>NC_052146.1:90379417-90723578 GCF_902713615.1 Scyliorhinus canicula
GCAGTGGGGAAGGTATTGTGCACATCAATAATGTGATAATTTACGTAATCTCAATCTCTAGGTAATTCAAATATCTAATCTGTTTTGTTTTATATCAGCACCAAGTATTATGAAAAGAATGAATAAAGACTGAGAATAGGAATAGAGGAATGCTTAAGGGCTGTGTCATTGCTAGTTTTTTTGTGTTTATCTTTTAGATGAGTAATTCATTATTATAACACTTATTTTCACAAATTAACCATGTTTTACACATACATGTTTTACACATGATATTGTCTTCTTTTTCACAGATGAAACCATCAGACATAGGAGCAGAATTAGACCATTCGGCCCGCCATTTAATATTGGCTGATATGTTTCTCCATCCCATTCTCCTGCCGTCTCCCCATAACCCCTGATTCCCCTGAACCAGCGACATCGATATTATGAATCCCGTTCTTCCACAGGCATCTACTCATAATAAGAGGTAACAGCGGGTTTCCTGATGTTATCATCTTCTGCATCTTACAATGTTAACTTACTCTGTCCCAAAGTGTGTCAGAATCTGGGAGTGTAATCAAGAAACCTCCCTTCTGTTCCAAACCTTAATTTTTGTGTCTTATGCAAATAAGACTTTTCAAACACTTCAAAAGGCATCCCTGTGTTAACAATGTTTGGGATCTGAATCATGACCCTGCTTTCTGCCAAAGTAGGTGAAACACACAGAACGATCAGTCTGTTCATACAGTCAGCACAGCTTCTGTCCCACTGAAACAAAACCAATCAGCATCAACCCACTTTGCACAAAAGAACAATCGCTAGCCCAATGCTAAGGTCCTTGCCCTATTGTACCCTATGTTCTGCTGGTTGACCTTTTCGACGTCTGGTTTCTGATTTTAATTTCCTGTCTTCAAAGATTAATACAGGCCAAAAGAATCTGTCATCACTCAGGCTTGAACTGTCTTCCTGAATAGCCAGAAATTATTAATAAATCAGTCATTGTTGGGGGTATGTGCAGCAACCTCCGCCTCTCTTATTAAAATAGATGTCACCCTGGGACTGTTCCTGAAGGTTTGCGCCTTCTTTGGCAGCTTTTGTTCAGAATATATATTTTAAAAACATTCAAGTCCTGAAAGAGGCCAAAAGAAACTGTGACAGTGGTTACATTTTCACAAAGCCACAAGTAACTCAATAGTTGTGATGTCAGATTTCATCAACAGAGAACAGGCATTCAAACTCCATTTTGAGATACTGACGCATGATGGAACATATTCTTTGATTTCTGGAATGATCAATAAAAGTATTGTGAACTGTGAGAATGACCGTGATAGATTTCAAGAGAACATAGGCAGGTCAGGGCAATGGATGTACAAGTGGCAGGTGAAGTTTAATGCAGAGAAGTGTGAAGCAATCAATTTTGGCAGGAAGAACAAGGAGAGGTAATATAAAATAAGAACAATTCTAAAGAAGGTGCAGGGCAGAGGCATCTGAGGGTGTATGTGTATTAATCGTTGAAGGTGGAAGACACAACAGTAATTAATAAGGCAGGCAGGAACTGGACTTTAGAAATGGTGGCACAGAGTGCAAAACAAAGGATGTTCCGATGATCCTTTAGGAAAGAGTGCAAAACAAAGGATGTTCCGATGATCCTTTAGGAAACTGTGGCTCAGCCTCAACTGGAACACTGTGTGCCCAATTCTGGGCCACTCTTTGGGAAGGATGTGAAGACGTGAGCAAGAGAACCATGAAGGCTTTCTGGATACTTGGGGGCAGTTTGTCAGCCTGTTCCAAAACCTGTTTGTGCCCAGCAATGAGGAGTAAGTCAAGAATAAAAAAACAAGATAGATGAAGAACCAAAGGACTGCACAACCCGCTGGGGGGGGGGGGGGGGGGGGGGGGGGGAGGAGGAAGGGAGGGGAGCAGAAGGGAGGGGGGGTGAAGGAAGGGGGGGAGGGAGGGAGAATAGCGGAAGGGAGGAGGGGTGAAGGAAGGGACGGGGGAGGAAGGGAGGGGGTGAAGGAAGGGGGGGGCAACAGGGAAGGGGGAGGAACTATAGACCAATCCAGAGGGCAGCGAAGTGTACATAGGGTCAGTTAAACAAAGGACAAAATAAACCTCTCTGTACAATAAAATAAATTACCGGGAGCAAGAAAAATGTGATGTGTATATATACAACTGTTTATAACTATGAGAAATGCTAATAAAAAGATTTTTTAAAAAAGAAAGGGAACCATAACTTCTGACTAGCATGGGAAAGAGAATTCCTGCAGGAATTAGAGGAACTTAATGCGGACTTACCTGGTCTTGAAAATTGTTCAGTGCTATGATATGGCAGGTAGTAATTGCTGGGCTACCCAAATCCGAAAGGGAAACTTGGACAAGCTATCACAAACATTTAGAATTTATATTTTATTACAAGGAGATACATACACGGATGTCAGGAGCAAGAATCCCAAGCCCACTTTTGGAGACTTTTAAATAGTAAATTAAAAGATTTATGAACAAATTTTTAAGAAACTTTAACATTCAAGATTACATTTATACAGTTAAAGATAGTCCTACAAACATTTTCAAAAGTTGTTTGCTTTGCTCAACTCACAACCGAGCACCCCTTTTTAGGCAACAGTCCCTGTAGATTCTTAAACTGTAAAAATTCCAGTAATGGTATCTAAAGACATAAACTGTTAATATAGGGGAGGTGTTTCAAAAGTCTTCTCTCTCTTTCCCCCAATAATGGAAATCCAACGCAAGTAACAAAATATTGCTTTCCGGAACGGACAAATCCTGTTCTAACGGTGGCTAAAACTCACTTCACGGGCGCGATTCTCCGCTCCCCACGCCGGGTGGGAGAATCGTGGGAGGGCCAGGCGACTCATGACACGCCGCCCTGGCACCCCCCACGATTCTCCCACCCCCCGCTCGGAGAATTGCCGCTCGCCGTTTTCCACGGCGACCGGCGATTCTCCGGCCCGGATGGGCCAAGCGGCCTGACGTTCCCGACCTGTTCACGCTGGCGGCAATCACACCTGGTCGCTGCCGTCGTGAACATGGTGCCAAAGGTTCATTTGTGGCTTGTGGGGGGCAGAGAAGGGAGTGAGCACCACGGCCGTGCTCGGGAGGGGAGAGGCCCGCGATCGGTGCCCACCGATCATCAGGCCGGCGTCTCCGAGAGATGCACCCTTTCCCCTCCGCCGCCCCGCAAGATCAAGCTGCCACGTCTTGTGGGGCAGCGGAGGGGAAGACGGCAACCGCGCATGCACGGGTTAGAGTTGGCCAACCTGCGCATGCGCGGCTGACGTCACTTAGGCGCCGCCGTCGCGTCATTCTCGGCGCGCCGCCTTGACGCAAACGTCAAGGTCCAGCAGCCGTGATTTACGGAGCGCTGCTCCTAGCCCCCTGGGGGAGGGAGGGGTGAATAGGGGGCGAGTTCACGACGGCCTTCCCGATGCCGTGCGGGAGCGGAGAATTCCGCCCCACTTCTTTCACATTATGTATTTATCGCTAATACGTTTCGGTAACATTAAACTTAATAATTTGCTTTACTAATTTATGATCTTTGTCAGTTGTAAATTTTCCTTTTGAAATACAACAGCTAAACTTCAACTCACCCCCTTACCTTCTCATGCAAATTTCTATTAATGTTGTTCCCTGGTATCCCATTTTGGCTTCACTCATCTCCACTTCAAATGCATACTTTCACACCGAGCCTCTTTTGATGATTTAAGCCTCACAGTCTGTCTTCAGTTTAATTAATTTAGTCACACACAAACTCACACACACACACACAGCCTGTTTCACAGTATATCACAGTGATATTGAGAAATACGATATGCCTGTCCAGTTAAAACTGAAGCTGCATTTGACCTGCATCAAAAGGCAGGGCATGAAAGGCAGCAGGCCACTTCCACTTCTGATCTGCATCCTGGGAACATACCTAGACATGTGGGAGGGTTCACAAGTCTAAGGAATTGTAGAGCACAGCGTGGGAGCAGGAGAAGTTAGGCACAGATACTGGGGGCATTGAATATTTGGATATGTCAATGAATTAAATTTTGTTGCTCACCATTTCAATCCCTCAGAATCTTTAACGCTCCTCCCAGTGACATTGTACATCTCCCCATCGGGTCACAGTTGTTCTCACTGGGTCTCCATGCTGGCCAATCAGTTAGGCCCTCTCAGTTTGAATTTTCATTTGTACTGATAGGACTCAGGCATGATTCAGTGAACTCCAGACCCTTGTCCCTAATCCCCCCACCAAGAGCAAAGGGACAAAGGAATGTAGGGCAGAACGTCATTCAGATATGAGTTCCATGTTGACAGCAGTCAGGAAGGAGTCAGACATAAGCAGTAGCTGAGGAGCATCACAGACCATTCCTCACTGCAAGTCATCATCAATCTCCTGCATCGACCGGGTAGCAGGCACTCAAGGACTCCCCAACTCTAGTAATAGTAATAATCGCTTATTGTCACAAGTAGGCTTCAATGAAGTTACTGTGAAAAGCCCCTAGTCGCCACATTCCGGCGCCTGTTCGGGGAGGCCGGTACGGGAATTGAATCTGCACTGCTGGCATTGTTCTGCATTACAAGCCAGCTGTTTAGCCCACTGTGCTAAACCAGCCCCAGGTGTACTGTGCTAAACCAATACCCTGTCGTTCAGTATATCAGTCAACTTCATGTCCTGGTCACAGAGGGATCATGATTTCCTGGAAGGGGTCATGCAGTCGGACAGCATGCTAGTCCACCTCCATGAAGCAGGAGGTGAAGAGGACATCTCTAGCCCTCATGCCCATATAGACCCTTGCCCCCACCATGCCTCCATTTTCTGGATCCTCAGTGGGTTCTTCCTCAGTGGGTTGTCCTCAGGAAGCTCATCGCTCCACTGCAAAGCCAGGTTGTGGAGGGCACATCAGACCATGACAATGCAGGAGGGGCAGCAGGGTAGCATGGTGGTTAGCATAAATGCTTCACAGCTCCAGGGTCCCAGGTTCGATTCCCGGCTGGGTCACTGTCTGTGCGGAGTCTGCACGTCCTCCCCGTGTTTGCGTGGGTTTCCTCCGGGTGCTCCGGTTTCCTCCCACAGTCCAAACATGTGCGGGTTAGGTGGATTGGCCATGCTAAATTGCCCGTAGTGTCCTAAAAAGTAAGGTTAAGGGGGGGGGGGGGGTTGTTGGGTTACGGGTATAGGGTGGATACGTGGGTTTGAGTAGGGTGATCATTGCTCGGCACAACATCGAGGGCCGAAGGGCCTGTTCTGTGCTGTACTGTTCTATGTTCTATGTTCTATAATGCAGGAGACCCTTTGGGACTATATTGGAGGGCCTCACCAGATCAGTTGAGGCAGCAGAACTGCATCTTCAATCGGCCAATGCACCACTCAATGAGAGCTTGAGTCACACTGTGGGCCTCATTGTACCTGGCCTCTGCTACGGCCTGTGGCCTCTGTACTGACGTCATCAGCCACAATCTAAGCCCTGTCCCCAACCAGCCATTTCTGCAGCCTGGGGTGTCCCTCCAAGATTCCAGGGATCTGCAACTGGCCAAGGATGAAGTTGTCTTACACACTCCCTGGAAAACGGGCATACACACAGATGAAGCGCATCTGGTACATTGAGGGAGTGGAACCTCTTCCGGTTTATGAAAAGGACTTGGATAGTGACATGGGTGCAGTTGATCGCCCCCTGCATCGGTAGCAGACCAACTATGTTTGCAAAGCCCGTAGCCCTCTGATCCTGCTGGGCCTGGTCCAGGTCAAAATGTATGTAGTCCAGAGCCCTAGAATACAATGCATATGTCACTATGTCACCGCACGGATGCACTTATTGGCAGATGCTTGTGATATTCCACAAAGGTCATCCATAGGGCCCTGGAAGGACTCCGTGGCACAGACATTTAGGCCTGCTGTGGTCTTCACAGCCACAGGGACCGGGTGCCCTCTAGCGTCATGTGGTGCCAAGTCTGCAACGCTGTGTCACAGATGCCGCAATCTCCCTCGTGAGGCGGAGTCTGCGATGGCACATGTTATCCGACTACTCCATGAAGGACACACGAACCCTGTAGAGCCTCATTCTCTTTCGACACCATCATGTCCCTTCACACAGCTGGTGTGACATCCAGCCCATGGTCTCCTTCTGCATGGGCTCCCTTGCCACATGTTGCTGCTGGAGTCTATGCTTCTCTAGGATGGCCGGCTCCACTGACTCGATACCGATATCCATCGTATTCCTATGAGCAATGAGAGAGAAAGAGAGAGTCAGGTTGGTGTCACAGCTGCAGACCATCAACACCAATTCACCCATTGGCCTTCCGGACCTGGGAGCAGCCAATCCTAGACCATAGCCAGTGGTGACCGTTCACTCACAGATCAGGTGCCCTCCCACCTCCAGAACAGGACAGGCCCAGGACTATGATTCTCCGACCCCCCGCCAGCCGGAGAATCACCGCCCCGGCTGCCGGATTCTCTGGCGCCGGTTTTTCAGCGGGGGCGGAAATTGCGTCGCGCCGGTCGGGGACCGATTCTCCGCCCCACGATGGGCCAAGTGGCCATTCGTTTTCGGCCAGTCCCGCCAGCGTATATTACACCAGGTCCGTACCGGCAGGATCTGGCTCTGCAAGCCAGGGGAATCTGGCCTGGGTGGGGGGGGGGGGGGGGGGGAGGCACAGTGGCCTGGCCCATGATCGAGGCCCACCGATCCGCGGGCAATCCTGTGCCATGGGGGCACTCTTTCCCTCCGCGCAGCCGGTGTAATGGTCTGCCATGACCGGCGCGGAGACGAACCCCCCTGCGTATGCGCTGGGATGACGCCAGTACAAGCTGGTGCGCCCACGCATGCGCCAACTCGCACCGGCCGGCGGAGGCCCTTCGGTGCCGGCTGGAGCGGCACCAACCCCGCCAGCACCAGCCTAGCCCCTGAAAGTGCGGAGGATTCCCCACCTCGAATAACGACGAGTCTGAATACAGGAGGGAGATAGAGAACCTAGTGGAGTGGTGCAACGACAACAATCTCTCCCTTAATGCCAGCAAAACTAAAGAGCTGGTCATCGACTTCAGGAAGCATAGTACTGTACACATCCCTGTCAGCATCAACGGGGCCGAGGTAGAGATGGTGAGCAGTTTCAAATTCCTAGGGGTGCACATCACCAAAAATCTATCCTGGTCCACTCATTTCGACGCTATCACCAAGAAAGCACAACAGCGCCTTTACTGCCTCAGGAAACTAAGGAAATTCGGCATGTCCACATTAACCCTTACCAACTTTTACAGATGCACTATAGAGAGCATCCTCTCGGGCTGCATCACAGCCTGGTATGGCAACTGCTCGGCCCAGGACCGCAAGGAACTTCAGAGAGTCGTGAATACCGCCCAGTCCATCACACAAACCTGCCTCCCACCCATTGACTCCATCTACACCTCCCGCTGCCTGGGGAAAGCAGGCAGCATAATCAAGGATCCCTCCCACCCGGCTTACTCACTTTTCCAACTTCTTCCATCGGGCAGGAGATTCAGAAGTCTGAGAACACGGACGAACAGACTCAAAAACAGCTTCTTCCCCACTGTCACCAGACTCCTAAATGACCCTCTTATGGACTGTCCTCATTAACACTACACCCATGTCTGCTTCATCCGATGCCAATGCTTATGTAGTACATTGTATATATTGTGTTGCCCTATTATGTATTCTCATGTATTTTCTTGAATTCTGTTCAATTCCCTTTTCTTCCCATGTACTGAATGATCTGTTGAGCTGCTTGCAGAAAAATACTTTTCACTGTACCTCGGTACACGTGACAATAAACAAATCCAATCCAACCTTCCGGGCAGCCCGATGTCGGAGTAGTTCACGCCACTCATCGGCGCCAGTACGGCCTGCCCCGCCGGATAGCGGAGAATCCTGTCCGCTATTTAAACTCACCTTCAGCTTCCCATCTTAGACTTTCTAACACTGGGATTTCTTGGAGGAGGGTTCTATGCACACTTATCCCCGAAGGGCCAGGGTCAATTGAACAGTAATGTCTGACTTGGGGATAATAGATCCTCACTGGCTGACGTTGGAATCCTGGCAGAGAAACAAGCAACCAAGCATTGAGCCCTGAGCCCTGAGTATTTACTAAGATTTGCCCCTCATAATTTGTCTTAATTATTATTTCTGTAAGGGGTGCTGTTATATTACAGATGTGTTTAACAGTTGAATTGAGCAATGAAGGAATTAGTTGTCACCATCTTAAATGGTGTATGGATGCTGATCGTCACATTTCGTAATCAATGGTAAATATGTGACAATACTACCCCATGCAGGACAAACCAGGTAGCAATTATTCTGTTTAATTAATGCAAAATGTCAGAACCATTGGAAAAATTGCAATTTAATGCCAATAATTAAAAGAAATTTAGTTACATTTTGTAAGCACCAGGAGGACAGACATTTTCATGATCATCAAGGTTTTTGCATTTTCTCTAATATTTTCAAACCTTAGTATCCAAAAAATTGGCTATTAATTTTGGATGTGGTTATTAAACTAACATTCAAACAGTCATTCCACCCAGGTCTTCAGGCAAGTCTTAATTAACAGATTGCACCAAACAGTACAACACACTGAGTAGAATGTAGCAGAAAATACTAACACCAGTTTCCTGAGGATCACTGAAGGATAACGACACTGAGGGAGCGCTACACTGAGGGAGCGCTACATTGAGGGAGTGCTATATTGAGGGGTGCTACATTGAACGAGTGCTGCACTGAGAGAGCGCTATACTGAGGGAGCGCTACACTGAGGGAGTGCAACATTGAGGGAGCGCTACACTGAGGGAGTGCTACATTGAGGGAGTGCGACACTGAGGGACCGCTACATTGAGGGAGTGCTATATTGAGGGGTGCTACATTGAACGAGTGCTGCACTGAGAGAGCGCTATACTGAGGGAGCACTACACTGAGGGAGTGCTACACTGAGGGAGTGCAACATTGAGTGAGCGCTGCACCAAAGGAGCGCTACGCTGAGGGAGTGATACATTGAGCGAGCGCCGCACTGAGGGAGCATTGCACTGAGGGAGCGCTGCACTGAGGGAGTGCCACACTGAGGGAGTGCTACACTGAGGAGTAGTACATTGAGCGAGCGCCGCACTGAGGGAGCGTTTCACTGAGGGAGCGCTGCACCGAGGGAGTGCTATACTGAGGGAGTGCTGCATTGAGCGAGCACTGCACTGAAGGAGTGTTTCACTGAAGGAGCGCTGCACCGAGGGAGTGCTACACTGAGGGAGTGCTACACTGAGGGAGTGCTACATTGAGCGAGCACTGCACTAAAGGAGTGTTTCACTGAAGGAGCGCTGCACCGAGGGAGTGCTACATTGAGAGAGCACTGCACTGAAGGAGCGTTGCACTGAGAGAGTGCTGCACTGAGGGAGTGCTACACCGAGGGACAACTACATTGAGCGAGCACTGCACTGAAGGAGCGTTGCAGTGAGAGAGCACTACACTGAGGAAGTGCTGCACTGAGGGGTGCTACATTGAGCGAGCACTGCACTGAAAGAGTGTTTCACTGAAGGAGCGCTGCATCGAGGGAGTGCTAAACTGAGGGAGTGCTACACTGATGGAGCGTTGCACTGAGAGAGCGCTACACTGAGGGAGTGCTACATTGAGCGAACACTGCACTGAAGGAGCATTGCACACAGAGAGTGCAGCACTGAGGGAGTGCTACACTGAAGGTGTGCTACAGTGAGGGTGTGCTACAGTGAGGGAGTGCTACAGTGAGGGAGTGCTACACTGAAGGAGCGTTGCACTGAGAGTGTGCTACACTGAGGGGGTGCTACAGTGAGGGAGCGCTACACTGAGGGAGCGCTACACTGAGGGAGTGCTACAGTGAGAGAGCGCTACACTGAGGGAGCGCTACACTGAAGGAGCGTTGCACTGGGAGAGCGCTACACAGAGGGAGTGTTACACTGAGGGAGTGCTACACTGAAGGAGCGGTGCTCTGAGAGAGTGCTGCACTGAGGGAGTGCTACACTGAAGGAGTGGTACATTGAGCGAGTACTGCACTGAAGGAGCATTGCACTGAGAGAGTGCTGCACTGAGGGAGTGCTACACTGAGGGAGTGCTACACTGAGGAGTGGTACATTGAGCGAGTACTGCACTGAAGGAGCATTGCACTGAGAGAGTGCTGCACTGAGGGAGCACTGCACTGAGGGAGTGCTACACTGAGGGAGTGCTACACTGAGGAGTGGTACATTGAGTGAGCACTGCACTGAAGGAGTGTTTCACTGAGGGAGCACTGCACTGAGGGAGCACAATGGAATTTGCATCGGGAATACCTCAGAATGAGAACATTCCCATCCCCACCCCTCTGTCAGCGACATCGGGGTGTGAACCTGATTACTATCCATTTGCACTCATGTAAATATGGCTAAACAGTATAACACATTGAGTAGAATGTAACTGATAATATCAAGGCCAGTTTCCTGAGGATCACTGAAGGAGCGTTATACTGAGTGAGTGCTAAACTGAGGGAGTGCTGCACTGAGGGAACACTGCACTGAGGGAGTGCTGCACAGAGGGAGCGCTGCACCGAGTGAACACTGCACTGAGGGAGCGCTGCACCGAGGGAGTGCTTCACCGAGGGAGCACTGCACCGAAGGAGCACTGCACTGAGGGAGTGCTGCACCGAGGGAGCGCTTCACCGAGGGAGCACTGCACTGAGGGAGTGCTGCACCGAGGGAGCGCTTCACCGAGGGAGCACTGCACCGAGGGTGCACTGCACTGAGGGAGCACTACACTGAGGGAGCACTGCACGAGGGTGTGCTTCACTGAGGGAGTGCTGCACCGAGGGAGCACTGCACCGAGGGAGTGCTGCACTGAGGGAGTGCTGCACCAAGGGAGCACTGCACCGAGGGAGTGCTGCACTGAGGGAGTGCTGCACCAAGGGAGTGCTGCACCAGGAAGCACTGCACTGAGGGAGCGCTGCACTGAGGGAGCACTGCACCGAGGGAGCGCTGCACTGAGGGAGAACTGCACCGAGGGAGCACTGCACGATGGTGTACATCACTGAGGGAGTTCTTTGAGAAGGTGACCAAACAGGTGGGCGAGGGTAAAGCAGTTGATGTGGGGTATATGGATTTCAGTAAAGCGTTTGATAAGGTTCCCCATGGTAGGCTATTGCAGAAAATACAGAGGCATGGGATTCAGGGTGATTTAGCAGTTTGGATCAGAAATTGGCTAGCTGGAAGAAGACAAAGGGTGGTGGTTGATGGGAAATGTTCAGACTGGAGTCCAGTTACTAGTGGTGTACCACAAGGATCTGTTTTGGGACCACTGCTGTTTGTCATTTTTATAAATGACCTGGAAGAGGGTGTAGAAGGATGGGTGAGTAAATTTTCAGATGACACTAAAGTCGGTGGAGCTGTAGACAGTGCGGAAGGGTGTTACAGGTTACAGAGGGACATAGATAAGCTGCAGAGCTGGGCTGAGAGGTGGCAAATGGAGTTTAATGCAGAAAAGTGTGAGGTTATTAATTTTGGTAGGAATAACAGGAAGACAGAGTACTGGGCTAATGGTAAGATTCTTAGTCGTGTGGATGTGCAGAGAGATCTCGGTGTCCATGTACCTAGATCCCTGAAAGTTGCCACCCAGGTTGAGAGGGTTGTTAAGAAGGCGTATGGTGTGTTAGCTTTTATTGGTAGAGGGATTGAGTTTCGGAGCCATGAGGTCATGTTGCAGCTTTACAAAACTCTGGTGCGGCCGCATTTGGAGTATTGCGTGCAATTCTGGTCGCCGCATTATAGGAAGGATGTGGAAGCATTGGAAAGGGTACAGAGGAGATTTACCAGGATGTTGCCTGGAATGGAGAGAAGATCTTATGAGGGAAGGCTGAGGGACTTGAGGTTGCTTTCGTTAGAGAGAAGAAGGTTAAGAGGTGACTTAATTGAGGCATACAAGATGATCAGAAGATTAGATAGGATGGACAGTGAGAGCCTTTTTCCTCGGATGGTGATGTCTCGCACGAGGGGACATAGCTTTAAATTGAGGGGAGATAGATACAGGACAGATGTCAGAGGTCGGTTCGTTACTCACAGAGTAATAAGGGCATGGAATTCCCTGCCTGCAAGAGTAGTGGACTCGCCAACACTAAGGGCATTCAAATGGTCATTGGATAGACATGTGGATGATAAGGGAATAGTGTAGATGGGCTTTTGAGTGGTTTCACAGGTTGGCGCAACATCGAGTGCGGAAGGGCCTGTACTGCGCTCTAATGTTCTATGTTCTATGTACCGAGGGAGCGCTGCACCAAGGGAGCGATGCACCAAGGGAGCGATGCACCAAGGGAGCACTGTACCGAGGGAGCACTGCACTGAGGGTGCGCTACACTGAGGGAGCGCTGCACCGAGGGAGCGCTGCACCGAGGGAGTGCTGCACCGAGGGAGCACTGCACCGAGGGAGTGCTGCACCGAGGGAGTGCTGCACCGAGGGAATGCTGCACTGAGGGAACGCTACACTGAGGAAGCACTGCACCGAGGGAGCACTACACTGAGGGATTGCTACACTGAGGAAGCACTGCACTGAGGGAGCACTGCACTGAGGGAGCCCTGCACTGAGGGATTGCTGCACTGAGGGAGTGCTACACCGAGGGTGCGCTGCACCAAGGGATCACTGCACTGAGGGAGAGCTGCACCGAGGGAGCACTGCACCGAGGGAGCGCTGCACCGAGGGAGCACTGCACTGAGGGAGCCCTGCACTGAGGGATTGCTGCACTGAGGGAGTGCTACACCGAGGGTGCGCTGCACCAAGGGATCACTGCACTGAGGGAGAGCTGCACCGAGGGAGCACTGCACCGAGGGAGCGCTGCACCGAGGAATCACTCCACTGAGAGAGCACTGCACTGAGGGAGCGCTGTATCGAGGGACCATTGCACCGAGGGAGCGTTGCACTGAGGGAGTGCTGCACTGAGGGAGCACTGCACCGAGGGAGCGCTGCACCGAGGGGGCACTACACCGAGGGAGCGCTGCACCGAGGAATCACTGCACTGAGGAAGCACTGCACCGAGGGAGCACTGCACCGAGGGATCGCTGCACCGAGTGATCACTGCACTGAGGGAGTGCTTCACTGAGGGAGCACTGCACCGAGGGAGCGCTGCACTGAGGGAGCACTGCACCGAGGGAGTGCTGCACCGAGGGGGCACTACACCGAGGGAGCGCTGCACCGAGGAATCACTGCACTGAGGAAGCACTGCACCGAGGGAGCACTGCACCGAGGGAGCGCTGCACCGAGTGATCACTGCACTGAGGGAGTGCTTCACTGAGGGAGCACTGCACCGAGGGAGCGCTGCACTGAGAGAGCACTGCACCGAGGGAGCGCTGTATTGAGGGAGCACTGCACCGAGGGAGCGCTGCACCAAGGGAGCACTGCACTGAGGGAGCACTGCACCAAGGGTGCACTGTACTGAGGGTGCACTGCACCCAGCGAGTGCTGTACCGAGGGACCACTGCACCGAGGAGCACTGTACTGAGGGAGCACTGCACTGAGGCAGCAATGCACCGAGGGTGCGCTGCACTGAGGGAGCACTGCACTGAGTTAGCATAATGGAATTTGCGTTGTGAATACCTCAGAATGAGAGCATTCCCAACTACCCCTCTGTCAGCTAAATCAGGGCGTGAACCTGATTACTATCCATTTGCATTCATGCAAGTAGCATAACACCTTATCGTCCAAGGACATCACATGTTCTCCCCGCCAGCATGATGTCACAACGGCGGGAATCACCACTGCTCCCCAGCAGTCGAGATGACCATGCTGGGTGGTGGTGCCCTGGTACTGCCCCCTGACATGTTGACAGTGCCCACCTGGGACCCTGGCTTCCCAATCTGGTAGTGCCAATCAGGCACTCTGGAAGTGCCAACTTGGCACTGCTAACCTGGAACTCTATCAGTGTCAACCTGGCACCCTGATGGGGTTGGGAGGGGTGGGGGTGAGGATATGGGGGGCGATTCTCCCAAATGGAGCCCAAGTGTTCGCGCCGTCGTGAACAGCGTTGCGTGAAACGGGCACGAGGATGATCGATTCTGTCCCCCTCAGGGGGCCAGCACGGCGCTGGAGTGGTTCATGCCGCTCCAGCCTCCCTTCCCGGTGCCAAATGGGCGCCACGCCAACCTGCGCATGCAAAGTTGGGTAACGCCAACCTGCGCATGTGTGGGAGACTTCCTCCATGCACCGGCCCCGACTCAACATGACGTCGGTGTTCAGGGGCCTGCCACACAGGAAAGTAGACCCGGGGGGGGGAAGAGAGGCTGGCCCGCCGATTGGTGGGCCCTGATCACGGGCCAGACTCCATCGGAGGCCCCCCCGGGTGAAGTAGCGCTTTTCCCTGCCCCACAGTCCACGCCCTGGCCCTTCACGCGCCAACTGTGCCGATGCAAATGGCGCCAATTCTCCGCACCTCGGAGAATCGCGCCGGAGTCGGGGCGTCGTGGCGCGGTTGCATGCGATTCTCCGGCACGGCGCACGGCTCGGAGAATCGCACCCATAGTCTTTTGTCTTGGCTCATGTTTATCCATCAACCAAGATTACCAAAAAACTCTAAATGATCAGATTGTGATCACATGACTGTCTCGGCATTTACTATGTGCAAATTGGCTACATTCGTATATTCAAACAGTGACCACACTTCCAAAGTACTTAACTGCCTGGAAATATCTCTGAACGAGGTTGTGAAAGCTGCTTTCATTCAAGAAAATTTGCACTGAGCATCTCCAAATGTCGCAGAAACACAACTTGATGTTTCTGGAGGCAATCTTGACTTTAACGTCAATGAAAATAAAAATGTGGAGAATCATAATTGGACTTCAGTTTCTTTCACACGATCTTCCAAAATCCAGGTTTATCCCATTGTTGTTGCACTGCTGACCTAAATTAGCTCCCCACCGCCCATCCCTACCGCTCGACAGTTAGCAAGAGTAATGTTGTTCTCTATTTGGGCAGGTTAGAATGTGCACCAACAGAATGTCAGACATTCGGTATCGCTGAACAGACGATAGCTCCAAAATATTATTTCTTTAAATAAAAATGCAAACTTGGTTGAGCCAATTACCTGTGGCCATATAATGGTTATTAGGTGTTTAGGAAAAGCAGCTGCTTACATTCCTATAAACAATGTTTGAAAGTTTGCCCTCTGCCACAGCAGAGAGTTTGACCAGTACATCCACAGCTTGTGTCAGTGCTGCCCTCCCATGGTTAAGTACAGTTGACATGAGTTCAGCAATAAATCTCGAGTACAGTGAGAGTTAACTCTTTGGACTATTAAATTTCATTGTTGATAGATAATTAAAGGACACTGAACCTATGAACATAAGTATTATGAGCTGGAGGAAGCCACTCTGCCGCTCGAGCCTGCTCTGCTATTTGATAAAATCGTGGTTGATCTGATTAGGGCCTCTACTTTTGTGCCGACACCTTAAAAACTTTTTGACTTTGTTACAGTCACAGGAGTGCCGAAAAGGATTTAAATACAGTGAGAGTAAATAAATGCAAGGCCGCAAGGTGGCGGGCAGTACATCTAGTCCCAGCGGGCATATGCCAATGATGTTGGTTCTGGCTTTTATCGGTCCGTTTTAACCAGCCCTGCTGATAGGCCTCCACCCCTCATATTGGGGGAGCTCATATTCCACAGGCCCCACGTGGAGATCAACCGGGTCTTTATCCTGGGTCTCATAGGGGTTATTACATCCCTCACCTCAGTGGTCCGCAAGCCTTCTGTCGTAGAAGGTGGAGGAGGATCCTTCATCACTTTGCACGTGATTGCGCTTCCAGGTGTTGCAGGGCTGGGTCCGGGGGGGGGGGGGGGGGGGGTTGTAACACGTTGAGGAGAATTATTTCCATATTGATCATCTTGGGGGGGGTGCTTTCGGCAGCCGCTCCATGGTCAAACTGTCATCCGAGACTATAGATGCTTCTGTCTCCATGTCTCCATAGATGATTCTTCTGCCTCATGCATCTCTGCAGCCTGACCATTCGGGAATGTTGCCCCTTCACCCCCGGGTGTCAAGCACCAGAGATGATTCATCCGACGGGGTTGGCCTTGGTAGGGGCTCCCTGCTTTCGCCGTGTAAGATACCAGTCCAGTCCTTTCCGCCATGGTCCCTGGTACCTACCGTGCGCCATCACCGAAGTTCAGACCTATACCGTGGGCCGGAATCTCCGATCGCTGATGCCGAAATTGCGTTCACCGATTGGACGGAGAATCCACATTTATACCGGAATCTGTGCCGGTGCCTTTTTTGCGATGCACCACTGTGGTGAATGTGATTCGCACCGGATTATAATCTGTATATACATGTGTCTATATTGTAAGTGCAGTTACACTACCTGACCACCAGGGGAGTAGCTCTGGGAATGCTCAAGAATTGTACTGGGCTTCTCCCTTGGCTCCACCCAGGACTCCTCCCCCCGGAGCTGCTGTATAAAGATCAGTGCCACAGGGTCAGCCGGCCAGTTCACCGAAATTTCAATGGCTAACAGGCTGGCTCGTTGTGAGTATATTAAAACCGCTATTCTAATCCTACAAGCACATGTCCGTAGAATTGTTGGTGCCAACAATTTAATATACTCAGGAAACAGTCGAAGAAATCATGGAAGCAGCCCTCAAGCCCGGACGCCTAGAACTCGACCCACAGGATGCAGAGGCTAAGGAAATTTTTTCCCACTGGCTGAGATGTTTTAAAGCCCACCTGACAGAAGCCAGCACCGCCGGAACAACGGAGGAACAAAAACTCAGCCTACTGCACGCGAGGGTAAGCCACAGAATCTCCACACAGCTGAATCCGACCGGTTCTTACACCGCAGCGCTGGCGATATTGGACAAAATGTACATTAGGCCCATTAACGAGGTTTATGCACGCCACGTGTTTACGACTCACCGTCAGCGGCCTACAGAAACGCTAGCCAAGTTTGTAAGGGAATTGAACAATATTTCCAATGACTGTAATTATCAAGCCGTTACCGTGGCTGAACATAGGGAGCTTGCTGTGCGGGACGTTTTCGTGGCGGGCCTTAGGTCTAACTATGTGCGCCAAAGACTGCTAGAAAAGGGGCCCAGGACTTAGACACTACTGTGGAGGCTGCTACCACTATGGAAGTTTCCTTCCGCAGCCTCACCTCGTTTCCCGCGGACCCCGCGATCTCATTGTGGACCCCGACCAACAATCCCCCCAAGCCTGTGCTGCACGGCCCCCCAGCTACGGCGCTGCCAAAGCCAGTTACTCTGCTGCCCCAGCCAGCTACTCGGCTGCTCCAAACTGCCATTTCTGTGGCCAAAGCCAGCACCCGCGGCAGCACTGCCTGGCCTATAACTGCGACCTGCAGCAGCTGCGGGCGAAAAGGACACTATGCCAGAGTGTGTCTGGTGAAGAAAGCCCCAGCCTCTAACTCTCCCACGGCTCAAAGCACTTGTTCCGCCCCAGCCTCTAACCCTCCCACGGCTCAAAGCACTCGTTCCCTGAATTCACAGGCCTGCAGGCCCCGAAATGCTGCAGCCTGTATGCCAACTCCGCCCCCACCCGACATGTGCGACTCATGGGGGCGGCCATCTTGGCAATCCTCCTCCATGCGGCCGGCCATGTGCGACTCATGGGGGCAGCCATCTTGGCAATCCTCCTCCATGCGGCCGGCCATGTGCGACTCATGGGGGCAGCCATCTTGGCAATCCTCCTCCATGCGGCCGGCCATGTGCGACTCATGGGGGCGGCCATCTTGGGATCCATCCCCTTCAAACTCTGAAGCTCACTTCGACGACTACGAACTCAGAGGGCAGTCATCACGGGGCCACTCCAGCACAGCTGATCGAGCCGCCGACTACCCGCAGCTCAGCGCAGTCACCCTGGATCAATCCCGCCCCAAGCACCTACGAAGTTCGATGGCGGAGGTCCAGATCAACGGGTAGAGCACGCCATGCCTCTTTGACTCCGGGAGCACCGAGAGCTTTAGACATCCAGAGCTGGTAAGACGCTGTTCGCTTTCTATTTTTCCGGTGAGCCAAACTATCGCCCTCGCTTCGGGCTCCCACTCAGTCCAAATCCAAGGACGCACCGTTGCTACGCTCACAATTCGAGGCGCTAGTTATTCAAAATTTAAACTTTATGTCCTGCCCGACCTCTGCGCGCCACTCTTATTAGGCCTGGATTTCCAGTGCAACCTCAAGAGCCTCACCCTCAGCTTCGGTGGGCCCCTGCTCCCACTCACTATCTACCGCCTAGCCACGCTGCGCATCTCCCCCCCTCCTCTCTTCGCCAATCTCACTCCAGATTGCAAGCCAGTAGCTACTCGCAGCAGGCGATACAGCCTACAGGATAGGGTCTTTATCCGATCGGAGGTCCGAAGGCTGCTCAGTGAGGGGATCATAGAGGCCAGTAATAGTCCCTGGAGAGCTCAGGTGGTGGTCGTCAAGACCGGGGAAAAATTTTGCATGGTTGTCGACTATAGTCAGACCATAAATTGCTTTACGCTCCTAGACGCGTATCCCCTCCCCAGAATTGCAGACATGGTTAATCAGATCGCCCAATATCGGCTATTTTCCACGGTGGATCTGAAGTCTGCATACCACCAGCTCCCAATCCCCCCGGAGGACCGCCACTACACGGCATTCGAGGCCGATGGCCGCCTCTTCCATTTCCTCCGGGTCCCTTTCGGCGTCACTAACGGGGTTTCGGTGTTCGGCCCGTTGCATTTTTCTCCTGTACCCTATCCGCTTCAGAACTCCGACACTCTTCAGTCGAGAAGGAAGCACAAGCCATCGTGGAGGCTGTTCATCACTCGAGGCATTACCTCGCAGGTAGGAGGTTCACCCTCATCACCGACCAACAATCGGTTGCCTTTATGTTTGACAACTCGCAAAATAAAAAATGATAAAATCCTTTGGTGGAGGATCGAACTCTCCACCTATAGTTACGATATTAAATATCGACCGGGGAAGCTCAACGAGCCCTCGGATGCCCTATCCCGCGGAACATGCGCCAGCGCGCAGGTCAGCCGTCTGAAAGCCATCCACGTTGACCTCTGCCATCCAGGGGTCACCCGGCTCGCCCACTACATCAGAGCCTGAAACCTGCCTTTCTCCAACGAGGAGGTAAAAGCGGTCACCAGGTACTGCGCGATCTGTGCAGAGTGCAAACCGCACTTCTATAGACCAGACAGGGCCCACCTGGTCAAGGCTTCTAGGCCCTTTGAACGCCTTGCGATCGATTTCAAAGGGCCACTCCCCTCCACTAACAAGAACATTTATTTCCTCAACATCATCGATGAGTTCTCCCGATTCCCTTTTGCCATTCCGTGCCCCGACATGACCTCCCACACAGTCATTAGGGCCCTGCATAGTGTCTTCACCCTGTTCGGTTTCCCCAGCTACATGCACAGCGACCGGGGTTCGTCCTTTGTGAATGACGAGCTGCGTCAGTACCTGCTCGACAAGGGCATCGCCTCGAGCAGGACTACCAGCTACAACCTCAGGGGGAACGGGCAGGTGGAGAGGGAGAACGCGACGGTCTAAAAGACCGTCCTACTGACCCTCCGGTCTAGAAAACTCCAAGTCTCCCAATGGCAAGAAGTCCTCCCAGATGCGCTCCACGCAATCAGATCCCTCCTCTGTACAGCTACAAATCAAACCCCTCACGAGCGACTCTTCATTTTCTCTAGGGGCACTACCACGGGAGTCTCACTTCCAGCGTGGCTAAGGACACCAGGTCCAGTCCTCCTGAGGAAGCACGTCAGGGGGCACAAAACTGGCCCCCTTGTTGAAAAGGTGCGCCTCCTCCATTCCAACCCCCAGTACGCATTCGTGGAGTTCCCGGACGGTCGCCAGGACACAGTATCTCTTCGGGACCTGGCACCCGCTGGATCCAACCCCCCCCTACCCCCGCTGAGGAACCCGTTACCCCGTTCCCTATGCTGCCACCCCCTCGCGCTCCCGATTCCGCAAGTTCACCCCACTGGTTCCACGTGCCAGAACCAGCCCGCCCCCAGTGCCCCCAGTCTCCGGTCGAGCCAGAGGTGCATAAAGTTCGGACGAGACCCGCCCCGGAGTCTGCCATCGTACCCCAGCTCTCAACACCCACACAGCCACCGCAAGAGGCTGCAACCCCGGTGCTCCGCAGATCGAAAAGAACAATTCATCCACCGGACAGACTAACTCTGTGAGCCACCACCCCCGCTGGACTCGGTTTTTTTCACAGGGGTTGAATGTGGTGAATGTGATTCACACCGGATTATAATCTGTATATACATGTGTCTGTATTGTAAGTGCAGTTGCACTACCTGTCCTCCAGGGGGAGTAGCTCTGGGAATGTTCGAGTTGTACGGGGCTTCTCCCTTGGCTCCGCCCAGGACTCCTCCCCCTGGAGCTGCTGTATAAAGATCAGTGCCACATGGTCAGCCGGCCAATTCACCGAAAGTTCAATGGCTAACAGGCTAGCTCTTTTGTGAGTATATTAAAACCGCTATTCTAATCCTACAAGCACGCGTCCGTAGAATTGTTGGTTCCAACAACCACCCCCTCAAAAATGGCGTTCTCTGGGAGTACGCCACACACCGTATGGACGGCCTCAGAACGTCACCTGAGGTTCTTCCCTGATGCTCCGCCCCTGATCGGCCGAGTCCTCGACGGCGTTGCTGGTGTGTGCTCATACCGTTCGGGGACCTCGCGTGGCGGCTGCGGACTGTGCCCAGCGCCGTCAGTCGGGAGAGGAGCCGTTCCGCTGGCAGAGATAGCTTCGACAGGGCTTGGGGAGACTGATAGGGGGTTGGCGAGGCTGGTTACAGAGAGGCAGCTTTTGGCAGGCCAGGTCCGTGCCTCAGGCCACCGTGCATATGCGCGGCCACGACCCGGTCATTCTGCGGCCGTATCCGCAGGTAAAGCCGGGGGGGCTTTACCCTGCACAGCTGCTAGCATCCCCATCGGGTCGGTGCGGGTGTGGCGCTGAATTTCTGACTGTAAGACCAGATGGATCCTGCAAACATAACCGCAGGATCAGAGAATCTAACCCCATACTTCCTGGCTAGAAATTGCTGTGTTATGTCCATCTGCTGTGATATTGTTTCTTGAAATCCTGTTTTCTCTCCACCTTCCTGCCAATATCAGGGAATGTCAGGCTAAGGTGAGTCCTCAACTTCGGTGCATCTGCAGTTCCACCGGTGCCATCCCAGTCGTTATATGTGACATTGTACAATAGATAAACAGGAACCGTGCCAACCTTGTCAGGGATGGGCTGGAGGTGAGGGCTTAAGTAAGTTGGTGCAGACTCGATGGGCCGAATGGCCTCCATCTGCACTGTATGTTCTATGTTCTATATGTTGATGGATCCCGCGGTCTGCTTCTTTATGTCTATCTTATGTCAGGCCGTTTGAGTAGGAGTGGTGCATGGCGGTCCGAATGTGTTTTACCTGGTTCGAATTCATGAAGTGCGAGAATTCCTCGCAAGTAAAAGGGGGTGCCGTTATCTGTAACAAGAACTTCCGGGCTGCCATGTGTACTAAACTAATGGTGCAAATTCTCAATGATAGCACTTGAAGGGGTGGACTGCTTCCGATAGACGTCCAACCAATTTGAGTAGGCGTCAATGATTAATAGGAACATAGACTCTTGAAAACGTCCGGCAAAGTCTGCGTGCAATCACACTCGGGGTCAGCCCGGCCACTGCCAGAAGAGAAGCTGCTGGTGGGGGCTTATGATGCTCCTGACCTGCTGTACATTGCTGCACGAACCTCTCATGTCGCCATCATGTCCCGGCCACCACATGTAGTCTTGGTGAGCATCTTCATCTTAGATACTCCGAGGTGTCCATTGTGCAGGTCCTGAAATATGACTTTCCTGCCTTGGCTCGGGACTAGTACACAGGCTTCCCACAGGAGAATGCCATTCTCCATGCTAAGCTCTTGTTGCTTAATGGCCAAACCCACTGCTCCACAGGCAGTTTTCCCTGTTGGCCCCGTGCAGGACGATGTGGCATATCTCTGCTCAAGTCGGATCCTTTTCTGTCCACTCACAAATCTGCAAAGCTGTGACCGGCAATGTGTCTATAAAATTCAGGGCCAACATGACCTTGTGTGCCACCAAAAAGGAACACCTGGACAACTCAGAGGAAGTCCTCCACCGGTTCTCTGAGGCAGCTGTCCATCTAAAAAGGGGCAAGTGCGTTTTTCACACAATACAGGTCATGTACTTTGGGTACTGGATTAACACAGGTGGAATGGTGGCACAGGGGCAGCATGGTGGCACAATGGTTAGCACTCTGTGTTTGTCGTGTGTGTGTGTGGAGGGTGGGGGCTGAATTAAAATGGGACGGTTTAGGAATTAGATAATAGTTAACCAGTTGTATTGGCTGTAGATTTCATTACAGCTCTTGTTATAAATAAACAGTAATTGTGTTTATACAAGCAAATTACTGTGGATGCTGAAATTGTGTAATTGTGTTTAAATTTACAAACCTGGTGACTGTAATTATTGGACCGCCAAGGGCCAAAGACTTTGGGGGTTTTTGTAAGAATTATTAGTTAATTCGCTTGTGTTGTGACTCTGGGTCACGTGGGGCTGGAATTGGCCGCACATTAACCCAGGGTTTCATAACAATAGGTGGTAAATAGTTCCGGTCCCAGCACTCATTCCTGTGACACTCCACTGATTACATATTGCCAACCCAAAATGATCCATTTATCAGTACATTGTTTCCTGTTCACTAGCCAATCCCCTATCCATGCTAATATGTTAACCACTACACAATGAGCTCTTATTTTGTGGAGTAACTTTTGATATGGCACCTTCTCAAATTACTTTTGGAAATACATGTACAGTACATCTACAGGCTCTCCTTTACTTACTTTGCTAGTTCTCAAAAACTCTAATAAATTAGTTAAATACAATTTCTCTGCCTGATTTTCTGTGTACATAAGAAACGTACCCAAGTGATCTATTTCCCTTCAAATAGAATCATAACCATACATCACAGAAACACGGCATGTGGCTGCCTGTGCCAGCATTTTGAAAGAGGTTTCTCAATAGCCTCACTCCCTTGTTCTTCCTCCCACAGATGTTTTAATCATTCTCATCATTTCGTTTTTAATAATAATAATAATCTTTGTTGTCACAAGAGGCTTACATTAACACTGCAATGAAGTTACTGTGGAAATCCCCCAGTCGCCACATTCTGGCCCCTGTTCGGGCACACAGAGGGATTACCTAACAGCACATCTTTCGGGAATTGTGGGAGGAAACTGGAGCAGCCGGAGGAAGCTCACATAGACACGGGGGGAGAATGCGCAGACTCTGCACAGACAGTGACCCAAGCCGGAAATCGAACCTGGGACCCTGGAGCTGAGAAGAAACAGTGCTAACCACTGTGCTACCGTGCTGAAATAAGCTTTCATAATTTCTGACCAGTAGCAATTGCTGTTCTCCTCATCCTACCTTCCAAACAATGTTTCTCCTTTATTCCTTGTTATGATTCATTCTCTCGAGCTGAAATTCTAATTAGTTTCGGCTGATTGGAAACTTTAATTTACCTGAATTCTCTTCAAAGAAAAATTGCACTTTGCAGAATAACAGACAGCTAACTGTTAAAGAAACGATAAGGTGGTGCACTCCAGGAGAGAAAATTATAATCCAACTTTGGGTTTCTGGAACAAATGGCTCGAAGTTACAATTCAGAAAACACACTGACTGTCCCCACAAAGCTTTTGAATTGTTAAACTGCTTTCTACAAAATTGCCAGCAGGTGGTGCTGCCATATAACATGAAAATAAAACACCTGGAGCTGGATTCCCTGTTTTCGAGATTATGTCCGCACACCGTCGTATAAACTATAGCCTTTCACGCAGAAAAACTAGCATGAAAAGGCCACTTATTCCGAGACCTGCAGGGGCTAGCAGGGACCCAGCGTGTTTCTAGCAACTTTAGCTGCGGATACGGACCACTGAGCTTCCGGGTCAGAGGCCACGCATGCACATAGTGGTGGCCTCCAGCGGCCGCGCCGTGCTCCATGGCGGACTCAGACCGCGGAGCTGGACCTCTCAAATAGTGGCCCCTGATCGACCTCGCACCTGGCCCTGATCGCCTGCCCAAAAATACCCTGGGCCCGTATGAGGCCCCCCCTGCCTTTCGATCGCCCTGCCCCCGACCATGGCGGCCACAAACTGAATCCGCAGACACCACGCATGTATCCCAAACGGCAGGACCATGAGTGGTCCATGCCATTGGGACTTTGGCCGGTCGGGGGTGGAGAATGGCGGAGCGGACCTCCAGCAATGGCCACAGGTTGGGGATACACGGCGCGGCGTACTCTCCGAGAACACTGCTTTTCGGGGCCCGGAGAATCGGGGAACCAGCACCGATCCCGATTCCATGCGTGGAAGTGGATTCTCCCCCCTGGAGCCAGATGCGATTTTGGCATCGGGGTGCGGAGAATCCAGCCCCTGGTTTACTACTAATAAGTCACAAATGGCAAAGGCCATTCAGCCCATCCTCATCTGGGAGGAGGTGCTGTAGCGGTATTATCATTGGACTAATAAACCAGGGTAATGCTCTGGCGACGCCAGTTCGAATCCCGCCACTGCAGATGGTGAAATTTGAATTCAATAAAAATCTGGAATTAAATGTCTAAAGTTGACCATGAAACAATTGCTGATTGTGGTAAAAATCCACCTAGTTCACTAATGTCATCAGGGAAGGAGATCTGTCTCCTTACTGGGTCTGCCCTACATGTGACTCCAGACCTACACAGCAATGTGGCCGACTCTTAACTGCCCTCTCGAGGGCAATTAGGGATGGGCAATAAATGCTGACACAGTCTGCGATGCCCACATGCCATGAATGAGTGAAAAAAAATTCATCCATCGAGAAAGAAGATACAGACTTGCAAATACGTTATTCAATGGTACGAACGTCCTTGTCTTCATTGTCTTTATTTAATTTACTTACTATATTTTTCCATAAAACAATTAATTACATATGTTTAAAAAATTAGGGGCAACACAGTGACGGAGTAGTTAGCACTGCTGCCTCACGGCACCGAGGACCCGGGTTCGATCCCAGCCCCGGGTCACTGTCCATGTGGAGTTTGTATATTCTCCCCATGTCTGCGTGGGTCTCACCTCCACTACCCAAAGATATGCAGTGTAGGTGGATTGGCCATGCTGAATTGCCCCTTAATTGGAAAAAAATGGATTGAGTACTTTAAGTTTGTAAAAAAAAGTTTTCAAAATTAACAGAATTTAACCAAGTGGCTAAAAACCCACTTCTGGCTGCCTTCCATCGCCAAGCCAAAGCAAATTGAGGGCCCTAATTTCCACTGAATTGGGTGGTTAAAGCCTCAATAGACATGAGGATGTGGGGATTGGTGAGCACCTATCCCAGCCCTGCATATTATGTTGGTCACCCAACCTATTTTATATATTTAAAATTTAAAAAGAGTATAATAAAGTACTGACAATGACACTGAGCAGTATAAAGACAGAAAATAGAAGCAGGAAGTGGTCATTCAGACCTTTGAGCCTGCTCCACCATTCATTATGATCATAGCTGATCATCCAACTCAATAGCCTAATCCTGTCTCACCCCCACGTGCTATATCTAACTGTTTTGTGAAAACAAACAATGCTTTGGCCTCAACTACTTCCTGTGGTAGTGAATTTCACAGCTCACCACACTTTGGGGTGAATAGATTTCTCCTCATCTCAATCCTAAATGGTCTATCCCGTATCCACAGGCTGTGACCCCCGTGGTTCGAGACACCCCACCATCGGGATCATCCTTCCTGCATCTACCTGCATCTATCTTGTCCTCTTAGAATTTTATAGGTTTCTATGAGATTCCCCCCTCACTCTGAACTCCAATGAATACAATCCTAACCGATTCAATCTCTCCTCATACGTAAATTCCACCATCGCAGACAACAATCTCATAAATCTTCTCTGCACTCCCACTGAAGCAAGACATCCTTCCTCAGTTAAGGAGACATGAGGGCAAAAGATAAAATGTTCAGTCAAAGAAGTAGTTTCTAAGGAGTGCCTTAAAGAGAAAAGAGTGTTATTTCTGGGGGCCAGTTTGCGGAACTGAAGTAGCAGGGGGCAAAATATAGGTTGGGGCAGGTCCGAGATTTCGCTAAGAAGGAGATACAGAGCTTTCCGGTGGCACACTGTTGGAGGAGGTGCTGACGACAGGCGGAATGGAGAAGTGGGTGGTGTCGGTGATTTATGGGGCGATTCTCGGAGAAGAGAAGACACCGCTGGAGGGGATTAAGACAAAGTGGTAGGAAGAGTTGGGAGAGGGCATGGAGGAGGGGTTGTGGTGTGAGGTGCTCCACAGGGTGAATTCTTCAACTTTGTGCGCGAGGTTGGGGCTGATATAGCTGAAGGTGGTGGATAGGGCGCACCTCACAAAGGCGAGGATGAGCTGACTTTTTGAGGGGGTAGAGGATGTTTGTGAACGTTCTTTTTGGGGGGTGAACGTTTTGGGGGGGGGGCGCAAACCACATTCATATGTTTTGGTCCTGTCCAAAGCTGGAGGGGTATTGGAGGGAGGTCTTCAGGGTGATTTTGAAGGTGGTACATATGAAGCTTGAATCGGGTCCTCTGAATTCAGGGTATCGGATTGGCCGGGGGTTGGAAGCGGGTACGGAGGCAGATATTTTAGTCTTCGCCTAGCTGATCGCCCAAAGACGGGTCCTGTTGGGGCAGAGGTGAGCTTCTCCATCCTATGCCCTGGCGTGGCGAGGGATCTGTTGGAGATTTTTTTCAATTTAGAGTACCCAATTATTTATTTCCAATTATGGGGCAATTTAGCATGGCCAATCCACCTAACCTGCACATCTTAGGGTTGTGGAGGTGAAACCCACGCAGACACGGGGAGAATTTGCAAACTCCACACGGACAGTAACCCAGGGCCGGGATTCGAACTCGGGTCCTCAGCGGCGTAGTCCCAGTGCTAACCACTGCACCACATGCCGCCCCTGTTGGAGTTCTAAACACTCAAGAAGGTGAAGTTTGAATTGAGGCGAAGGATTGAAAGGTTCTACAATTCATGGGCTTTGTTTATTGTGCACTTTCAGGAGTTGGATGACACCAAACACTCGGAGGGGGAGTTGGGGAGTGGCGGGGGTGGGGGCGGTTTGGACTGTGTATGTTGTTTTGTGACTATGTATGGGGTGATGATGGACCTTTTCTTTGATGTTTGTATTTAAATGTTGGGGGTTGTTTTGGGGGGTGGTGGGAGGAAGGGAATGTTGGCCAGGGGATTGACACTGTATTTGGTTACCATGGGTTGTTTGTCGGTGGGTGTAAATGTGGATGAAAATGTGAAAAAGGGGGAGAATAAAAATATTTTTTTCTTAAAAGAGAAAAGAGTGGTAGAGAGATACAAATATACAAATTAGAGGTACAGTAGTCCATTCGTCCCCTCAAACCTGTGATTTTTCACTCTACTACCTGGAAGGCTCTTCAGCTTTCAGGCATGGGTGACTGATTGGGGTTCGGTTCAGGGACCCTATTGGGGGTCTCTGATGGGGGGGAGTCTCTGTTGGGGGCTGCTATTCGGGGTCTCTGATGAGGGGTTTGATGGTGGGTCTGATAGGAGGTTGTTATGGAGGTTCTGGGGGGGGTTGTGGGGGTGAGTTCTGGTCATCCTCATGCATGCATGCTGTGAGGATGTGACCCGGGTGGCACATTGGTTAGCAGGGACCCAGATTCAATTCTGGTCTTGCAGAACTGTCTGCGAGGAGTTTGCACTTTCCCCCTATGTCTGTGTGGGTTTGCTCCGGGTGCTCCGGCTTACACCCACAGATGTGCAGGGTAGGTGGATTAGCCAAGCTAAATTTTCCCCTAGTGTCCAGAAGATTAGGTGGGGTTACTGAGTTATGGGGATAGGGTGCAGGTGTGGGCTTAAGCAGGGTGCTCGTTCCAAATGTCGGTGCAGACTCGATGGGCCAAATGGCCTCCTTCTGCACTGTAGGATTCTATGTTATTCCCATGGTGTGGGGGGAGAATGCCCCTACCTGTCAGCAGATGTGGGGGTGGGGGGGGCAGAGTTTGCATTGTGGGGGGAGGGAGGCTTCTGATGGACTTTGGGGGAACCTCATTAATGCAATGACCCCCTTGACCCATCCCACAGCCCACTGCGTCAAGGCCACATTTGGACAAGCTTGCACCAAATCCGGTCCGGAGGATTTCCCGTCTTTGGGGTAGGTGCCCACTGGAAAGGTGGAGACTTGGGCTTCCAGCCTGTTAATCAGGAGTGGTGTGGGTAGCACAGTGAGGCCACCGGTGGGGGTTCAGACCATTGCAAAGGGTGGCACTAAACCCATTCTTTCCTCGCGCTCCATCCTCTGCCCAATCAGCAATCCCAATACCGGCATCAGGGCAATGGGCAATCCACCCCAGAGACTTCAGTCTTCCCAACATGTAATTGGGAGAAAGTTCTGCCCCTCCCATACTGGATGTCTGACTGGAATTTTAACAACAGGGGATGAGTTGAGAGAATTGGTGTTGAGGGAGCGCTGGACATGGTCAAGCATCCATTTGAAAATTAGTGTTGTGATGAAATAGGAGGGGCCAAAGATAGATCCCTGTGGAGCTCCCGCAGTAAGAATTTGATAGAAGGAAGAGAAGTCATTGCAAGATATTCACAGGATATGTTTGAGAGATTAGAATGGAACCGATGGCAGCTTGACAACATTGGAGGAGTATTGGAGAAGGATGGGAAGATTAATCCCATCAAAAAGCATAACCTCTAGGAGATGAAAGAATGTTTAGCTGAATGGCTTCGGTTTAAAATCAATGGTGAATATAACATGTGGAACTGTGAATGCAAATAATTGGAAATATTGTCCAAGATCCCTTATTAGGTGATTGTAGAATAATCCCACTGATGATGTATAAAATTGTAAAACCCAATATGCACTTGGTGCATATTTTTATTTCAATATTTATCATGGATTTAAAGTTTTGTTACACAACAGTAAGCAAAGAGATTGATCTTTAAACTCGCACCATCCGCCATATTCAATTTCACCAAATTGCACCAAAGCACTTAGAAAACACGGGCTGGATTTCTCCGCCTGTTGAGATTCTCTTTTCCCGCTGGTAACATACCCCCACCCGTAGGTTTCCCGGTGGCGTGGTGTGGCTTCATTGGGAAATCCCATTGATAGGCAGCAGGAAGAGAGAATCCCGCCACCAGGGAATGGCACATCACCGGGAAACACAGGGCTCGGGGACCAGAGAATCCCGCCCAAGATTCTTTCATTCACCTTCTAACTCGGCCCCTCCTTCACAGCAACTCAGATACACCCCCATAGCCACCAAGTACTAGATTCCCCGTTAACCATGTGAACAAGCATAACTTCAAAAGGCCGATGCAGGTTAAGATGGGGCTTCCAATAGCGGGGGTTTTCAAACAATGCTCAGTGTGGGGTGAGGAGGTCTAACCCAATTTCTCCGAAATGGGAGGGGGAGGGTGGAATGAGAACTCCATTCCGTGGGGATGCTGATGACCAATTAGTGGGCAGGAGAGTGGGATTGTCTACGGATCCTCTGAGTGAGGAGTATATCTGTTGACCTCAGATCCAATTGCTGGTGTTGATCTCTTTAGTGTCTGGTCGGTTTTGACAGACCTCCATTTCTGGGATTGTAAAGAACAATGGGCAATTTCCACTAAGTTAGTGGGTGATGGGGTTGTGTCAATTTTTGCAAATTTGTAATTTGGCTGCCTCAATCTTCCATCTGCAGCCTCCGCAGTGTTTGGTTTGCTTGTGTGTTGCTATGGCAGTCTTTGTCAGTGATTCACGAAGTATTTTCAACAAATTCAGTTTATTTTCCCTTAAGTGTAGAAGATTAAGGAGTGATCTCATTGAGACGATTCAAATGATTACAGGGTAGGCACGATGCAGTGAAACTATTTTCTGTGATTTAGGAAACCAGCACAAGGAGACAGAACCTAGAAATTCGGGCTAGTTTATTCAGGGCATTATCAGGAAGTACTTCTTCATAGCAAAGGTCATGGAAATCTGGACCTCTCACCCCTAAAAAGCTGTTGAGACTGGTAGTTAGTTGGAAATTTCAAAACTGATTACAGAACCGAGGTAAGGTACAGGTCAGCCAGAATAGTGGAACAGGCTAAACAGACCATCGGCTGTTTCTAAGTCGCTTCTATCAACATTACGATTTTGTTTTTGTTCATTCAGGGATATGCGCATCGCTGGCAAGATCAAAATTATTCCACCCCTAATTGTCCTTGAGATGGTGCTGGTAAACTGCCTTCATGAACCACTACAGTCTATGTGGTGTAGGCACACCTACAATGATGTTAGGGAGGGAATCACAGGATTTTGACCCAGCGACAGTGAAGGAACGGTGGTATATTTGCAAGCCAAGGTGGCGTGTGGCTTGGAGGGGAACTCGCAAGTGGTGGCAAGAATTTGTATCTGCTGTCCTTCTCAATAATAATAATGATAATAATAATAATCTTTATTGTCACAAGTAAGCTTACATTGCAATGAAGTTACTGTGAAAAGCCCCTATCACCACATTCCGGCACCTGTTCAGGTACACAGAGGGAGAATTCAGAATGTCCAAATTACCTAATAGCACCTCTTTCGGGACTACTCATTAGCCAGTTCTCTATTCATGTCAATATACTACATCCAACATCATGGGCTCTTATCTTATGACTTAACCTTTGTCAGGTACCTTGTCGAATGCCTTCTGGAAGTCCAAATACAGCACATCTACTGGTTCTCCTCTAACCACTCTGGTGAGGACTTCATCGAAAAACTCAAATAAATTAGTCAGACATGATTTCCCTTTCATGAAGCAATGCTGACTCTGCTTGATTCGACTATGATTTTCCAAATGTGCTGCTATTAGTTCCTTAATGATGGATTCCAACATTTTTACCAACAATAGATGTTAGGCCAATCAGCCTATAGTTGCCCGTGTTTTGCCTCGCTCCCTTTTTGAATAGCAGCATCACATTGGCAGTTTTCCAGTCCTCCGGTACTTGAGCAGAATGCAAGGATTTTTGGAAAATTACAATCAATATGCCCACTATCTCTGTAGCTACTTCATTTAGGATCCTGGGGTGCAAGCCATCGGGGCCAGGGGACTTATCTACATTTATCCCCATTAGTTTGTCTAATACTACTTCTCTAGTGAAGGTGCTGATATTTAATTCCTCCCAGGTGTTCTTTGGTATTAATGGGATGTTCAAAGTATCTTCCACCAAAAAGACTGAGGCAAAATATCTGTTTAATTGCAGTTAGTTGAGTTAAGTTATTGGTCACAGTAACCCCGAGGATATTAGTCATGGGGGATTTAATGTTGCTCATGCATTTGAATGTTAGGGGGAAAGTGGTTAAATTCTCTTTAGTTAGATCAGGTACATGGATCAAGTATAAGGTTTGCTTAAGTTCTCACTTCATTACTTCCAGCACATTATCTTTCTTAATTCAGTGATTGAGTAAATGTTGTTATTTAAATTTTTGCAATTTATGATAACTCACATTGATATTTGCCTGTTCCATTATTCAGGCTATAAACAGGAATTTATGATTGAAATAAGCGTCTAGCATACTATGAAGTGTAGGTGAGAGTGGTGGTGCATGAACTCTTGCATAACATTAAATCCTGTTTCATTGTAATCAATTCATCTTACAATGAGGCACCTTTGGAATCCTGAGATCATTCACTGTTTTTAACAAATCACATTAACACCACTAGAAAGAAAGAACAACTCAGATTTATACGTCTGTATAGTACCTTGCATTTTCTAAAGCCTTTTAAATACCATAAGGTACATTTGAAACGTAATCACTTCTGTACTGTAGGAAATGTGGCAGCCAATTTGAGCACAGCAAGCTCCCATAAACTGGCAGTGAAATAAATGGCCCGATGATCTGGGATTTTTTTTGTTTGTGATGTTGATCGAGGGGTAAACACATGGCAGTACACTGGGGAGAAATCCCCGTGCATTTGTTCAATTTGTGCTGGGATCTTTTACATTCACTTGAGATGGCACCTCCAAAAATGCAACAGCGCTTCAGCACAGCATTGAAATGTCAGCCTAAATTATGTGCTCAAATCTCTGGAGTGCGACTTGAACCCTCCACCTTCTGATTCATTAGTGAGATTGCTACCTACTCAGCCAAGGCTGACACTTTGTGGGTTCTCACGATTGAATGATGACCTTTGCTCTGGTTTCCATGGTGTAACTGCATAATGAAATTGAGTTTTATTTCACTAATGAAAAACTTACAACAGTCCACATGTCTGGCATATCTCAGTACATTATTGCGTTGTATTATAAACTGTGCAGCCAATGCCATTAGCTATTACAGCACTGTGAAGTCTGGTGACGTTAGGATTTTGCAGGCCTACTTCAAGTTACAGACTTCCTATTTGGATATGGTCTCAATTTTTAAATTAAATATTTAAACATTTCAAAAATGTTCAAACAAGGATTTATTCTTTCTTACAGATTGTTGAAGGTGTCTGACAATGGTCTATGTGATAAAGAGCACTTTTCAGTGTGAAACTGAGTCCAGGCTTAGAATATCCCAGGTGTAACTCCTGGTCTGTACAAAATAAACTGATCTCAGTGGGGGCAGCATTACAAATGCCGCAATGGATCTTGCAGCTCCTGGCTTGAGGAGGAATGGGAATGGGAAAACTCAGCCGAGTTTCTCTTTCCTGAGGGATCTCTAGTAATCACTTTTGGCAAGTTTACATGTGCCATTGTTGAGCAAGATCAAGAGCTGCAATTTCAAATCACAGCTGAAAAGCAAGAGAGGGGATGTGGAATTGCCTGCCTAGGTGTTACTGTCATTCAGAAGGCCCAATTCCAGCATTAACATTCTGTCAGTCAAGTGAAATACTTGGAAAGGGGCAAATGGATGACAGCTACCAGGATAGATTGAAGTGCCCAATGGCACTCAGGTATGTTGTTGGGGCTGTGGACAGGGTGGAGATGGGGACTAGATGGGTTTCCTGCTGGCCAGTGGGTGAGTCTGGGATAGTGGATGTTCAAGCTTTCCCGGTGCTACCTCCTGTTATGCCAGAGCCCACAAGGATAATTTTTGCACTTAAACTTTGGAGTGCCACCTCTGCTCCTGGAGGTTTCCCTTATTGGGACATCCAAGGCAGAGGTTCTGGTCATCTAACTATTAAAGTCGGCTCTGAGGGGACCACATAGATAGAATTTATAGAATTTACAGTGCAGAAGGAGGCCATTCGGCCCATCGAGTCTGCACCGGCTCTTGGAAAGAGCACCCTACCCAAGCCCATACCTCCACCTATCCCCATAACCCAGTAACCCCATCTAACACTAAGGGCAATTTGTACCCTGAGGGCAATTTAGCCTGGCCAATTCACCTAACCTGCACATCTTTGGACTGTGGGAGGAAACCGGAGCACCCGGAGGAAACCCACGCACACACGGGGAGAACGTGCAGACTCCACACAGACAGTGACCCAAGCCGGGATTCGAACCTGGACCCTGGAGCTGTGAAGCATTTGTGCACATGATGCAGGAATGGGAATAGCAGCTTTTCCGTGGGCACTTGTGCCACTCTCTTTATAATCCTTCTTTTATCCTGTTTGTGCGATACATGCTTGCCTAATCTGGGAGTTAATATTCAGTAGCATATCCCAGAAGATATTTGGATAAGCGTTGGAGAGAAAATGCCGAGGAACCAAAACATCTGGTGATAAAAGCGAGCAATCAGATACAACGGAGGTGATGTTGCCTTTTCAATATGGCGACCTGATCCTCAAGTGGGCTCTCGACCCGACACTTTCGAAGCTGCTCATGTGACTAAGCTACAGAATATTAACAAAAGGCTCTATGGAAAAACCCCTGAATATCGAAAATGTTGCTTCCTCAGCTGAAGCTCATATTCAACCCGTGGAAGACCAGCTGCATGGTTTGTCAGTCATTCTGAAGGATCTGGAGAATAGGGTCATTGGTCTGCCAGAAGGACTGGAGGGTAATACCCCTGTTAAGTGATTTGAGAGATGGCTGCCATGCTTCCTTAAGCTGGATATTAAGACTGAGTGATTCAAATTAAAATGGGCGCACTGTATCCTATCTTTGAGGCCCAGGGACAAACAATGTCCGAGGCCCATAATCATTCGATTCCACAATTTCAAAGATCAGCAGAAAGTTCTGGAGTCAGTGAGGTGTGACAGGACCTGGCTCCATAAAGAGGTGAGGATTTCCTTATTACAGGACTTTTCGGCGGCGATACAGATGAAGCCTTTGATGAAGTTCGGAAACAGCTCAAGGCAGCTTGAATGAATTATGCCCTGCTTTATCTACAACCCTGAGGGTGATATCCAACGACTCTGTTAAGTCTTTCAATAATTCAACTAGTGCCAAAGCTTTAATAAAGTTCATGGAAGGTGAAGACGTGGGCTGACAATCGGCAGCTTATTGAAATTTGGACTGTCATATTGGTTTTTGTCTGATTTTGTATTGTCATATATCCTGTTTATTGGAAAGTGTTAACATTTGAGTGCTGTTATTAATGTTTATGCTTAAGAATCTCAGGGACTTTCATTCATGGCAGCTGTACCGTATGGTATTTATCCATCATCTTTTTGTTTTTATCTGCATCTTTATGATGGTAATACTGGCTGTTTGGTATCCGCTCTTTTATTATGACTGAACTGAGTGGCACCTTTGCTGGGAGGTGGGTGGATGATTTAGGTCTTCATGGGTGGGTTCAAAATGCAGGAGGGACATTTGGTTCCCATTCTCTTGTTAGCTTTCCTCTTCTCCTCTCTGTTGAGGAGTTTTTCTCCTGATGGTAATGAGAGTACATCCATCAGGTTAGTCTTGCGAGTCCTCAGTTACATCGAGGAATGAATCCTTAGAACTAATGTGGTTGTGATTCTTTTAGATTTTTGTTGTGTTGGGATTTGTATCTTGTTGACTAAATCCTGTATTGGTCCAGACAGATCTCTTATCCGAGACAAGAATATTTTGGGGATGTTCAGGTGCCTCTGGTGGAACTTGAGATGGGGGCGGTGTGTTGGGGCGCACACCCAAATGTGGTGCACAAGTTCTATCATAGTTTTCTTCTGGAGGCCTGTGCAATGGCAGCAGCTAATTTTGAACTATGTTCCTGGAATGTGTGGGGAATTTATCATCCTATCAAAAGGAAATATATCCTCCTGTCTTTTCTTAAGAAGGAGAAAATTACATAGCCTTGTTACAGGAGACACATTTGGATGACAAGGAGCACTTTAAGGTGGGAATGGGTGGGGAAGATCTTTCTCGCCTCGTTTTGACAAGCGGCAAGGGAATATCAACATTGGTCAACAAAAATATTCCCTTCAAGGTGGAGAATTGTGGAAAAGATTGTGATTATTAAGGTACATGGACAACCTGTCTCGATAATGAATGTGTCTTTTTGGACTTTATGGAGTTGGCTTCGACCAATTCTTTTGTGGGCCGAGACTTTAATTGTCATCTGAACTCCATGATTGTCAAGCTCCCAGTAACTAGTAATTCCCCCCATCCTACAGACTAGGGTGTTGGCATCAGAGTGTGAGGAGGTGGGATACCTGGATATATTGAGGACCTTACATCCTAGAGATAAAGAATTTACATTTTTCTCAGCCCCTTATCAGTGTCATACTAGAATTTTTTATTTTTTTTTATAAATTTAGAATGCCCAATTATTTTTGCCAATTAAGGGGCAATTTAGAGTGGCCAATCTACCTACCCTGCACATCTTTGGGTTGTGGGGGTGAAACCCACGCAGATACGGGGAGAATGTGCAAACTCCACACGGACAGTAACCCAGGGCCGGGAGTGTCATACTAGAATTGACTGTTTTTCTATGCCTTAGTCAATACTAAATTTGGTGTCCACTTGCTCCATAGGTAGCATTGTGATCTCCCCTGTCTTCCTTGAGATTTTGCTCAAGGGCTTGCACCCTCAATCTAGGTCATGGCGTTTTGATACCTCCCTGCTTAGGGTTAAATCCTTTACTATGTATTTTACGAAGGAGTTTGAGCCTTTTTTCCTCGGTCAGTTCCCCTTCAGAATTGACCCCTGTGACAATATGTATATTGTAAGAATAATGAAGGGTTAACAATTTACTGTAACTGCATCCAACCACTAGATGGTGATCAAGTACATACATGTGGATCATGTGATATGTGATACTCTTGATTTGAGAGAAGGTTGTTTGGCGAGGTAGAGAATAGTCATGTTGCCAGGAGCTCTGTAATTGGAATCATAGGTTTAGTGAATCCATAATCTTTTATATCTTAGCAAGTAAGTTTAATCTATTTAGTTGTTGTGCAAATAAATTAGCTTTCTTCTTTGTGAGACACTACACTTCAAAGCCATCCTCATTCAGAAAGCAAAGAACATCACATGATACCAGGAGTGGAAATTGTAAGGTACCAGGTGGTGCATGCTAAAGATAAGTAGAAAGGTTCAGCAAGAAAAAAGAAGTTTGCAAAAAAACTTTCCATGAAACAAAACTTGAAAAAAATTTCTAACCAGAGACTGACTTCTGGAATATTCTTTGATTGGGCTGATGTGGAATCTCGATATTGCCATGTGAACAAAGAACATTAGACTTTGTTTTATAAACAAAGTTATTTATTACTAACACTACACCAACGAATAATTAAAATGTCTAAGATGAATACAGTTGGAATAAACGTTGAACACTAACTTACACTCAGATACAACAGAGCTGATCTAATATGTGAGTGCTATCAACTCCTTAGAAACACCTTCTGAAGGAACACATGGTGCCTCCGGGTCCCTGGACTCCGTACTCGCCTCACCTGCTGCTCGGATGCTAGAACTACAATAATAAAACATATAACTTATAATACACATGCAGATCATAGAATTTACAGTGATGATGAACTACTCATATTATATATGATAGTCTACCTATCATCACAACTTCAACGACGATGTTGAAACAAATCCCAGGCGAAGCAAGATGGTAGGTCTGCAAACTCCATGGCAATTTCATATTTTGGATAAAGTAGACATTAATTGGCGCAATTTCAAGCAGCAGTTTGAATCGTATATCTCTGCCCTAGACCTAGAAGCGGCCAGCGATCAGCGAAAAATAGCTCTGTTTCTGAAAGCAGCTGGTTCACAAGCCCTTGAAATTTTTAACTCATTCCGGCTTGAGGATGAGGCAGATAAAAAAGTTATTGAAAAGTTGGACAAGCACTGCCAGTTGCAAAAAAAAGAAACGATTGAACGGTATGTGTTCAGGCCAAGGGTAGCATGGTGGTTAGCATAAATGCTTCACAGCTCCAGGGTCCCAGGTTTGATTCCCGGCTGGGTCACTGTCTGTGTGGAGTCTGCACGTCCTCCCCCTGTGTGCGTGGGTTTCCTCCGGGTGCTCCGGTTTCCTCCCACAGTCCAAAGATGTGCAGGTTAGGTGGATTGGCCATGCTAAATTGCCCGTAGTATCCTAAAAAAAAAAGTAAGGTTAAGGGGGGGGTTGTTGGGTTGCGGGTATGGGGTGGATACGTGGGTTTGAGTGGGGTGATCGTGGCTCGGCACAACATTGAGGGCCGAGGGGCATGTTCTGTGCTGTACTGTTCTATGTTCTATGAGTGCAAAAACGCAGGTGAAACGTTTGACTGTATCATAACGGATCTGAGACTTAAACCGCAGACATGTCATTTTTCGACTTTCCTCGACTCACTTCTGCGAGATCAGATAGTCTACGGAATAAGAAGTGACAAACTGTGGGAAAGGTTATTGCGACAGTCTGATTGGATGTTAGAAGGCACAATCAGTATGTGTAGAGCAAGTGAACTTGCCAGAAATCAATTCTCAGAAATGTTGGTCAGAGAAAGTGGCACGAAAACTAACAACGTGGCTGACGCCATTAACGCAGCCATTTTACACATGACGTCACGAGCGTCATGACATGTAAATGGTGTGGCAGCAAGCATCAGATCAAAAAATGCCCTACATATGGAAAAACCTGTGCGAAATCTCACAAGTTTAACAACTATGCATTTCAATGTAGTTCGGGAATAAATTTGCAGCAGTTTAAAAAGGTTAGTGCAGTAAACAAAGGAGGAGTTGTGCAGGGAGTAAGCATTAAAAAAAATGTTCAACAAACGTTCAAACCTGACTCAGACAAAATGTATTTGACTTAAAGAATTTCTCCTTCATTGAAACAGTGGAAAATAGAGAAAACGCACATCAAAATATTACCAATTTGGAAACTTTAAAGCAGATTTCCATTGTTCAAAATACTGAAAATTGGATGATTTCTTTAATAATAACAAGCATGATGTACTGTAAATATGTTTGAAAGCATATTCAAACAACTTCAAAGGGGGATGTGACAATATTTATATTGTAAGAATAATGAAGGGTTAACAATTTACTGTAACTACATCCAACCACTAGATCAGTGTTTTTCAAACTTTTTTTCCGGGGACCCATTTTTACCTACCGGCCAACCTTCGGGAACCACGCCAGCCAACCGTCGCGACCCATGCCGGCCGACCTTCATGACCCATGCCAGTCGACTTTCACGACCCACACCATCGAAACTTTGTTAGCCACCATTTTCGCTTACCTTTAATGCGACAGGTAAGCCTGCTTGGTCCTCACGATCTCAGTTGTTTTTTCATTCAATGTTATTCATCAGAGGTCCTGGAGCTCACACCAGCACAGCTTTGTCCTGTTGTGGACTCTCCAGGACAGCTCATACCACCACTGCTTTGTCCTGCTGTGGCTTCTTCTGAGCCACTCACTCCAGCAGGTTTAGTTCTGAGATCCTGGCCTATTTGTGTCTCTAGCCCTCTCTTTTTTATTACAAAATGATCCATTTTAAATTTTTCAGTCCTGTTGCTTGTTTGCTGCTGACAAAATGGAGGAATCGCAATCATGCCGAGAACAAGTGACATCAGTGTTCGAGATGCGTGACCTGCTCTCTGCCTCGCTTCAGGCAAGAAGACTGATCTTCTCCTGAGTCATGGTACTGATGTCAGGAGGACGTGGTGTTTCTCGATGGACTCCGAGCATGCGCACTGATGAGCGGGCGTGCATGCGCAGCGTGCCCACATTTTTAAAGCCGGTCGTGGCCGTAATTTTTCAAGCCGCTTGCAGCCGCCATTTTTAAAAGCCGCAGCTGCAGCCATTGTGCATTAATTCCCGTGGTCGAGAAAGCCGCGATGGATGACTCCACGACCTTCCGACACCTGCCTGCGACCCACCTGCGGGTTACGTTTCCGATTTTGAAAATGACTGCACTGGGGGCCGATCAAGCACATACATGTGGATCACGTGATACCCTTGATTCGGGGAGAAGGTTATTAGGCAAGGTAGAGAATAGTCGTGTTGTGAGGAGCTCTCTAATTAGAATCATAGTTTTAGTGAATCTGTAACCTTTTATATCTTAGCAAGCAAGTCAAATCTATTTAGTTGTCGTGCAAATAAATTAGCTTTGCTCAAACCTTAGCTTGATGTTCTTTGTGAGACACTACACTTCGAAGTCATCCTCATTCAGAAAGCAAAGAACATCACAACCGCCTCTATTCTGTGGGAGACATGCATAGCTTATGCAAGGGGGTTGGTTCTTTCTTATACAGTCAACAAAAGTTGAGAATGCTAGAAAACAGGCGCCAGTTCGAGGTTAGATTGGCTGAAGTGAAGGAGGAATATAAAAGGATTCCAAGCAGGCAGTTGTTGAGGGAGGTTAAGGCAGCTCGGATAGCCCGGATTCCTTGTTGACACAGCGGGCCAAGAGAAGTCTAAAGTTAGCAAAGCAAAAATTGTATGAGTTTGGGAATAATCGAGTAAATACTGGTCTTTTCTGACCAAGAAGAAGGTTGACTCGAGAACTACCTCTCTGTTGTAAGTTGTAGCAAACTCAACAAAGGACCAAAATGAACTGGACAAGTTGGAACAGGACATTCCATTTTAAATGGACAGATTGCTGTACAAAACATGTCTGCAGCCAGACAACTGAATCAAGACAAACAGGCCATGAGTCATGAAACAGCCCAATCTCATTCAAAGAGGGGCAGTTGAAATGCAAATCACTTGCGGCCCTGGCTAGAAAGACTCACGATACCTTAATGGGATAACAATTAAAGTTATCTCCGGTGACCATTGTCAAGAGACCAGGGGCAGTTGAAATGCAAATCACCTGTTCCCCCAGCCAGACGGAAGCACAATACCTTAATGAGATAACGATTAAAGTTGTCTCCAGCGACCATTGTCAAGAGACCAGCAGAAACCAGAGACAATGCAAGCTTTTGTAAGGGCACTGGTTAAAATCAAATTACATTATGACACCTTTTGATTGGAGAACTTGATTACTTCCATCCTGTCAACAATCAGAAAGGCTTCCTTTGTCCTGGAACTCACCTGTGGGAGGGTCAGTGTTTGACCCATTCAGGGGTTTGTCCTTAAAAAGTCAAGTCTGAGGAACTGTTGGAAGGAACTCTACTCTCCTGGGGAGAACTCTACTCTCTTGCCTGACACATGTTTTGCCTTGCTGAAAACAGACCACGAGAACCGGAGGAGCACCAGCCGCGAGGACCAGCCAGCTTGGAAGAAGTTCTAAATAAATCTGTGTCAACGTTTTTTAACTATCCTGTCCCTGGAGTGGTGAGTATATTCCTCCAGATCACAGAAAACTCCCAATTAGTATAGCTTGTTGAGGTTTGGGGTGGGTGAGTGAATAAATCTGTGTATCTGTGTTTGCGTCGCTAAAATAAATCTGTCTAAGCTGTAAGAATTTTCGATGTGCCATTTAGTCTCTTGTTTTACACATAGTATTTCATAATCGGTGTCTGTGTGTGTGGGGTAATCTGAGTTGCAGAAGTTTTAAAATAATTGATTTATTCAAGAAAAATTAAGTCTTCTGCAACCTAGCAGCGAACAAAGATCTCATAATAATTGCAGTATCTTCTACATTTGACCACATCCAAGAAACCAACTAACCCAATTCTGCCATTTTGTTTAAAATTTTCACACCTGTGTGCGTGGGCCCGATTGACTGCATGAAGTCAGAATGCCTGATGTTGCATTGTATTTATTTTTCCTGGATTTAGTGGTTAATAAATTTCCTCTTTCTTGATCGCAGGAGAACCTTGTTTGACTGGCTCTAAGTTGCTCACAGCTTCATTAGTTCAATGCATTCTGATTTGGAAACTGTACATCCTCCTGAAAAAGAAACTTAAACCTTTGTTGTGACCTTCCGAGGAGGTTGAATAGAGTGCAGCTTGTTTACCCTTCTCACCTGGTTGTACCAAATGTAGAACACAGTTTCAAGTCACGTTCTACCTGGTTTCTGTAGATGGAGAGAGTTAACATTGCCCCTCTTGTCCCCAGGTTCACACATGCAGAATGGTCACTCAGTCAAGGTAAGTGTGGGTGTGTATTCCAGCTGAATTCTGTCCTTTCAGGGAGGATGCATAAAGATTAAATTAAAAAATATATTTGAATAGGTAATGGGAAACTAACTGTGCTAGACAGGAGGGGCATTTGTTTGTTGGAGTTTTTTTAAAAATCACATCAATAATTCATTTTTCATAATTAACTTTGCCTTGACCTGTTGTTGCGTTATTCCAGATATATGAATCCCTTCCAATTTATTATTGCATAATGAGCCTATGTCTGACAGTCTTCCTATACAATTATAATTGGTTAAAGATAATAGCACACGCAATCTGTCGATCCAGGCACAACAATTTAACATACTTGTGTATTCCTCTTTGCTTCCCTCTACATAGAATGCAGTTCACATATTAATGTCAAGTTAATTGTGTGACTGAACAAATTTAGTTTCAACCCTGTTCTTTGTCGACCTTGATACAGTCTTGGAAAAATTGCTTTGTTTACGATTCTAAATAATTTCTGCCAGAAATTTGCTGTATTGGCTTGTGATCTTCATCCACTTACAATCACCATCCGCTGTTGTGGCAGATATTCTTAATGGACAAAGAGGCCCATATTAGCCAAGACTAACAAGGGTTTTTAAAACAGTGTCATCAGCAATGAAATAATCACATCCTTTGACAACCCATGGGCGGGATTCTCCGAGCCTCCATGCCAAAATCGCGATCGGCTATGGGGCAGAGAATGAGCATTGATGGCGAAATTCAGCGCGATGCTGCTCCCCCCCGGAGAATCGCCATAAATCATATGCACGCGGGTAGGGGCCATTGACAGCCCCCCCCCCCCCCCCCCCCCCCCCGGATTCTCCGACAAAAACTGGCCGAGTTCCCAAGAGCGTGGTTCTAACAACGTTTTGCCTGTCGGGAACGGCCAGTGGCGGCTGCGGAATCAGTCCACGGCTGCCTTGGTGGGGGGGCGGAGGGATCCTTCACTGGGGGGCGGGGGGGGGGGTTCTCAAATGGCCAGGCTAGCGATCGGGGGGCACGATGCGCAGGCACACGTGATCTCAGGGGGGCCTATATTTTCGGGGCCGTTCCGCGGTGTGAGTCCGCTATGCCGCACGGGACGGACGCAGAAGGCCGCCACCGTGCCCATGCGCGGACACCCAACCGGAAGTGCAGACCCCATATCAGCAGCCAGAGCTGCGAGGAGTAGTCCAGGGCCCTGCTAGCCCCCTTCAGATAGGAGAATCACTCTTGACTTTCTTCAGGAAAGTGCAGAGTGAAACGCCCGTGTTTTGACGCTGGAGTGGGGACATCGCCCCATTATTGGAGAATCCTGTCCCATATATCTTAAAACCTATGCTGAACTAATTGAACTCATTTAATAAACTTGATATTCCTGTGATGCAACACTTTTTGATGACGCAAATCCCTTTTAATGGGATCATCTCAAAACTGAAAGCCATTAACTTACTTCATACACACTCTTCTCCCTCCTCATCCATTGGCTCCTGCAGACCATATCCATTGTGTTTCAAAGTATTGGGGAGTCTTGTCATCCAAAAGAGATCCCAGGCATTATTCACATTGGTCAGGATTTTTACCGTAGACATCAGGGGCGGTGGCGGAGAATAGCCATTCACACCAAAAGTCCGGCGCGACGACGCATCCGCGATTCTCCGCGCACCCGCCAGTCGCGCGCGGTTGATGCGGCGGCAGTCGGGGGTCGTTGAAAGAGGCCCGTGCGGCGATTCTCCGTGGTCAACTGCCCGAGTTCCTGCTGGCGTGATTCACACCTGGTACCACCCGGTGGGAGCTCGGATCCACAGCCGTGGTGACAGTCCTGGTGGGGGGAATCTGATTCCGGGGGAGGCCTCAGCGGTGGCCAGGCCCACGATCAGGGCCCCCCGATCGGCGGGCCATCGCGATCTCGGGGGAACCTACCATCCTCCGTGCGGGCCCGCTGTGTGGGTCCGCCATGTCGGCGGCTCTCGCGCTGAAGTGGGCCGCCGCGCGCATGCGCGGACCCGCTTGTGGCTGCCATGCGCATGCATGGCCGCGCGGTCTGGACAGCAGGGCCCCGCCGGCAGCCAGAGCTACTGGGACCCTGCTAGCCCCCTGGAAAATGGGGAATCACCTCGGACTTTCCGGCGGGCGTGGGGATTGGCCCCCAAAAGGGAGAATCCGCACCTGAACTCTGTAGTCAGTGTAAAATGGTCAATCATTGTGATTTTCTCCAATTTGGCCAATTAGTAGTCAGAGGGTGGGAACTCCATCCAATTAAAGATGTAGGATCGGCTCTCAAAGCCAATCAGAGGCCTTGAAAGCAGCAGCAGGAAGCCATGGCACCTGAGTGAAGGAGAAGGTGCTTGAAAATCGAGGTGCCCCCTCACCGACTCTTTCAACTTAAAATAAAAAATGATCTTTGCTGTCAGGCTGCCATTGTGAGGTCACGTGGAGAGGGCTTTTCCCTCCAAAGGGCAGTCCACAGCTGCTGCAACATCCAGGCAGCCAGGTATACCTTCTAGGCCTGCCTAGTGCTGCCTCCCTAATCTGTCACTGGGAAGCAACCTCCAGGCAGCTGAGCTGTCCCACTCGAGCTCTGTTAATGGGCCTTAATAAATCGATCAGTGGCCTCGGAGGCTACCTGTCACTTGCAGGTGGGTATCTCTGACCCAGCTCCCCCCCCCCCCCCCCCCCCCCATTGGCTTTCAGGAAAATGGGGTAGGTGTGGAAAATGAGGCCAGGAATTGGCACACAAGCTGGCACAAGATTCCATTCTCACTCACATCTGTTCCTGCCCACAGTGTGGGCTAAAGGTCCTCCTCATTGACTGCCATAGAAAACAAATTTCAGTCGATCAGGGGGTCTCAGACTTCACCTTTAAACTTTTGAAGTATGACCAGTGCTATAGTGTAAGAAGTGCAGGAACCAACTTGCACATAGCAAACTCCCACAAATAGCAATGTGATAATGGTCAGATAAACAATATTAGTGATGCTACTGGAAGATAAATATTGGCTAGGGCTTCTTAAAAATAGTGGGCTAGATCTTAGCACATTGGGTGAGCCGAACCCACCACATCCCCCACCCCACAGCTTAGATAACATATGATGGCCTCGGTCATCATCCTGCCAGTCTCCTACATTGCGGGTTGGCAAGCAGTTGCTGAAATTGAAAGCACACCCGTCTTTTTATAAGAAAAACAATGAACAAACTATTGAACGTTTCAAAAAGCCTAACAGTTATGTTAGACATGGGGCGGCAGCACAAGGACAGATGAAAAGGTCCGAAAATGGGACAGTGGCTGCATGTGGCAGCAGGGTTCACTGCCAAAGGTGGCAGGATTTGGCTGTTAGTAGATTTTATTTGTTCAATTTTTAACATGCTGAGATAACAATTAAAGGTTGAGAGGAAAGGAGACCTTTAAATTAGTGGCTGAAATCGACTTCCGGTTCATGGTCTAACCCCCTCTCCTGTCCTTGACTCTAGATTGGACACAGGACATCATTCACAACGCTAATTGGATGGCATTCTTGCCTGCCGGCCATTAATTGACCAGCTAACACATGATTCTATGTACTGTAATTGCAGGGGCAGCAGCAAGTGACTATGTACTTCCCACTCCGCCTGCCTAATGCCACCAGAAACTATAAGCCAGTGCACTGAGATCTTTTGCATCGACTCGAGCATGCCAGTGGGCATTGGTTCAATACCTCTTCTGAAAGACTGCACTTCAAACAGTGCAACACTCCCTTAGTATTGCACCGGAGTGTCAATGTAGACTTTTGTGCTCAGGCCCTGCAGTAGATGAACTTAAACGCAGAGCCTTGTAACTCAGAGACAGCAGTGAACAGGTCGCAATTTCCTGTTTACCCGTCTACACATTTAAACACAGAAATTCAGAATTTGCTGTCTGATTTAACCTGCTTCTTTGTTACAGGGTACGTTCCTGAATGACTCAACATTCAAACACATGTACCGGGGTGAAGTTGTGACACATACCAACTAAATACACAATATAAAGTCAGGGTTGGTGCATTCAGGTGTAGGTGAATATTAACACCATGAGCGGGATTCTCAGTTTGGGGCGTGCGATCAGGCAGAGAATAGTTCCCGATGCCAAAATCGCAGCAGGTACCAGTTTCCACGCCAAATCGCGATGCTCCGAAAATGGCGACAATCTGACGCAAGCCACACGTAGTTGAAACACCGTTCACATATCATTAAGTGAGCCCACCTACAATTCTCCGCCTCCGATGGGCCGAGTTCCCAACGCCATGGTCCAAGTGTGCTCTCACAAATATGTGGTGTGGTGGCTGCTGAGTATGGACAGTGTACAGCAACACCATACTTCGCCAACAGCAGTGCCGCTGTCCAGGGGGCTTTGCCCGGGCCGGGCAGAGTAGTGGGGGGTAGCCAGGAGGTGGCCGTTGGGGCAAGGTGGACGGGTACGCAACACCATTGCCGCAGCCAGCAAGGCAGCCATGCGGCTGCGCATGCCACTGACAGCCCTCCTGAAACCTGGTGCCCTGGGTCGTATAGGTGACCCCCATGGGGCAACCCCCGGGTGTCCTCTGGCCCCAGCTGACCCATCAGCTGTATGGGCGCTCCAGCACAACCTGTCCCATCTTTTCGAACCTGATCAGTGTGTGTGTGTGTGTGGGGTGTATTGTTTAAGTATGGCTGCAGCTTGTCACCCCTGCGAGTGTCCATCACGGACTCGGCGATTTCCACACCGTTTCTCGTGGGTTTCAATGGTGTTCCACGTGGCACTGGTGCTAGCCGCTCACCGATAGCAGAAACGGTGCAGGTGTGCCGCTGATTTTTCTGACGTGAAAGTCCACAGATTCTCCGTTGGCATCAGCACTTAGACTCAGAAATGGAGAATCCGGACAATAAATCTTAATTAAGAAGTGAGGCGAGAGTGACTGCTCTTGACAGCAAGGCAAAGTTTGACTGAGTGTGGCATCAAGGAGCCCTAGCAAAACTGGAGCCAATGGGAATCCATCGGGAAACCCACCACTGGTTGGAGTCATACCTGGCACAAAGGAAGATGGTTGTGATTTTGGGAGGCTAATCATCTCAGTCCCAGGGCATCACTGCAGGAGTTCCTTGTGGTAATGTCCTAAGCCAAACGATCTTCAGCTGCTTCATCAATGATATTCCCTCCACCATAAGGTCAGAAGTGGGGATGTTCACTGATGATTGTAAAATGTTCTTTTTCTTTTCTTATAAATTTAGAGTTCCAAGTTATTTTTTCCAATTAAGGGGTAATTTAGCATAGCCAATCCACCTACTCTGCACATCTTTGAGTTTTGGGGGCGAAACCCACACAGACATGGTGAAAATGTGCAAACTCCACACAGACAATGACCCGGAGCCGGGATCGTACCCAGCTCCTCAGTGCCGTAGGCAGTAGTGCTAACCGCTGTGCCACTGTTCCGCCCTGATTGCAAAATCTTCAGCACCATTCATGATTCCTTGGATACTGAAGCAGCCCATGTCCAAATGCAGCAAGACCTGGACAATATTCAGGCTTAGTCTGATAGGTGGCAAGTTACATTCATGTCACACAAATGTCAGGCAATGGCCATCTCCAATAAGAGAGAATCTAACCAGCACCCCTAGACATTCAATGGCATTACCATTACTGAATTCTGCACTATCAACATCCACTATCAACAGCAATTGACCAAAACCTTAACTGGACCAGCCATATAAATACTGTGGCTACAAAAGACCATCAGAGGTTGGGAATTCTGCAGAAAGTAACCACCACCTGACTACTGAAAGCCTGTCCATCATCTACAAAGCACAGTTCAGGAGTGTGATGGAATACTCTCCACTTGCCTTGATGAGTTCAGATCCAACAACACATAAGAAGTTTGGCAACACCCAGGGCAAAGCAGCCCTGCTAGCTTGGCCCTCCCTCTACCACTATGGCAGCAGTGTATACCATCTATAAGATGCACAGCAGCAACTCACCAAGGCTCATTTGAAAGTACCTTCTAAATTCACGACAAGAGCAATGAACATCACACCTGCGAGCTCCCCTCAAAGTCACTCACCATTCTGACTTGCAAATATATCATTGTTCCTTCACTGTGGCTGGGTCAAAATTCAGGAACTCCCGCACAAACAGCACTGTTGGTGTTCCCACAACACATGCACCAAGGGCAATTAGTGATGGGCAATAAAAATTGGTCTAGGCAGTGACAGCCACACCTCATGAACAAATAAAGAAGAATTATGACAAAACAACCTCTCCATGCTGAAAACTTAATTTAAAAATGTGGAATCTTATCTTTTTCAAAAATGAATTAGCATTGGAGATTTCCAAAAATTAAAATTAAAATTATTCTTTCTTTCTGTCTCTTTAATCACTCTTTCATAATCACGATGTGGAGATGCCGGCGTTGGACTGGGGTGAGCACAGTAAGAAGTCTTACAACACCAGGTTAAAGTCCAACAGGTTTGTTTCAAACACGAGCTTTCGGAGCACGGCTCCTTCTTCACCTGAAGAAGGAGCCGTGCTCCGAAAGCTCGTGTTTGAAACAAACCTGTTGGACTTTAACCTGGTGTTGTAAGACTTCTTACTGTTTCATAATCACATCTTTCTTTCCCTCTCTTTCTTTCACTTTCTCTTCATGATTTTACAATGAATTAAATTGTTCTAATTTATACTTCCCAGTTTAGACGCTGCTTTAGCTGGATAAGAATTCTTCAATGCGATTCACTGGGAAGACAGACCATTGTTTGCCTTGCTCACACACCTCAGAGATAGCCTATGGAGGGTACCATGCCCAAAGGAATCTCTAAATATCATGAATTGTTTTTCAAAAGCTCTGTCAGGAAAGTCCATCGAGAACATTGTGCCTTAACTGCTAACTGCAAAGTGCGAGTGATTGTGTGTTGCGGTCGCCCCGAGACCGGAAATTCCCACCCGAAGTCAATGGACTTTTAAATGGTCCGTCACGTTTTCTGTCCTGCGCGCGATGATTTCTGCAGTGGGTGGGACCGGAGAATTTATTGGGAAGTGTTTGCACATGTGCATGTGCATGCATGCGGATGCCTGCGCATGTATGTCTGGGTGTGGTTGTATTGTAGTTGCGTGTTTTTAAAAATGTTTATCTTTTTAAAATTCACTTATGGGACGTGGATGTCACAGGCTTGACCTACAATTATTGCCCATAACTTGTTGCCCTTGAGAAGCTGCCATCCTTGAAGCATTGGAGTCCCTGAGGTGTAGGTATACACACAGCGCTGTTAGGGAGGAGTTCAGTGACGGGATGGAGAGATATTTCCAAGTCAGAATGCTGAGTGGCTCGGAGGGGAACCTCCAGGTGGTGGTGTTTCCAGGCATCTCTGTCCTTGTCCTTTCAGATGGCAGTGGTTGTGGTTTTGGAAGGTGCTGCCTAAGGAGCCTTGGTTTGTTACTGCAGTGCACCTTCTTGGTGGTACACATGGCTGCTACTGTGCGTCGGTGGTGGAGGGAGTGAATGCTTGTGGAAGGGGTGCCAATCAAGTGGGCTGCTTTGTCCTGGATAATGTTGAGCTTCTTGAGTGTTGTTGGGGCTGCACACATCTAGGCAAGTGGGGAGTATTCCATCACAATCCTGACTTAGCCATAGAGGCTTACAGCACAGAAAAGGCCCTTTGGCCCATCGCATCTGCGCCAGTCAAAAACAAATGATATTCTACACCCCCTCTCAACCTCCTCCCCTTAACTTAAATCTATGCCACCTGGTCTTTGATCCCTCCACCAAGGGGACAAATTTCTTCCTGTATACTCTAATTATGCCCCTCATGATTTTATACATCTCAATCATGTCCCCTCAGTCTCCTCTGCTCCAAGGCAAATAAGCCCAGTCTATCCAATCTCTCTTCATAACTGTTATATTACCATGCTTGGTAATATGTTGTATTCTTTGTCCTTTCTTCCAGAATGATCCTCTGCAGTGTTGATGAAGAATATACCAATCAAAAGATTAAAACAAAACTAATTTATTATTACACTACTATTTAAATGAAGTTTGCGCACTCTATTGAGCTACAGATAATAATTAAATAATATTGAATCTGTCTTACAGTACTCAGTAATCTAAATAGTCACTAACTACACTATGATCTAACCTCGTGTTAAGGCTATCTACTCTAATCTTCTTCTTATGCTTTCACCATGCTTTCTCCTAACGCTAATTCTTCTAGCTTCTCCTAGAATTCCCTCAGGGTCTGACGTACATACAGAGAAGTGGTACCGCCCTCTAGTGTTTGATTTACACAGAGATGTAATTATTAGCCCTTCACTAACCTGACTATATACATATCATTATAATAAGTAGCACTCTCCAGCCCAGGCAGCATCCTGGTAAATCTCTTCCGTACATTTTCCAGTGCTTTCACATCCCTCCTATAATGTGGATTCCAGAACTGCACACAATACTTGTGTTTTAACCATTATTTTATACAGCTTCAGCATAACCTTCTTGCTCTTAAACTCTATGTCTCGGCTAATAAAGACATGTAAACCATAAGCCTTCTTAATCACTGTGTTCACCTGCCCTGCTACATTAAAGGACCGGTGTCTATGCACATCAAGATCCCTCTGATCCTCGGTGCTTCCCAAGGTCCTTCCGTTCATCATGTATTCCCTTGCCTTTTTGTCCTGCCCAAGTGCATCACCTCACACTTATCTGGATTGAATTCCATTTGCCACTAATTAGCCCATCTCTCCAGCCCATCTATATCCTCCTGTAACCTAAAGCTATCCTCCTCACTATTTACCACCCCACCAATTTTTGTATCATCCGCAAACTTACTGATCAACCCTCCTACATTCAATTCTAAATCATTTATATAAACCGCAAACAGAAAGGGCCACAAAACTGATCACTGTGGGACCCCACTGGACACAGGCTTCCAGTCAGAGAAACACCCACTGACCATTACACACTGCTTCCTGCCACTCAGTCAATTCTGGATCCAATTTTCCAAACTCCCTTGGATCCCAAGGGCTCTTACCTTGGCTATCGGTCTCCCCTGTGGGACCTTATTAAAAGCCTTGCTGAAATCCAAGTGAACTATGTCAAATGCTTTGGAGATACCTGGGAGAGTCTGGAGGTGAATTGCTCGCTGCAGGATTCTTAGCCTCTGACCTCACCTTGAAGCCATAGTATTTATATGGCGAGTCAGTTAGTCATCAGTGGCTAGTAGTGGCATTACCATCGCTGAATTGAACGTCAAGGGACAGTAGTTAAATCCTTTCTTGTTGGCGATGGTTATAGCCTGCCATTTGTGAGTGGTTATGTGTGTGAGCGTATGTATGTGTGTGTGTGTGTGTGTGGGTATTTGTATTTGTGTGCACATGCATGTATATGTGTGTTGTGCATGCATTGTAATGAAAAAACACATGCATCATAATAATGTCAAAGAGTTTCCTGCCATGGTATCAATAAAACATGGCAGGATCCAATTTCAGTTGGAAAAAGCCCAACTTTAATAAAATAAACCTAACTGGAAAGTACCACACCCTGGATGCATCGTTCAAACCGTGGACATACATATTTATCTTCCAAAGATTTCCTTTTACATCTGTTGCCTCCTTGGGAGTTTGGAGTAACAATTCCCCCTGAAGCAGGGGCAGCACGGTAGCATGGTGGTTAGCCCTAAATGCTTCACAGCTCCAGGGTCCCAGGTTCGATTCCCGGCTGGGTCACTGTCTGTGTGGAGTCTGCACGTCCTCCCCGTGTGTGCGTGGGTTTCCTCCGGGTGCTCCGGTTTTCTCCCACAGTCCAAAGATGTGCGGGTTAGGTGGATTGGCCATGCTAAATTGCCCGTAGTGTCCTAAAATGTAAGGTTGGGGGGGGTTGTTGGGTTACGGGTATAGGGTGGATACGTGGGTTTGAGTAGGGTGATCATGGCTCGGCACAACATTGAGGGCCGAAGGGCCTGTTCTGTGCTGTACTGTTCTATGTTCTATGTTCTAAGCTGATTCCCCCTGTAGAAATTCAATAATGCTGGATGACCCTATCCGAAACCTCTGAATACCTCAAACTCTCTGTTAAACCTCCAGTATGGCTTTATCTCCAAATTTGTTGGCAGGTACAAAAATGACTCAATGGAACCCATTTACATTCATCAAACTCACATTGAGTTTCAATGTTTCTTTTGTCTAGAATTCTATAGTTCTTTTATTGATGGTCCATCCTTTAATAAAGGGATGTATGAATTCCCCAGATATCTGTGAATGTCCATATTTAATTAGGTATTTGCTTGAAACTCAGTACTTTTTGGAGCTCAAAATGGCAATAGTAACACGATTTGCAGCAGCCATTTCAACAGCCTGGTTGTGTTCAACATTTTAAAGCAATGACTGAAAGCTCCTATTATAGTGGAACATGCCAATAGACAGCAGTTGACACTTCCCCATGTTTGAATCACTCCATGGGGAACCCAAATTCTGATGCAACTTTATTAAATGACACTGCACGAGCCTTTTTGCTGCAATCATATTGTTAAACTTTGCAATACAATGCTGCATAATTTCATTAGGGACAGAGTGTTAGCTTTCTTCTTTGGGCAATGCATCCTCGCTAGTGGTAGATGCAAATCTATTACACTATATTGGTTTGCACTGTTCAAATTTTGAAAAAAATCCAATGCCATCATACAGCAGAGCAGCAGCACATTATATAATTGTTCAATGTGGATTCCCATAGAGTTAAACAATTTTGGAAGGCACTTAGTTGTAATCCATATTATGTGATCAATTTTTATTCATTTAAAAAATAACTTTTTCAGAAATTTAGCAATGTACAGTAGTTATTAACATGTTGGTGCAGCAATGAGATACCCTAGTGATTAACAATACAATGTTGTATAGTAGATTTCTCTTCACCTTCGCAACAGACTGTCAGGTAATTTTTGGGAAAGATTTTGCATTCAACTAATGATAGGAACTCACTATTTTGAAGAGCTGGTTAGGTGGATCGGCCATGCTAAATTGCCCTTAGTGTCCAAAAAGGTGGGGTGGGGTTACAGGGTTACAGGATAGGGTGGAGGTGTGGGCTTGGGTAGGGTGCTCTTTCCAAGAGCCGGTGCAGACTCGATAGGCTGAATGGTCCCCTTCTACACTGTAAATGCTGTGATTCTATTAAAATGGAATCCTGAAGTTTATTTTCAGCTATCTAGACGCTACTCTCACGTGCATTTGCTCCAGGCCTTTTGCGCAACCTTAAGGGTCAATTTTACATGTATATGGTCTTGATCCTTGTATCTTCCAGCTACAGTCTGCAGTTATAGTGCAATATATTACCAAAAATGAAACAAATTCTGGGAGAAAAAATTATGTTAATATAGTCCTTATTGCATCTTTATCATGATGACATCAATTATCTTGTTTATTATTCTTTTCTGTCTTAAGCACATACTTGTGAAATATGAAAGCAATTATAATATCCTTCAGTTCTTTTGCAATAATTTCTGTGTAAAATATGTTTATATTTGCACTAAGAAATCTGACGACAAACAATGGAAGATCTAACAACGAGCGTACATTAAAGAAAGCCAAAAATGCAGCCAGTTTAGCTTTGTTGTATTTTCAACCTTGTACTAGGGCACATTTTAACAGTATGATAAAGTAAAACTTAGTCAGAAAGTAACACAATGAAGTGAGCAGCAAAGGTCCTTTCCCCATTTTGCACAACATGTTATGAAGTGAAAGAAAAGAGAGGCATGCATTTATATAGAACTCTCAAGGCACATTCCAAATTGCTTTTCAACGAATTCAGTACTTTTGAAGTGTATTTACTGTTGTGATGTAGAAAATGCAGCAGCCAATTTTTGCACAGCAAGCTCCCAGAAAAAAGTAATTGAATAACAGAATCACTGAATTACGAAACTGGTACGGTGCAGTTGGAGGCCATTCGGCCCATCACGTCTGCACCCACTCACCAAATGAGCAACTCACCAAGCTCCATTCTCTTGCTTTCTCCCTGCAACCCTGAACATTATTTCTTGTCAGATAATAATCCAATTTGGCAGCACGGTGGCGCAGTGGTTAGCACTGCTGCCTCAAGGCGCCGAGGTCCAAGGTTCGATCCCAGCTCTGGGTCACTGTCCATGTGGAGTTTGCACATTCTCCCCGTGTTTGTGAGGATTTTGCCCCCACAACTGAAAAGATGTGCAGGCTAGGTGGATTGGCCACACTAAATTGCCCCTTAATTGACAAAAATGAATTGGATACTCTAAATGTATAAAAAAAGAAAGGTAATAATCCAATTCCCTTTTGAATCCTTCAGTTGAACCTGCCTCCACCACGCTCTAAGATAGAGCATTCCAGCCCCTATAGACACACTGAGTAAGGTAGTTTTTCTTCCCATTACTATTGCTTCTTCTACCCATCACTTTAAATGAAATGAATGAAAATCCCTTATTGTCACGAGTAGGCTTTAATGAAGTTACTGTGAAAAGCCCCTAGTCGCCACATTCCGGCGCCTGTCCGGGGAGGCTGGTACGGGAATCGAACCGTGCTGCTGGCCTGCTTGGTCTGCTTTATAAGCCAGCGATTTAGCCTTGTGAGCTAAACCAGCCCCTGTGTGTGTAGGAGCTAAACCAGCCCCTAAATGTGTGCCTTCTCATTCTCAATCCTTTCATGAATGGGAACAGTTTCTCTCTATGTACTCTGTCCAAACCCCTCATGATCATTAATGCATCCGTCAAATCTTCTCTCACCAATCTCCTCAAAAGAAAAATAGTGCCTACCGCTCCAATCCACCTTCATAAGTGATACAGGAACCATTTTCTTGAATTTTTTCCACGCTCACTCAATGCCTTCACATTCTTCTTAATGTGTAGCGCCCAGATCTGCATGTAGTACTCCAACTGAGGCATGTAGTACTCCAATGAAATAGTGATTTATACAGGTTGAAAATTAAATCCCTTATCCAAAATGCTTGGGGCCGAGTATGTATTGGATTTTGGAATATACTGTGTATGTGTGGCACGCATTGGGAACTGTGCATGTGCGCCGCATGTTGGGAACTGCGCATGTGGTCCACATGCTGGGAATTACGCATGTGCTGCGAACTGCACATGTACGCCATGCGTTAGGAACTTTACATAGCCTGGGACTCTTCTGGGATTTCCCATTCGTGGCATGACATTGGCGCTCGAAAAAAGTGTAGATTTTGGAATTTTTCTGTTTTCGGAATTTCGGCTAAGGGATCCTCAACCTGTACACGTTCAACATAACCTCTTTGCTCTTGTACTCAATGCCTCTCCAATAAAATCCAGAATATTTTCTGCTTTATTAACCACTCTCTCAACCTGTCCTGCCACTTTGATTGACTTATGCACATATACACCCAGGACCCTCTGCTCCTGCATCCCCTTTAGAGTTGTACCTGCTATTGTAAACTGTTTTTCCACCTTCTTGCTATCAAAATGAATCACTTCACATTTCTTTGCACTGAACTTCATCTGCCACCTCTCTGCCCATTCCGCCAACTTGTCTATGTCTTTTTGAAGTTCTACATTATCCTTGTCACAGTTCATGAGTTTTGTATAACCTGCAATTTAAAAAATTGTGCCCTGTAAACCAAGTTCTCGGTAATTAATATATAGATCTGGAAAAGCAAGAATCCCAACACAAACCCTGCGGAACTCCATCACAAACCTTCCTCCAGCCTGAAAGACATCCATTAGCCATTTCTGTTTTCTGCTACTCAGCCATGTTGTTACTGTCCCTTTTATTCCATGAGCTATATTTTTCTCCCAAGTCCGTGACACTATTTTCCAATGCATTTTGGAAGTCCATGTATACCACATCAACAGTATTTCCCTCATCACCTATCTTGGTCACCTCTTCAAAAAATACCTCCAGCAAGTTAGTTAAATATGATTTTCCCTGCAGCACGGTGGCACAGTGATTAGCACTGCTGCCTCACGGTGCAGAGGACCCGGGCTTGATCTCGGCCCCAGGTCACTGTCCGGGTGGTGTTTGCACATTTGCCCTGTGTCTGTGTGCATTTCACCCCCACAACCCAAAGATGTGCAGGGCAGGTGGATTGGCCATGCTAAATTGCCCCTTAATTGGGAATTGTTTTTTTTCAAATATGTTTCAAACTGGTTTTCTTTATATAAGCTGCATTTGTCCATGTGACTATCAGTTTAGTCGGGAATTATTGTTTCTAGAAGATTTCCCATCACCAAAGTTAAGCTGACTGATAAGTTGCTGGGCTCATCCGTACACCCCTTTTTCAACTAGGGTGCAACATTTGCAATTCTCCAGTCCTCTGGCATCACCTGCGTCTAAGGAAGACTTAAAAATTATGGCCTGTGCCTCTGCAATTTCCGCTCTGACTACTTTCAATATCTTTGGATGCATCTCATCTGGCCACGGTGCCTTATCAACTGTAAGTACAGATAACCTATCCCATACCTCCTCTTTTTCAATTTTAAACACTTCTAGTGTCTGTATTACCTCTTATTTCACCATGGCCTGGCTAGAATTTTCTTCCTTGGTAAAGACAGATGCCAAATGTTACCTATGCCCCCTGCCTCCAATTTTGATGTTGTTACCAAGCATTAGTAATGTTTTGCCAGTGCCATGCTTTCTAGTCTTACCCTCCCTTGATGAGGCTTTGCTTTCCTCTGACAGACATGAGATAATCAGTATAATTTAACTTCAAACCTTTTATTAAGAACTATTTTCAAAGACCTCAGCGTAAACACATGTTATTCAAGACACTGACTGTTCTGCATCTAGTTCTCATCTCATTACCGATGTCAGAGTTACATCATTAATACCATTGTGGTTTCATTAAAATATCCAGTAACTCATTATTTTACTTCTTCCCTAAGTCTAATCGTAAACTGTTACATTATTTTGTTCAACTATTCACATTGCATTTTCCAACCACTGTAAATTTCATGTACTTTTTGCTATTTCTAGCTACCTTCGACCCTTCCCCCGTGCCCCCAGTCCAAATGTAAGTGTAAACATTACGTGCTGATGAGATTTAAGTGTGGACTGCAGTTTTAGGCAGCACGGTAGCACAAGTGGATAGCACTGTGGCTTCGCAGCGCCAGGGTCCCAGGTTCGATTCCCCGTTGGGTCACTGTCTGTGCGGAGTCTGCACATTCTCCCCATGTCTGCGTGGGTTTCCTCCGGGTGCTCCGGTTTCCTCCCGCAGTCCTAAGACGTACAGGTTTGGTGGATTGGCCATGATAAATTGCCCTTAGTGACCAAAAAGGTTAGGAGGGATTATTAAAAGGGTTATGGGGATAGGGTGGAAGTGAGGGCTTAAGTGGGTCGGTGCAGACTCGATGGGCTGAATGGCCTCCTTTTGCACTGTATGTTCTATGTCTATGAATATGTTACTTTCACAGAAATGAGTAAGCTCGACATTTCCTCTCGTTAGGCTGATCCAACTTGAAATCAAACATTTCTTTCTCCCTGAATAGCTCACAATGGCCAGCCAGCAATTTACAATGCATTTCATTGCTGGGTTCAATGGGACATTATTCAAATTCAGCTCTTCGGTAGTTTCTTCGGGAGGGAGACATTTGCACAGACCAAGGAGGAAAGAGTAGGCTGAAGGGTTTAAGGGTAGATAAGAGGAGCCATTGGGCAGGAGCTGCCACACTGGCAGGTAATACTGGTGAACAGAAGTGAAGTGGGGAGGTGGCAGGGTTGGTTGGCCGAGTGGGGTGGGGGGAGGAGATGGAGGGGTTGTGGGTAGGGACAGGGGGGGAGGGCAGATGCGATGCAGAATTGGAATGTGAGGATAGTGGGCAGTAGAAGGGATTGGAGGCACAAGCCTCCGGTAAAGTTCGCAACATGGAATGTATGGGGACTGAACGGACTGGTGAAGAGGTCTTGGGACTTCGCGCACCTAAGGAGTTTGAAGACGGGGTAGGCTATCTGCAGGAGATGCATCTCCGGGTGTTGGATCAGGTTGTGAAAGAGATGGGTGGGTCAAGTATTTCACTCGCGGTTTGATTCAAAGTCATGGGAGGTGGCCATTTTGCTGAGCAAAAGGACGGGGTTTGTATGTGCCAAGGATGTGTGGGACCGGGGAGGGGGGGGGGGGGGGGGGGGGGGGGGTATTGGAGGGGCCGCCAGTGGTGCTAGTAAATTTATACACACCGAATTGGGGTTTGTGAAGAGGTTGCTGGGAGCAATTCCAGACCTGGCCATACATCAGTTGATTATGGGGGGTGAATTTAATTGTGTGCTGGAACAAAGGGTGGACAGGTCAAACCTTCAATGGGAAGGTTGAGGATGGCGAAGGAGCTGGGGGAGTTTATGGAAAGGATGCAATGGTGGATCCGTGGAGGTTTAGGAACCCGGGCAGAGGGAGTACTCCTTTTTCTCACGTGTACAAGGTATACTCTAGAATTGACATTTTTGTAGTGAGCCGAACGGTGCTGGTAGGGGTGCTGGGGGTGTAGTATATAAGAATCATGATCTCAGACCATGCGCCGCACTGGCTGGAGATTACACCTAGCTCGAGGCAGGAGTGGAGGCCGGGATGAAGGTTTGACCGGTGCACAAGGGGTTCTGTGCGAATGCTCAGTTAGTGATCAGAGACAATGTGGACATGAATCAGAATGGGGAAGTATCAGCAGCTCCATTTCGGGAGGCGGTGAAGGCGGTGGTTCGGGGGGGGTTCAAGGCACACAGAGATGGGAGAAGGAGAGAGGAGTATGGACAACTGTTGGACGAGATATTCGAGGTGAATAGGAAATATTTAAGGAGGGGTTGGCAGAAAGAAAGAAATACAGGGGCAGTTCGATAGGCTGATGATGAGAAAGGCAGTGGGGCAGCTACGGAGGCTGAGGGGGGTGTAGTATGAATATGGAGAGAAGACGAGCTGTATGCTAGCCCATCAGCTACGGAGGAAGGCCACGTCTAGGAAAATTCTGAATGTATGGACAGGGAATGGGGACGTAGTGTCAGAGCCTGGGAAGATTAACGAGACGTTCAGGGATTACTATGAAAAGTTATTCAGGCTCTGTCCGGGTTGTGAGGAATGGGGCGGTTTTTCGATGAGCTGGAATTCCCAAGGCTGGATGAGGAGAGGAGGCTGGCGCTGGAGGAGCCACTAGGGCTGAGAGAGGTGATGGACAACATAAAAGGGATGAAGTCGGGGAAGGCCCCGGCAGAGTTCTATAAAGAATTTGCGACGGAGTGCACTACACTTATTGGTGATGTTTAGCGGGGCACTGGAGTAGGGTGGGGGCTACCGGAGACACTGACATAGGCATCCATCATGCTAATCTCGAAGAAGGGGAAGGACCTGTCGGAGTGTGGGTCATACAGGCCCATATCATTGTTGAACACGGATGTGAAAGTGTTGGCTAAGTTAGTGGCGGGGAGGATGCAAGGATGCATTCTAGGAGTGGTTGCAGAGGATCAAACAGGTTTCATGAAGGGCAGGCAACTTTCCAGTAACATTAGGCATTTATTAAATATGACCATGACCCCATTGAAGGGATGGGTACCGGAGGTAGTGGTCTCTATGGACGCAGAGGAGGCTTTCGAACGGGTGGAGCAGCAGTACCTGATTGAGGTTTTGGGAAGGTTTGGGTTTGGGCCTAGGTTTGTGGCATGGGTGTGACTGCGTACATGGTCCCAGTGGCTAGTGTAAGGACAAACAAGATGAGTTCACGGAGCTTCGGGTTGCATAGGGGAAAGAGGCAGGGGTGCCCACTGTCGCAGCTGCTGTTCGCGCTGGCGATAGAGCCCTTGGTGATGGCCCTTAGCCGGTGAGTAGAGTGGCAGGGATTGAGAGGAGGAGTAAGGAACACCAGGTATCGCTGTACGCAAATGACCTGCTACTATGCGTATCAGACCCACTGAAGAGTATGGGGAGAATTATGGACATGCCAGAGTGATTCAGGGCCTTCTCGGGCTACAAACTGAATGTCAGAAAGAGTGAGGTGTTTCCGGTGAATGCGGCGGGTCAGGGAACCAATCTGGGCTCATTGCCACTTAGCGTAGTCAGGGATAGGTTTAGGTATTTGGGGATTCAGATGATAGGGGGTGGTTGATGATTCACAAATGGAACCTGACAAAGTTGGTGGAGGAGGTTAGGGAGGACTTTAGGGGATGGGATACGTTACACCTGACACTGGCGGGCAGGGTCCAGGTGGTAAAAATGAACATTCTGCTATGGTTCTTGTTTGTATTTCAGACCTTCCCAATCTTCTTTCCCAAGGCCTTTTTCCGGGAACTGGACGCCGCAATTTCGGAGTTTTGGCAGGGAAGGTACCTAGGGTGAAGAAGGCCCTGCTACAGAGGCCGAGGCAGAAAGGGGGGTTGGCATTGCCAAATCTACAATTGGGCGGCAAATGCGGAGAAGGTGAGGCGGTGGTGGGAAGGAGAGGGGTTGGAACGGGTGAGGATAGAGGAGGAGTCCTGTAGAGGGTCTAGCCTGGGGGGGGACATGGTGATGGTGGTGCTCCCACTGGCAATGAGGAGGTAAACAGAGAGCCAGATGATATAGTACGCGATTAGGGTGTGGAACCAGTTGAGGAGACACTTTAGGATGGAGGGGATGTCGGTGCTAACACCGTTATGAGGGAATCATGAGTTCAAGCCGGGGGAGACAGATGGTATGTATAGGAGGTGGAGGGAGGTGGGGCTGGTGAGGGCAAGGGATTTATATCTGGAGCAGAGATTTGCAGTTCTGGAAGATTTTATATATATATATATAAATTCATATATATGCAAGTGAGGGACTTTGCTCGGGATTTATATCTGGAGCAGAGATTTGCAGGTCTGGAAGATTTTATATATATATAAATTCATATATATGCAAGTGAGGGACTTTGCTCGGAAGGAATGGAGAAGGTTTCACAAGCTGCCGGAGTATCCCCTATTGGAGTGGTTGCTGCTTCCGAATGTGGAAGGGAAGGGTAAGATTGGGATATATACGGGTGGCTGGGGGAGCAGGGAGAGCACAGGTGGTGAGGATTAAGGAGAAATCGGAGGAGGAGCTGGGAGGGAATTAGATGGGGAGTGTGGAGTGAGGCAATGCCTGGGGTGAATTCAACCTCCTCGTGCACGAGGCTGAGTTTGATTCAGTTTAAGGTTGTGCATAGGGTGCATATGACTCAGGCAAGGATGAGTGGGTTCTTCCAGGGGTGGTAGACGAGAGTGCGAACTGTGGGTGAGGACCAGCAAACCACGCACATATGTTCTGGGGCTGTGAGAAGTTGGAGAGATATTGGAGAGGGGGTGTTTGGGACATTATCGAAGATTGTGGGAATAGAGGCCGGGCCAGACCCTATTGTAGTAATTTTTGGGGTGTCAGAAATTCCGGAGCCGATGGAGGGGAGGACGGCCGACTCTAGTGATGTGGCCTTTGCCTCTCTAGTGATGTGTTGGGCAGTCTGGGTCTATGTTGACTGCGTTTGATGCAGTGTAGTGTGAGACAGACTTCCAACACTTGATGAGATGCAACACAATTTTATTTAACATCTAACTATTTTACATGTTCAATTGTGGGTTGACACTATGCTGACTTGACTGGAGACCTGAGGCTAGCCTGACCAGACTTACTGACTACCACATGGTGTTTGCACTGGCTATGCTCACGAGCTCTGACTGTCTCAGAGGCTGGATCCCGAGAGAACGGGAAAACTGGTGCCCTCTGGCTTTATAGTGGTCGTGTCCTGTCTGGTGATTGGCTGCTGTGTTCTGTGTGCTTACTGGTCATCCTGTGTGTCAATCACTGCCTGTCTGCACTCCATTATATACATGGATGTATATTATGACATCTCCCCCCCCCTTTTTTTTCTGAAGTTTGTGTTCAGATAATAAATATCAAGGTGCACGTGCGTGAAGATGTGTATATGTACGTGACTATATGCAGAATATGCTAAAATGGACTTATGTACATAGGAAGGTGTCGCTAGTGCAGATATAGGGCAGATGAAATAGTAAAAAAAATAATATTTACAGATGTGTAAACGATGAGGTAACAAAGTTGTGCAAATATTCAGTCTATAAGTTTAGTCTCTGTGGCGGGCGACGAATTCTGGTTGACCGCCTCAAGGGTGGATCAGGGGCCGCCTGCACTTGGATAGGCGGGACTGCCGCCAATGCGGTGGTCGCAGAGGTCGGCAGGATTGCTGGTAGATCGGTGGCCTCGTGGTAGGGCACGTTCGGAGGAAGCAGTGTGTGAGGTGGGACATCACGTTTGGGTGGCGGGCGCGGAAGTCTGCGCAGCGCCCGCCTGTTGCGTCGTAGGAAAGAGCCATCAGCCATGCGAACGAGGAACGAACACGGGGCCACTTGATTGACCACCACAGCTGTGGCGGACCAGCCGCCGTCAGGCAGCTGTACACAAACTCGATCAGTTGGGACCAGCTCGGGGAGATCCGTGGCATGAGCGTCGTATGCTGATTTCTGTTGGGCCCGAGACTGCTGCATCTTTTGTATGACCGGAAAGTTGTCAAGGTCTGGAATGTGGATGGCTGGAAGAGTTGTTCGCAGAGTGCGGTTCATGAACATCTGCGCTGGAGACAACCCAGTGGACAGCGGGGTTGCTCTGTATGCCAACAGCGCCAGGTTAAAGTCGGAGCCTGAATCTGCAGCCTTACGTAGTAATCTTTTGACGATGTGGACTCCTTTTTCTGCCTTCCTGTTTGACTGTGGGTAGTGGGGGCTGGATGTGACATGACGAAAGTTGTATAGCCGGGCAAAATCAGACCACTCCTGGCTGTAAAAACAGGGGCCGTTGTCACTCATCACCGTGAGTGGTATCCCATGTCTGGCAAATGTTTCTTTGCATGCCTTAATCACCGCCGCCGACGTGAGGTCGGACAGTCTCACCACTTCGGGGTAATTGGAAAAGTAGTCGACCAGGAGTACATAGTCACGCCCCTTGGCGTGGAAAAGGTCAACACCGACTTTGGACCATGGGGAAGTCGCTATCTCATGTTGCTGCAGAGTTTCTTTAGGTTGAGCTGGCTGAAATTTTTGACATGTAGGGCAGTTGAGGACCGTGTTGGCAATGTCCTGGCTGATGCCCAGCCAGTAGACTGCCTCCCAAGCCCTGCATCGACATTTCACGACCCCCAGGTGGCCCTCGTGGATTTGGCCGAGCATCATAGCTCACATGCTCTGCGGGATCACGATTCTGTCAAGCTTCATGAGGATGCCGTCTACCACCGTCAGATCGTCCTTGACGTTGTAAAACTGGGGACACTGTCCCTTCTGCCAGCCATTCGTGAGGTGCTGCATCACCCGCTGGAGCAGAGGATCCCTGGCCGTTTCCTCAAGGATTTGAATGACCCTCTCATCAGAGGCCAGAAAGTTGGAGGCACAGAATTGCACCTGCGCGTCAATTTGACATACGATGTCAGTTTGCTCACATGGTGTGGTGATAGACCTGGAATGGGCATCTGCAACAATGAGTTCTTTGCCTGGGTTGTAGACCAGTTCAAAGTCATAGCAGCGTAGCTTGAGAAGGATGCGTTGTAACCGTGGCGTCATGTCATTGAGGTCTTTTTGGATGATGTGGACCAATGGCCTGTGGTCCATCTCAACCGTGAATTTAGGGAGGCCATATACATAGTCGTGGAACTTGTCGATTCCCATTAGGAGGCCCAGGCATTCCTTCTCAACCTGAGCATACCGGCATGTATATTATGACATCTAGTTGCTCAGGGAAGGATGGCGGCCTGGCTGAGGGATTGTACGACTTTCTCCGCCTGTAAAAGATTAAGTTTGAATTGAGCGAATCAGCGGAGAGCTTTGAGACACGGTGAGGACTGTTCGTAACCGTGTTTGAGGAATTGTTTGTCACAGGGAGGTTGGGGGGGGGGGGGGAAGGAGGAAAAACTTGCACAAACTGTGAACTGTGAGGTGTGGAGAATGCTCTTTAATTTATTTATGCTTTTGTACCTTTGAATCTGTTTGGAATAAAATACATTTTAAAAATGTCTGATCATCAAGTTCAATACCCTGATCCCGCCTTCCCCCCGTATCCATTCATTCCTTTAGCTCAAAGAGCTATACCTAATACCTTCTTGAAATCACACAATGCTTTGGCCTCAATTACTTCTGTGGTAATCAATTCCACAGATTCATCACTCTCTGGGTAAAGAAATTTCTCCTCACCTCAGTCCTAAAAGGTTTACCACTTGTCCTCAAACTATGACCCCTAGCTTTGGACTTCCCCACCATTGGGAACATTCTTTCTGAATCTACCCTGTCAACCTGTCAGAATTTTTAAAGTTTCTATGAGATCCCCTCTCACTTTTCTAAACTCCAATGAACATAATCCTAACTGATTTAGTCTCTCCTCATGTAACAGTCCTGATAGCCCACGAATCAGCCTGGTAAACCTTCGCTACACTCCCTCCATAGCAAGAACATCCTTCCACAGATAAGGACCCCAAAACTGCACACAATACTCCAGGTATGACCTCACCAATGCCCAATAGCAGTAAAACATCCCTATTCCTATTCTCAAATCCTCTCACTATGAAAACCAACATACCATTTGCCTTCTTTATTGCCTGCTGTACCTACTTTCAGTGACTGATGCACGAGGACACCAAGGTCTCACTGAGTATCCATCTCTCTCAATTTACACCCATTCAAATAATAATTAGCCTTCCTATTTTTGCTACTTACCTCAGATTTATCCACATTATACTGCATCAGCCATGCATGTGCCCACTCACTCATCCTGTCTAAATCCCACTGAAGCATCTCTGCATCCTCCCCACAGCTCACCATCCCACCCAACTTTGTATCATATGCAAATTTTGAGATAATACATTTAGTTCCCTCATCAAAATCATTAATACATAATATGAACAGTTGGGGTCCAAGCACAGATCCCTGCGGTACCGCACTAGTCACTGCCTGCCAATCAGAAAAAGATCAATTTATTCCAATGTTTTCTTTCCTATATGCTAACCAGCTTTCTATTCATCTCAAAACGCTATCCGCAATCTCATGTGCTTTAATGTTACAAATTAATCTGCTATGTGAGACCCTGTTGGAAGCCTTCTGAAAGTCTTAGTAAAGCACATCCACTGGTTCTCCCTGGCCAATTCCACTAGTTACATCTTCAAAGAATTCCAGTAGATTTGTCGAGCATGATTTTCCTTTCATAAATCCATGCTGACTTTGTCTGATTACACCACTACTTTCCAAATGCTGTGCTATGAAATCCATGATAACGGACTCCAGCAAATTCCCAACTACCGATGTTAGGCTCACTGTCTATCACTGTTTTCTCTCTACCTCCCTTTTTGAATAGCGGGGTTACATTCGCTACCCTCCAATCTGTACGAACCATTCCAGAGTTCAAAGAATTTTGCAAAATTACTACCAATGGATCTACATTTTATAGGGCCACTTCCTTAATTACTCTGGGATGAAGATTATGAGGCCCTAGAGATTTTTCCGCCCTCAATCCCATTAATTTTCCCCAAACCATTTCTTTACTAATACTAATTTCCGTCAGTTTGAAGTTAAAAACTCACCACTATTCTTAGAATTCCCCCTATACCAAAAAAGGGTCGATATTCTAAATGGTGAACAGGGACTCTCACTCCGTGACTCCGATGCAGGCTTTGGTGGGTGCTATTCAGGTCAAACTATATTTTCAAGTTATCCCCCGGTATAACCCATATCTTCACCGGAGAACTTTACCTTCTTACCCCTTAGTAGCATCAATATCCTGGGTCCTGCATTGCTGAGTAAGTAAAGTATGCTAATAACCACTGTTTCAGGTTAAAACTTTTAAGTTATTTTATTATTATATATTTTTTTCTTTTAAAAGATGCAATCACTGTCTTTACAGAAAAGTAAAAAGATCTTGCTTCTGGATCCTTCTGGTTGATTGAAGGGACCTTCAGGCCCAGCTTGACAATCAATCTTCTTTTAAAAATTTGGTCTTCTTTAGATCTATTCGCTGGTGAGCTTGGTTGTTATGTCCTATCTTTCCCATGTACCGAGCTGTGAGAGCTGGCTCTGCTGGCTATCCCCTTTCTTCAAGTTTATATATTTTTCCAACAGTTATTAAGTTTTTATGAATTTATTGTAAAGCAACTTTTATTTCCCTTGGATTGTAAAAGGTACCTTGAATCTGAATGTTTCTAACACAACTAAGTATTCATTTTGGGCATGGCCTCAGCCCTCAGATCTGATTACATTGTCCTTTGTGATGTTCAAAGTTCCTTTGTGATATTCAAAAATGCTTTGCTTTCAATAGGGGTGTGAATTTTGGTTTGGTTCCTGTCATTTCTATAGTTTTATTTTCCAATTGTGTCCTCAGCTCATAATTTTGACTTTGATTTTGGCTCTAAATTATGTTTCTCGTAGACTGATAGTCTCCAGTTTTCTTTAATTTACTTGGTGTTAGCAGAATTTCACATCTATATATTTGCCTCCCTAGTCATTCTTTTCTGTCTGCTGATTTTACTTCAATGAAGGTGTGAATCATTGCTTTTAGTGTAATGCTAAAAATCCACTTGGTTATAACTTGAAAAGTTTACATTTATCACTTAACTCAACTGAAACCCTCATCCATGCTTTTCCAGATGCTTACTAAGATAGTTAATTTCAATGAAGGTGTGAACCATTGTTTTTAGCTTCATACAAAAATCCTGTTTGGGAGAAGGAATCCGCATTTTATAATCCTGCTCTTTGCAGCTGTAGTTAACCCTTCGTGGGATATTTCCCTACATTCACTCATGTTTCTTAAATCAGGTATTGCCAGACTTCCATGTTTCAAATGACACATCTTTCCATATTATCAATTACAAGTTCCTCACTAAAATTTTGCTTCTCAAAATTTCTGGTACATTATTCATGTCTTCCTTTGTGAAGGCAGGAGCAAAGTACGAATTTAGTTCCTCAACTATTTCTTTGTTCCCGACTTCTGGTTGCGGCCATGCTTAGCTAGGTCACACGTTCGGCAGCTCCCGCCAAGAACGGACTTTTGGGCCCTTTTGAGGAGCCCCAGCGGCATTGTACGATGGTTCCCAGTGTGGGAAGGTGATAGTAAGGTTCCCCCAGCACTGTATGGAGTGGACCAGGAGTGGAGCGATCAAAAATGTGGTTTTGGAGCAGCGAAGAGAGTGGGGGAGGAAAAGCAAGATGGCAGGGGTGGAGATCAAGCAGCATGGGCGCAGTGGTCGCGGGAGCAGCAGGAGTTCCTCAAAAACTGCTTTGCGGAGCTGAGAGCAGAAATGCTGGCGCAAATGAAGGCGTCGATAGAGAAGCTGGTGGAGACCCAGAAAGCCCAAGGGGCGGCGATTCGAGAGGTGCGTCAGAAGGCCTCAGAGAACGAGGACGAGATTTTGGGCATGGCGGTGAAAGTGCACAAGGCGCTACACAAGAAGTGGCAGGAGAAGTTTGAGGACCTGGAAAACAGGTCGAGGAGGAAGAATCTTCGGATTCTGGGTCTCACTGAAGGAGTGGAGGGGTCTGACGCTGGGACATATGTAGTTACAATGCTCAAAGCGTTGATGGGCGCGGGAGCTTTCCCAAGGCCCCTGGAGCTGGATGGGGCTCATCGAGTCCTGGCAAGGAGGCCCAAAGCCAACGAGCAGCCAAGGGCTGTAGTGGTGAGGTTTCACCGCTTTATGGACAGGGAGTGCATCCTGAGATGGACGAAGAAAGAACGGAGCAGCAGGTGGGAGAATACGGAGATCCGTATCTACCAGGACTGGAGTGCGGAGCTGGCCAAGAAGAGGGCTGGTTTTAATTGGGCCAAGGCGGTTCTCCATTGGAAGGGGGTGAAGTTTGGAATGCTGCAGCCAGCGCGATTGTGGGTTACATTTCAAGACCGTCACCACTATTTTGAGACGCTAGATGAGGCGTGGACCTTTATTCAGACTGAAAAGTTGGACTTGAACTGAGGGTTTGTTGTGGGGGTTGTTTACTGTATTGTGGGGGTGTTCTTCTTCTGGTTTTGGGTTGGGAAGGGGGGACATGGGAAGGGGTGAGTGGATATGATGTGAGGGCTGTGTGAGAGTGTGGGTGCTGGTACTGTAGGGGCAGGTCCACGCTGATGAAGGGGGGTTGGAGGCCCGGGGTCGGGGAGCTGGGCAAGGTCGCAGAAAAAGGAGCTGCGCCATTGGGGGCGGGGCCGGCTCAGATGGAAAGCGCGGGCTTTTTCCCGTTCTAAGGAAGGGAGGGGCAGGGCCTGGGGGGAAGGGCGGTGCTGGAGGAGAGCGCATATTGATCGGCAGGGGGAGGCGGGGGGGATTCCCACACTGGGGGGTCGTTGGAATGGCAGGAGTGGCCGGAGTCAGCAGGAGTCAGCTGATTTACGGGAGCGTAATGGGGGGAGCAGAATGGCTGGACGGTGGTCTGGCTGGGGGGGGGGGGGGGTGGGAGGGTGGGGGGGGGTGCGGTGGGAACTGGGTTGCTGCTGTATTGGCCAAAGGGGAGCTGGAGGTAGAAGAGGGAGTCGGGGCTAGGGTCCGCCGCCTGGGGCCTGGAGGGTGCGGGAGGCGCAGGCACGTGGCTGGCCTAAAAAAGGGGATGGCTAGTCGGCGGGGGAGGGGGTGGTGGGGGGGAGTAGCCCCCTGATCCGGCTGATAACATGGGATGTGAGGGGCCTGAATGGGCTGGTCAAGAGGGTCTGGGTGTTCGCGCACTTAAAGGGACTGAAGGCAGATGTGGTCATGCTTCAGGAGACACACTTGAAGGTGGCAGGTCAGGTCAGGCTGAGAAAGGGGTGGGTTGGACAGGTCTTTCACTCGGGGCTGGATGCGAAGAATAGTGGGGTTGCGATACTGGTGGGGAAGCGGGTGTCATTTGAGGCAATGAATATTGTGGCGGATAATGGAGGTCGATACGTGATGGTGAGTGGTAGGTTGCAGGGGACGCGGGGGGTACTGGTGAACGTTTATGCCCCAAATTGGGATGATGCCGGATTTATGAAACGTAGGTTGAGTCAGATCCCGGATCTCGAGGCAGGGTGCTTGATAATGGGGGGGGGGAACTTCAACACGGTGCTGGACCCAGCACTGGACCGTTCCAGGTCCAGGACGGGTAAGAGGCCGACTGCAGCCAAGGTGCTCAGGGGGTTTATGGACCAGATGGGAGGAGTGGATCCGTGGAGGTTTGCCAGGCCGGTGGTCAGAGAATTTTCTTTTTTCTCCCACGTCCATGAAGCCTACTCCCGGATAGATTTCTTTATAATGAGTAGGGCACTAATCCCGAAAGTGGAGGGAACAGAATATTCGGCTATAGCCATCTCGGACCACGCCTCGCATTGGGTGGAGCTGGAGTTGGGGGAGGAGAGGGACCAGCGCCCGTTATGACGCCTCGATGTGGGACTGTTAGCAGATGAGGAGGTGTGCGGGTGGATCCAGGGGTGTATTCAAAGATACATGGAGGCCAACGATAATGGAGAGGTGCAGGTGGGGGTAATCTGGGAGGCTTTGAAGGTGGTGGTTAGGGGAGAGCTAATTTCCATTAGGGCCCATAGGGAGAAGAGAGAGAGGAGGGAGAGGGAGAGATTGGTGGGGGAGATATTAAGATTGGACAGAAGCTATGCAGAGGCCCCGAAGAGGGGCTGCTTTGGGAGCGGCTAAACCGCCAAACGGAATTTGATCTATTGACCACGGGAAAAGCAGAGGCGCAGTGGAGGAAAATGCAGGAGGCGGTATATGAGTATGGGGAGAAGGTGAGCCGGATGCTGGCATATCAGCTTCATAAGAAGGAGGCAGCAAGGGAGATTGGTGGAATTAGAGATAGAGGGGGGAATACGGTGTGGAGTGCGGTGAGAATAAACAACGTATTTCGGGACTTCTATGGGGATCTGTATAGGTCTGAGCCCCCGGATGGGGGGGAGGGATGCGGCGATTCTTGGATCAACTGAGGTTCCCGAGGGTGAAGGAGGAGCAGGTGGCTGGTTTGGGGGCGCCGATTGGGCTGGAGGAGCTGGTTAAGGGATTGGGGAGCATGCAGGTGGGGAAGGCTCCGGGACCGGACGGGTTCCCGGTTGAATTGTACAGAAAGTATGTGGACCTGCTGGGCCCGTTGCTGGTGAGAACTTTTAATGAGGCGAGGGAGGAGGGGACCCTGCCCCCGACAATGTCCCGGGCACTGATCTCGCTGATTTTGAAGCGGGACAAGGATCCATTGCAATGTGGATCGTATAGGTCGATTTCGCTCCTCAATGTAGATGCTAAGTTACTGGCGAAGGTTCTGGCTATGAGGATTGAGGACTGTGTCCCGGGGGTGATCCATGAGGACCAGACGGGGTTTATGAAGGGCAGGCAGTTAATCACGAATGTGCGGAGGCTCTTAAATGTGATCATGATGCACTCGGTGGAGGGGGAAGCGGAGGTAGTGGCGGCCATGAATTCGGAGAAGGCCTCCAATCGGGTGGAGTGGGAGTATCTCTGGGATGTGCTTAGGAGGTTTGGGTTCGGGGAAGGGTTCATAAGGTGGGTCAGGCTGTTATATAGGGCCCCAGTGGCGAGTGTGGGTACGAATCGGCGGAGGTCGGAGTACTTTAGGTTGTACCGCGGGACGAGGCAGGGGTGTCACTTATCCCCCTTGTTGTTTGCACTGGCAATTGAGCCACTGGCCGTGGCACTGAGGGAGTCTATGAACTGGAGGGGATTGGTCCGGGGGTGGGAGGAACACTGGGTGTCGTTATATGCTGATGACCTTCTGTTATATGTTGCAGACCCAGTGGAGGGGATGGTGGAGGTTATGCGGATCCTTGGGGAGTTTGGAGAATTTTTGGGTTATAAGCTCAACGTGGGGAAGAGTGAGCTCTTTGTGGTGCATGCGGGGGACCAGGGAAGGGGGATAGAGAAGCTACCGCTGAAGAGGGCGGAGAGGAGCTTTCGATACCTGGGGATCCAGGTAGCTAGGAACTGGGGGCCCCTGCATAAGCTCAATTTGGCACGGTTGGTGGAACAGATGAGGGAGGATTTCAAGAGATGGGATATGCTGCCATTCTCCCTGGCGGGTAGCATGCAGTCGGTCAAGATGATAGTCCTCCCGAGGTTCCTGTTTGTGTTCCAGTGCCTGCCCATCCTAATCCCCAAGGCTTTTTTTAAACGGGTAAGCAGGAGTATTATCGGGTTCCTTTGGGCAAATAAGACCCCGAGGGTGAAGAGGGTGTTTTTGGAGTGTAGCAGGGACAGAGTGGGGCTGGCGCTGCCGAATCTATGTGGCTATTATTGGGCAGCTAATGTGGCGATGATCCGTAAGTGGGTAATGGAGGGAGAGGGGGTGGCGTGGGGTCTTGTGTGGGTACGAGTCTGGGGGCACTGGTGACGGCACCGTTGACACTCTCGCCGACAAGGTACACCATGAGTCTGGTGGTGGCGGCGACTCTGAAGATCTGGGGGCAGTGGAGGCAACATAGGGGTGAGGTGGGGGGCTCGGTCTGATCCCCGATACGGGAGAACCACAGGTTTGTTCCGGGTAGGATGGATGGGGGGTTTCTGAGCTGGCATCGGGCAGGTGAGCGCGTTTGTGAGACGGCAGGTGAGGGAATTTCCGCTGCTCCCAGCACGAAGGATTCAGGAGAGGGTGATTTTGTGCGTAATGGTTGGAGAAGGCAAGGTCTCGGCGATCTATCAGGAACTGCAGGAAGTGGAGGAGGCCTCGGTGGAGGAGTTAAATGGCAGGTTTGAGGAGGAGCTCGGAGAGGAGCTGGATGAGGATCTGTGGGCTGATGTCCTGAGTAGGGTTAATTCCTCCTCCTCTTGTACCAGGCTCAGCCTAATACAGTTCAAAGTTGTTCATAGGGCACATATGACGGGGGCGAGGATGAGTAGGTTTTTTGGGGTGGAGGACAGGTGTGTGAGGTGCTAATTTTTTGTTTAGATTAGAGTAGGGCGCTTTCCTTACTGGCCTGTTTATTTGTTAAATGGGGGTTATTGTATTTTGTTGGAAATCCCATGAATAATTTTTGCTTGTTTTGTGCTTCATTCCTTTTTTTGTTTGGAGTGTTTTGTTGAAAATCGTTGAAAATTTGAATAAATATATATTTTTAAAAACTATTTCTTTGTTCCCTGCTATGAACTCCCCCATTTCTGACTTCATGAAGTGGTGTGCTGCCCGCCAGCCCCACTGCTGGCTGTCCCCGCCATATTGTTTGGCACTTGGTCAGAACAAATCATGGAGACTGGTCCTTTGACATCACACTGGCTGGACGGGATCATTCAGAGCCCAACGTACCAGCAACATTGACCTTCACAAAATTGGAGTGACCTTTCAAAATGGCGCCCCAATCTAAAAAATATAAAAATAAGGAAAAGGTTTCCTCCCCTTCCACGGACGCAGGAACACCCCACCCCCCCCCCCCCCCCTCCCCCCATGTACATGCCCCACCCCCTCCAGAGAATCCCTCCTCCTCCCCTTGATTATATAAAATATAGAAGGCAGTTAGGGTTAATGATACTCTGTGCGGGGCTTTATTTTCGCCCCACCAGCCTCCTTGAGCCAGCCAAGAAAGCGAACACCTTGGATGTTTAAAAGTAAGAATTCAGGCTTTCACGGACACACGCTTCCACCTGAAATGTCAAAGGGGCTACTGCTTGGCTTGTAATACTCCAACCCATCCCCGTACTGGTGCGGCCGCATTTGGAGTATTGCGTGCAATTCTGGTCGCCACATTATAGGAAGGATGTGGAAGCATTGGAAAGGGTGCAAAGGAGATTTATCAGAATGTTGCTTGGTATGGAGGGAAGATCTTATGAGGGAAGGCTGAGGGACTTGAGGCTGTTTTCGTTAGAGAGAAGAAGGTTAAGAGGTGACTTAATTGAGGCATACAAGGTGATCAGAGGATTAGATAGGATGGACAGTGAGAGCCTTTTTTCTCGGATGGTGATGTCTGGCACGAGGGAACATATCTTTGAATTGAGGGGAGATAGATATAGTACAGGTGTCAGAGGTAGGTTCTTTACTCAGAGAGTAGTAAGGGGGTGGAATGCCCTGCCTGCAACAGTAGTGGACTAAGGGCATTCAAATGGTCATTGGATAGACATATGGATGATAAGGGAATAGTGTAGATGGGCTTTAGCGTGGTTTCACACGTTGAGGGCCGAAGGGCCTGTACTGCGCTGTAATGTTCTATGTTCTATGTTCTATGCATCACCCTGGACGGAATGTATTCAAAAAAGATATTATAAAAAATGTTAGTTCTTGAGACAAAATGAATGAGCAGCAATGAATTGGACAACTTCTGCTGTGCACTTTTCCATGTATAATCACTAAAGGGGAACATCTATTGCAAGGATTAAGAACTGTTGTCTATCGATCAGTTTCCGAAAGATGTACCACCGTGCCAAAAGAACTTGAAAATGTTTATGTTGTACAAAACGCCATCTAGAAAAACCCCTTCAACAAGTTTAACGAAAGCTCCAAGATCATTGGTTTAAAGGTTGCTTGGGTAAAATTTCATGCTCACAAAGCCAATTCTTGTTCAAATCATGTTTCCTTTTCAGAATGCAGTGAGTTTGTTTCACATCAGTACACAACACGCTAAAGTCTCCCTGATCTGCTTCCGTAAAACAATTCAAACTTGCGTTTTGACAGAACTGGCCACTTTCTTAGAATTATAGACAATTTGCCAACATTGCACAGGCACATACTCCCAATAATGTATCTGGCCAGCTCCACCATTGGAGTACCTGAGCGGTTCCACTATTGGGAATAGGGTGTATCTGGGCTGTACCACTATTGGGGCACAGTGTACCTGGGCAGTTCCAACATTGGGGCACAATGCAGTTGGTTGTTCCACTATTGAAGCACGGTGTACCTGGGCAGTTCCACTATTGAGGAACGGTGTACACCGTGTCCCAATAGTGGAACTGCTCAGGTACACCATGTTCCCAATAGTGGAACTTGCTCAGGTACACCATGTTCCCAATAGTGGAACTTGCTCAGGTACACCATGTTCCCAACAGTGGAACTTGCTCAGGTACACCATGTTCCCAATAGTGGAACTGCTCAGGTACACCATGTTCCCAATAGTGGAAATTGCTCAGGTACACCATGTTCCCAATAGTGGAACTTGCTCAGGTACACCATGTTCCCAATAGTGGAACTGCTCAGATACACCATGTTCCCAATAGTGGAACTGCTCAGGTACACCATGTTCCCAATAGTGGAACTGCTCAGGTACACCATGTTCCCAATAGTGGAACTTGCTCAGGTACACCATGTTCCCAATAGTGGAACTGCTCAGGTACAACATGTTCCCAATAGTGGAACTTGCTCAGGTACACCATGTTCCCAATAGTGGAACTTGCTCAGGTACACCATGTTCCCAATAGTGGAACTGCTCAGGTACAACATGTTCCCAATAGTGGAACTGCTCAGGTACACTGTGCCCCAATAGTGGAACTGCTCAGGTACACCATGTTCCCAATAGTGGAACTGCTCAGGTACACCATGTTCCCAATAGTGGAACTGCTCAGGTACACCATGTTCCCAATAGTGGAACTTGCTCAGATACACCATGTTCCCAATAGTGGAACTTGCTCAGGTACACCATGTTCCCAATAGTGGAACTTGCTTAGGTACACCATGTTCCCAATAGTGGAACTGCTCAGGTACACCATGTTTCCAATAGTGGAACTGCTCAGGTACACTGTGCCCCAATAGTGGAACTGCCCAGATACACGGTGCCCCAATAGTGGAACTGTCCAGGTACACCGTGACGTTATTCTGGAACTACCCAGATTCATCATGACGCATTAGTGGAACTGCCCAGATTCACTGTGACGCAATAGTGGAACTGCCCAGATTCACTGTAACACAATACTGGAACTGCCCAGATTCACTGTAACACAATACTGGAACTGCCCACGTACACCATGGCCCAATAGTGGAACTTCCCTGGTACACCGTGTTATAATAGTGGAACTGCTCAAGTACACCATGTTCCAATACTGGAACTGCCTATGTACACCATGTTCCCAATAATGGAACTGCTCAGGTACACCGTACCCTAATAGTGGAACTGCCTATGTACACCATGTTCCCAATAGTGGAACTGCTCAGGTACACCGTACCCTAATAGTGGAACTGCCTATGTACATCATGTTCCCAATAGTGGAACTGTTCAGGTACACCGTACCCCAATCGTGGAACTGGTCAGGTACACCGTACCCCAATAGTGGAACTGGTCAGGTACACCGTACCCCAATAGTGGAACTGCCCAGACTCACCGTGACGCAATAGTGGAACTGCCCAAATTCACCGTGACGCAATAGTGGAACTGCCCAGATTCACCGTGACGCAATAGTGAAACTGCCCACGTACACAATGCCCCAATAGTGGAACTTCCCTGGTACACCATGTTATAATAGTTGAACTGCTCAGGTACACCATGTTCTAATACTGGAACTGCCTATGTACACCATGGGGCGGAGTTCTCCGCTCCCGTGAAAAATCGGAAGGGCCGTCGTGAACTCGGCCGAGTTTCACGACGACCTCGGAGGCTGCTCCTCGCCCCCTATTCTCCCCTCCCGGCGGGGCTAGGAGCGGCGCTCCGTAACTCACGGCTGAAAGGTGGCGCGCCGAAAGTGACGCAACGGCGGCGCCTATGTGACGTCAGCCACGCATGTGCAGGTTGGCCGGCTCCAACCCACGCATGCGCAGTTGACATCACGACGGCTGACAGCTCGAACCCTCGCATGCCGGGTGGCCGTCTTTACCCTCAGCCGCCCCGCAAGATGTGGTGGCTTGATCTTGCGGGGCGGCGGAGGGGAAATAGTGCGTCCAATTGAGACGCCGGCCCGACGATCGGTGGACACCAATCGCGGGCTTGTCCCCTCCCGAGCACGGTCGTGGTGCTCATTCCCGACCAGGCCCCTTACAAGCCCCAAAACAGGCATCTCACGGCGATTTCACGACGGCAGCAACCAGGTGTAGTTGCCGCCGTCGTGAAACGGTCGCGAACGGCAGGCCGCTCGGCCCATCCAGGTCGGAGAGTCGCCGGTCGCCGTGAAAAACGGCGAGCGCCGATTCTTCCGAGCGGGGGGTGGGAGAATCGCGGGGGTGCCAGGGGGTCGTGAAATTAGTTGGGGGGCCCTCCCGTGATTCTCCTACCCGGCGTGAGGAGCGGAGAATGGCGCCCCATGTTCTCAAAAGTGGAACTGCCCAGGTACACCTTGTTCCAATAGTGGAACTGCCCAAGTACACCTTGATGCAATAGTGGAACTGCCCAGGTACACCTTGTTCCAATAGTGGATCTGCCCAGGTACACCTTGTTCCAATAGTGGAACTGCCCAAGTACACCTTGATGCAATAGTGGAACTGCCCAGGTACACCTTGTTCCAATAGTGGATCTGCCCAGGTACACCTTGTTCCAATAGTGGAACTGCCCAGGTACACCTTGTTCCAATACTGGAACTGCCCAGGTACACCGTGTTCCCAATACTGGAACTGCCCAGGTACACCTTGTTCCAATAGTGGAACTGCCCAGGTACACCTTGTTCCAATACTGGAACTGCCCAGGTACACCGTACCCCAATACTGGAACTGCCCAGGTACACCGTGTTCCCAATACTGGAACTGCCCAGGTACACCTTGTTCCAATAGTGGAACTGCCCAGGTACACCTTGTTCCAATAGTGGAACTGCCCAGGTACACCTTGTTCCAATAGTGGAACTGCTCAGGTACACCTTGTTCCAATAGTGGAACTGCCCAGGTACACCTTGTTCCAATACTGGAACTGCCCAGGTACACCGTACCCCAATAATGGAACTGCCCAGGTACACCTTGTTCCAATAATGGAACTGCCCAGGTTCACCTTGTTCCAATAGTGGAACTGCCTACGTACACCATGTTCCCAATAGCGGCACTGCCCATGTACACCGTGTTCCCAATAATGGAACTGCCCAGGTACACCTTGTTCCAATAGTGGAACTGCCCAGGTACACCTTGTTCCAATAGTGGAACTGCCCAGGTTCACCTTGTTCCAATAGTGGAACTGCCCACGTACACCGTGTTCCCAATAGCGGCACTGCCCATGTACACCGTGTTCCCAATAGTGGAAATGCCCAGGTACACCTTGTTCTAATAGTGGAACTGCCCAGGTACACCGTACCCCAATACTGGAACTGCCCAGGTACACCGTGTTCCCAATACTGGAACTGCCCAGGTACACCTTGTTCCAATAGTGGAACTGCCCAGGTACACCTTGTTCCAATAGTGGAACTGCCCAGGTACACCTTGTTCCAATAGTGGAACTGCTCAGGTACACCTTGTTCCAATAGTGGAACTGCCCAGGTACACCTTGTTCCAATACTGGAACTGCCCAGGTACACCGTACCCCAATAATGGAACTGCCCAGGTACACCTTGTTCCAATAATGGAACTGCCCAGGTTCACCTTGTTCCAATAGTGGAACTGCCCACGTACACCATGTTCCCAATAGCGGCACTGCCCATGTACACCGTGTTCCCAATAATGGAACTGCCCAGGTACACCTTGTTCCAATAGTGGAACTGCCCAGGTACACCTTGTTCCAATAGTGGAACTGCCCAGGTTCACCTTGTTCCAATAGTGGAACTGCCCACGTACACCGTGTTCCCAATAGCGGCACTGCCCATGTACACCCTGTTCCCAATAGCGGAACTGCCCACGTTCACCGTGTTCCCAATAGCGGCACTGCTCATTTACAACCTGCCCCAATAGTGAAACTGCCCAGGTACACTGTGTTCCAATAGTGGAACTGCCCATGTACACCATGTTCCCAATAGCGGAACTGCTTAGGTACACCGTACCCCAATAGTGGAACTGCCCAGGTACACCGTGTTCCCAGTAGCGGAACTGCTCAGGTACACCGTACCCCAATAGTGGAACTGCCTATGTACACCATGTTCCCAATAGTGGAACTGATCAGGTACACCGTACTCCAATCGTGGAACTGGTCAGGTACAGCGTACCCCAATAGTGGAACTGCCCAGACTCACCATGACGCAATAGTGGAACTGCCCAGTCTACCGTGATGCAATAATGGAACTGCCGAGATTCACCGTGACGCAATAGTGGAACTACCCAGATTCTCCGTGACGCAATAGTGGAACTGCCCAGATTCACCGTGACGCAATAGTGAAACTGCCCACGTACACAATGCCCCAATAGTGGAACTTCCCTGGTACACCATGTTATAATAGTTGAACTGCTCAGGTACACCATGTTCTAATACTACCAGGTACACCATTTTCCCAATAGTGGAACTGCCCAGGTACACTGTGTTCCCAATAGCGGCACTGCTCATTTACACCCTGCCCCAATAGTGGAACTGCCCAGGTACACCTTGTTCCAATAGTGGAACTGCCCAGGTACACCTTGTTCCAATACTGGAACTGCCCAAGTACACCGTGTTCCCAATACTGGAACTGCCCAGGTACACCTTGTTCCAATACTGGAACTGCCCAGGTACACCGTACCCCAATAGTGGAACTGCCCAGGTACACCTTGTTCCAATAGTGGAACTGCCCAAGTTCACCTTGTTCCAATAGTGGAACTGCCCAGGTACACTGTGTTCCCAATAGTGGAACTGCCCAGGTACACCTTGTTCCAATAGTGGAACTGCCCAAGTTCACCTTGTTCCAATAGTGGAACTGCCCATGTACACCGTGTTCCCAATAATGGAACTGCCCAGGTACACCTTGTTCCAATAGTGGGACTGCCCAGGTACACCTTGTTCCAATAGTGGGACTGCCCAGGTACACCTTGTTCCAATAGTGGAACTGCCCAGGTACACCATTTTCCCAATAGTGGAACTGCCCAGGTACACCGTGTTCCCAATAGCGGCACTGCTCATTTACACCCTGCCCCAATAGTGGAACTGCCCAGGTACACCTTGTTCCAATAGTGGAACTGCCCAAGTACACCTTCTTCCAATACTGGAACTGCCCAAGTACACCGTGTTCCCAATACTGGAACTGCCCAGGTACACTGTGTTCCCAATAGTGGAACTGCCCAGGTACACCTTGTTCCAATAGTGGAACTGCCCAAGTTCACCTTGTTCCAATAGTGGAACTGCCCATGTACACCGTGTTCCCAATAATGGAACTGCCCAGGTACACCTTGTTCCAATAGTGGAACTGCCCAGGTACACCTTGTTCCAATAGTGGAACTGCCCACGTACACCTTGTTCCAATAGTGGAACTGCCCAGGTACACCGTGTTCCAATAGTGGAACTGCCCAGGTACACCGTGTTCCCAATAGTGGCACTGCCAATGTACACCGTGTTCCCAATAGCGGAACTGCCCAGGTACACCGTGTTCCCAATAGCGGAACTGCCCAGGTACACCGTGTTCCCAATAGCGGAACTGCCCAGGTACACCGTGTTCTCAATAGCGGCACTGCTCATTTACACCCTGTCCCAATAGTGGAACTGCCCAGGTACACTGTGTCCCCAATAGCGGAACTGCCCACGTTCACCGTGTTCCCAATAGCGGCACTGCTCATTTACACCCTGCCCCAATAGTGGAACTGCCCAGGTACACCGTGTTCCCAATAGTGGAACTGCCCAGGTACACTGTGTTCCAATAGTGGAACTGCCCATGTACACCTTGTTCCAATAATGGAACTGCCCAGGTACACCTTGTTCCAATAGTGGAACTGTCCAGGTCAGGGGTGGGCAAACTACGGCCCGCGGGCCGGTCTTTATGCGGCCCACCAAGTCATTAAAAAAAAAAAAAAAAAAATTCTTTTTAATTTTTTTAATTTATTTTTTAATTTTTAATTATTTTTTTTTAAGGTTAATGGGGGGGGGGGGGGGCTGTTGGGTTACTTACTGGTATAGGGTGGATACGTTGACTTGAGTAGGGTGATCGTTGCTCGGCACAACATCGAGGGCCGAAGGGCCTGTTCTGTGCTGTACTGTTCTATGTTCTATATGAGGCGCCCAGAATCATAACCAGGTGAAGTAATTATTTTACTTAATATACTATGCGGCCCTTTAAAATTATGAATTTCTGAATGTGGCCCTTGCACGGAAAAGTTTGCCCACCCCTGGTCCAGGTACACCTTGTTCCAATAGTGGAACTGCCCACGTACACCGTGTTCCCAATAGCGGCACTGCTCATTTACACCCTGCCCCAATAGTGGAACTGCCCAGATACACCTTGTTCCAATAGTGGAACTGCCCACGTACACCGTGTTCCCAATAGCGGAACTGCCCAGGTACACCATGTTCCCAATAGCGGAACTGCCCAGGTACACCGTGTTTCCAATAGCGGCACTGCCCAGGTACACCGTGTTCCCAATAGCGGAACTGCCCATGTACACTGTGTTCCCAATAGCGGCACTGCTCAGGTACACCATGTTCCCAATAGTGGAACTGCCCATGTACACTGTGTTCCCAATAGTGGAACTGCCCATGTACACCATGTTCCCAATAGCGGCACTGCCCAGGTACACCATGTTCCCAATAGCGGAACTGCCCATGTACACCGTGTTCCCAATAGCGGCACTGCCCATGTACACTGTGTTCCAATAGCGGAACTGCCCATGTACACCGTGTTCCCAATAGCGGCACTGCCCATGTACACTGTGTTCCAATAGTGGAACTGCCCATGTACACCTTGTTCCAATAGTGGAACTTCATGTCCGAACAGTTGAACTGCCCAGGTTCACCATGTCCCAATTGTGCAACTGTCCAGACACACTGTGTTCCAATACTGAAACCGCCCAGATACACCATGTTCCCAATAGTGGAACAGTCCAGACACACAGCGTACCAATAGTGGAAATGCCCAGACACACTGTATTCCAATAGTGGAACCGCCCAGATACACCATGTCCCAATAGTGGAACAGTCCAGGTACACAGTGTCAAAATATACATCCAGGTATATGATGGAGTGCAGACAGGCAGTGATTGACACACAGGATGACCAGTGAGCACACAGAACACAGCAGCCAATCACCAGACAGGACACGACCACTATAAAGCCAGAGGGCACCAGTTTTCCCGCTCTCTCAGGATCCAGCCTCTGAGACAGTCAGAGCTCATGAGAAGTGGTAGTCAGTTAGTCTGGTCAGGTTGGCCTCAGGTCTCCAGTCAAGTCAGCATAGTGTCAACCCACAGTTAAGCATGTATTATAGTTAGTTGTTCAATATAATCGTGTTGCATCTCTTCAAGTGTTGGAAGCCTGTCTCTCTCTCTACTGCACCAAACACAGTCCACGTAGACCCAGCTTACCCAACACATCACACAGCGCCCCAATAGTGGAAATGCCCAGGTACACCGTTTTCCAATAGTGGAAATGCCCAGGCACACCCATGTTCCCAATAGTGGAACAGTCCAGGTACACCGCGCCCCAACAGTGGAAATGCCCAGGCACACTGTGTTCCAATAGTGGAGCAGTCCAGGTACACCAAGCCCCAATAGTAGAAATGCCCAGGGTACACTATGTTCCAATAGTGGAACTGCCTAGGTACACCATATCCCAATAGTGGAACAGTCCAGGTATACCATGTTCCCAATAGTGGAACAGTCCATGTACACGTCGCCCCAATAATGCAAATGCCCAGGTGCACCAAGCCCCAATAGTGGAACTGCCTAGGTACACCATATCCCAATAGTGGAACAGTCCATGTACACCTCGCCCCAATAATGCAAATGCCCAGGTGCACCATGTTCCCAATAGTGGAACTGCCTAGGTACACCATATCCCAATAGTGGAACAGTCCAGGTACACCATGTTCCCAATAGTGGAACTGCCTAGGTACACCATATCCCAATAGTGGAACAGTCCAGGTATACCATGTTCCCAATAGTGGAACTGCCTAGGTACACCATATCCCAATAGTGGAACAGTCCAGGTATACCATGTTCCCAATAGTGAAACTGCCTAGGTACACCATATCCCAATAGTGGAACAGTCCGTGTACACCTCGCCCCAATAATGCAAATTCCCAGGTGCACCATGTTCCCAATAGTGGAACTGCCTAGGTACACCATATCCCAATAGTGGAACAGTCCAGGTATACCATGTTCCCAATAGTGGAACTGCCTAGGTACACCATATCCCAATAGTGGAACAGTCCAGGTATACCATGTTCCCAATAGTGAAACTGCCTAGGTACACCATATCCCAATAGTGGAACAGTCCGTGTACACCTCGCCCCAATAATGCAAATTCCCAGGTGCACCATGTTCCCAATAGTGGAACTGCCTAGGTACACCATATCCCAATAGTGGAACAGTCCAGGTATACCATGTTCCCAATAGTGGAACTGCCTAGGTACACCATATCCCAATAGTGGAACAGTCCAGGTATACCATGTTCCCAATAGTGGAACAGTCCAGGTATACCATGTTCCCAATAGTGGAACTGCCTAGGTACACCATATCCCAATAGTGGAACTGCCTAGGTACACCATATCCCAATAGTGGAACTGCCTAGGTACACCATATCCCAATAGTGGAACAGTCCAGGTATACCATGTTCCCAATAGTGGAACAGTCCAGGTATACCATGTTCCCAATAGTGGAACTGCCTAGGTACACCATATCCCAATAGTGGAACTGCCTAGGTACACCATATCCCAATAGTGGAACTGCCTAGGTACACCATATCCCAATAGTGGAACAGTCCAGGTACACCTTACCCCAATAATACAAGTGCCCAGGTAGACCGGGCAGGATTCTCCGAGCCTCTGCGTCAAAATCGCGATCAGTGCAGGGGGCAGAGAATTGCGTTGACGCCAAAATCCGGCATAATGCCACTCCTGCAATTCTCCAGTTCCCGGAGATTCACCGTGAATCACGCGTGTGGTCGGTTATGGGCCATTGACAGAGGCCCCCGCAGCGATTCTCTGATGAAAACTGGCCGAGGTCCCGACAGCGTGTTCTAACCACATTTTGCCTGTTGGGAACAGCCAGTTGCGGCTGCGGGGTCAGTCCGCGGCCACCCTGGTGGGGGGCGTGGGAGATTCTTCATCGGGGGGCCTCACGGACGGCCAGGCTAGCAATCAGGAGCCACTGATCTGCGGGCGCACTCGATCGCGGGGGGGGGGGCCTATATTTTCTTGGCCGGTCCGCGGTGTGAGTCCGCCATGTTGGGCGGGGCGGCTGCCAAAGGCCGCCGCCGTGCGCATGCGCGGACTCCCGACTTCCAGAGCTGTGAGAAGCACTCCGGGGCCATGCTAGTCCCCTGCAGGTTGGAGAATCACTCCAGACTTTCTTCAGGAAAGTCCAGAATGAAACGCCCGCGTTTTGACGCTGGAGTGGGCATATAGCCCCATTATTGGAGAATCCCGCACACCATGCCTGAATAGTGGAACTGTTTGAGTTCATTTGGTCGTTACAAAAATTGCATTCGCTCAGTGGATATTATAGCTGTAATGCAAATTAATATTTGAACCACAGGTCAGTACGATAAATTATATTTTTGCTTCTAGTTGGTAGAAAATACATAAATCATTCATACATAAATACATAAATCAAATCTACACATATTCCCCAAATATCAAAAATATCAAGTTATCAGCAGGTCATATTCAGCCAGCACTTACTTGGTTCCTCTTTTGCAGCTGCTCATGCTCAGGTCCAACACGCCCACATCTGTAATGGTTCTTCCTTAAATTATGTGCAAGGATACGACAGAAGCCAAGCTCCAGTGCAGAGCAATAAATAAAAGATAAAGCAAACATTTGTTCAACCTTCTTAATGCATTTCATATATTGCCCCTATTGCAATCAAATGCTTCCTCGCTCATTCTAATTGAGATATCATAAACATTAACACAAAACGCAACAGAGCAGCATCATCACAAGATGAAATGGAATATTCCAGAAATGAAATAAAAATCGCTTATTGTCATGAGTAGGCTTCAATGAAGTTACTGTGAAAAGCCCCTAGTCGCCACATTCCGGCGCCTGTCCGGGGAAGCTGGTACGGGAAATTAATATATTATTAATCAGTAAATCATTTATACTGACTTAGTTATCATATATCACGTAGCATATATGTATGTGTGCCTAGTATACTGGCTGAACCGCTTGCTGAAACAAATTTACATCATTTATTAGATATAAAAATATATTATAAGGAGAAGATCTTTTAATCCATCTTTTCACCCTGTGCACATTTCATGTTTGCCTTTTCTTGGATTACTTGGGGTGGCTATTGATGGAACCATCAATTCACCAGACACGTGCTTTCCGATATGAACAGTGGTTTTATTCTACTTACTACAGAGCCAGCCTGTTACCCGTTGATGAACTCTCGGTGAACTGCAGGCTGACTCTGGACAAGGGTATTTATACAGCAGCACAAGGGGGAGGAGTTGTGGGCGGAGCCAAGGGTGGAGCCCTGTACAAACTCCTGAGCATTCCCAGAGCTACTCCCCCTAGTGGTCGGATAACGCTACTGCGCCTACAAAGATACAGTGTGAATTACCAAGTTACATTCACCACAGCTATGTACCCGGGAGTGTTCGGTCGGTGTCTCTATGAGAAAGAGACGAGATAAAATGTTACAATCCTCGTTTGCCTGTGGCGGATGAAGTGGGCTGGGATAGGGCCCAGCTTCCATTGGCGCAGTTGCTGTTGAGCGAGCTCCTGCCTTGGCAGTGTTGTGTGCATCGGATGGTGAGTGGAAAAGGAGATGTTGTCTTTGCTGAAAATCTCGACTGTGGTGCAAATCATCAGGGCTCATTTCCACCAGTTACAGAGTACTTCTGTGGAGGCAATGGAGGCACACAAAGAGGCTCTTGTACTCGAGAAAGCACTTTCCCTGGTGGGGGCCAGCCTCTGCACATCTGAGATCCTGCTATCTGGCTTGTTGTCCATCTTGAAGGGATAAGAAGGAGAAGGGGACTAAGTGGGGTATACCCCTGGGCACGGCCCCCAGTGAGAGTTCCAAAGTGAGTTTGAAAATTAGCTGTCATGTTTTGGTAATCTTGATTTGGAGGCTGGATGTATTGGATTCGATGGAGCCCAACAGATCCTGTCTTTGAGGCCAGGGGTCGGTCTGGCCCATCCATCATTGGTCCTGTATTGTCCTGTTCTTGGTGATTTTCGTGAGGGTTGGAGGTGGCTGAACTGGTAAAGTCATTCCCCCCCACCCCCGCCTGGGGTCTACCTGTAGACTGCCTGGGTATTGGTGAGATGGCATGGAGGAAGGAATAATGTCTTGCGCGTCAATCGTTGGAATCTTTGAGATATCCTGAAGATTGATCATTGATCCTGCTTAATCCTTGGCCTTTTCTTTCTTTGTGGGCAGCACGGTGGTGCAATGGTTAGCACTGCTTCCTTATGGCGCTCAAGACCCTGGTTCGATCCCGGCCCCGGGTCACTGTCCGTAATTTGAAAAGGAAATAATTGGGCACTTTTATTTTTTGGTGCTACTGAGAAGATTCTTTTTCTTTTTATTTATTTTAATGGGATGTGTTCTTTGCCAGCAAAGCCAGCAATTATTGCCCATCCTTAATTGTCCTTGAGAAGGTGGTAGAGTGTTGCCTTCCAGAACCACTGCAGTCCATGTGGTGTGGGTAAACCCACTGTGCTATTAGGGAGGGAGTTCCAGGATTTTAACCCAGTGACAGTGAAGGAACAGCGATATGTTTCAAGCCAGGGTTATGAGTGAATTGGAGGGAAACGTCCAGGTGGCGATGTTCCCATGTGTCTGCTGCCTTTGTCCATCTAGATGGTAGTGGTCATGGGTTTGGAGGGCGCTGCCTAAGGAGCCTTGGTGAGCTCCTGCAGTGCATCTTGTACACACTGCTTCTACTGTGCATTGGTGGTCGAGGGAGTGAATTTTTCTGGAAGGGGTGCGAATCAAGCGGGCTGCTTTGTCCTGGATGGTGTTGAGCTTCTTGAATGTTGTTCAGGCTGCACTCATCCAGGCAAGTGTGGAGTATTCCATCACACTCCTGACTTGTGCCTTGTAGATGGTGGATAGACTCTGGGGAGTCAGGAGTTGAGTTACTCGCTGCAGGATTCCTAGTCTTTGACCTGTGCTTCTGGCCACACTATTTGTATGGCTGGCCCATCTCAATTTCTTGTCAATGGGTAAACTCTAGCACAGGGGTGGGCAAACTATGGCCTGCGGGCCGCATGCGGCCCGCCAAAGGTCTTTATGCGGCCCACCAAGTCATTAAAAATAAATAAATTAATTAATTTTAAAAAAAATAATAATAATTTTTTTAAAATTTTTAATTATTTTTTTTAAGGTTAATGGGGGAGGCTGTTGGGTTACTTACTGGTATAGGGTGGATACGTTGACTTGAGTAGGGTGATCATTGCTCGGCACAACGTCGAGGGCCGAAGGGCCTGTTCTGTGCTTTACTGTTCTATGTTCTATATGAGGCGCCCAGAATCATAACCGGGTGAAGTAATTATTTTACTTAATATACTATGCGGCCCTTTAAAATTGTGAATTTCTGAATGTGGCCCTTGCACGGAAAAGTTTGCCCACCCCTGCTCTAGCGTGTTGATATCGAGAGATTCAGTGAAGGTCATGCCAGTGAATGTCATGGGACAATTGTTTGATTCTCTCTTATTGGAGATGGTCATTGCCTGGCATTTGTGTGACGCGAGTGCTACTTGCCGCTTGTCAGCCCAAGCCTGGATATTGCCCAGGTCTTGCTGCATTTACACACTGACTGCTTCAGTGTCTGAGGAGTCGCGAATGATGCTGAACATTGTGCGATCATCAACAAATATTCCCACTTTTGACATTATGATGGAAGGAAGGAAGGGAGCAGCTGAAGAAGGTGGGGCCTAGGACACTACCCTGACGAACACCTGCAGGGATGTCCTGAAACTGAAATGACTAATCTCCAACAATGACAACCGCCTTCCTTTGTGCTCGGTATGACTCCAACCAGAGGAGCATTTTACCCTGATTCCCATTGATTCCAGTTTTGCTAGGGCTCCATGATGCCATACTCGATCAAATGCTGCAGTGATATTAAGGGCAGTCACTCTCACCTCAACTCTGGAGTTCAGCTCCTTTGTCCTGTTTGAAACAAGCTGCCTCACATAGAACATAGAACATAGAATGATACAGCGCAGTACAGGCCCTTCGGCCCTCGATGTTGCACCGACATGGGCAGTCCAAAAACTAAAGGCCATCTAACCTACACTATCCCATTATCATCCATAAGCTTATCCAATAAACTTTTAAATGCCCTCAATGTTGGCGTGTTCACTACTGTTGCAGGTAGGGCATTCCACGGGCTCACCACTCTTTGCGTACAAAACCCACCTCTGACCTCTGTCCTATATCTATTACCCCTCAATTTAAGGCTATGTCCCCTCGTGCTAGCCTCACTGTCCACCCTATCTAACCCTCTGATCATTTTGTATGCCTCTATTAAGTCACCTCTTAACCTTCTTCTCTCTAACGAAAACAACCTCAAGTCCATCAGCCTTTCCTCATAGGATTTTCCCTCCATACCAGGCAACATCCTGGTAAATCTCCTCTGCACCCGCTCCAAAGCTTCCACGTCCTTCCTATAATGAGGCGACCAGAACTGTACGCAATACTCCAAATGCGGCCGTACTAAAGTTGTGTACAACTGCAACAAGGAAGAGTTGGGAGAGAGTATGGAGGAGGGGTTCTGATGTGAGGTACTCTGGAGGGTGAATGCCACCACCTCGTGTGCTAGTTGGGGCTGATCCAGCTGAAGGTCGTATATACAGCGCATCTCACAAGGGCGAGATTGAGCCGGCTCTTTGAAGGGGTAGAAGATCTGTGTGAGCGTTGTGGGCCGAGCCCCCGCAAACCACGTTCATATGTTTTGGTCCTGTCCAAAGCTGGTCTGACCCCGTAAAGTGGTTGGGGGATCTCGAGTGGCTGGGGGGCAGGGAGGGGAGGGAGGGGGGGGGGGGGGGGGGGGTTGGGGAGTGGAGGGGGGGAGGGGGAGGTTCCCTCCCAGATTGATGTGCATCTTGACAGTTCTTCTTATCCAGGATTGAGATCCCCTCCTAGTTTAGCAATACAGCGATTGTCCTTTCCCTCCTTGTGTGCATGGGGCAGGTACATTTCCCTGGGTGAGGTTGGGTCGGTACAGGCTTGGCAGGGCGTAGGTTTTAGGGTTCTGAGGGAGGTCCTGGGGGCATAATTTCCTGAGTTTTCTTTTTGGACGGTGCTGGGCTAGGCCAGGCCCAGCACCGTGGCTGGCATCCTGTTGTCCCCGAGGATCGGAGGTGTCCCCTTTTGAGGGTACCTGTGGGTGAAATGGGAGGGGGGCTGGAGAGGCTGGGTTTTGTTCCGAGTGCATGGAGAATTGTGGATTGGCTGAGCACTGTACTTAGTCGATATCCTGTTTCTTTCCCTGGGTAGGTGTGATTCCCCCCTTATTGACTGGCAGCTGGTTCTCCTCTTTGGTGTCGCTCGGGAAGCTGCCCAAGAAGTTGGGTGTGTGTGTTAGATACAGATTCCCTGTTCCGTTTTCTTTTTGCTTCTTTTTTGTGCATGGTATTATTTGGGCGGCATGGTAGCACAGTGGTTAGCACTGTTGCTTCACAGCACCAGGAACCCGGGTTCGATTCACGACTAAGGTCACTGTCTGTGCGAAATCTGCACGTTCTCCTGTGTCTGTGGGGGTTTCCTCCGGGTGCTCCGGTTTCCTCCCACAGTCCCAAAAGACGTGCTTGATTTGTGAATTGGGCATCCTGAATTCTCCTTCAATGTATGCGAATAGGCGCTGGAATGTGGCGACTAGGGGACTTTCACAGCATCTTAATTGCAGTGTTATTGTAAGGCTACTTGTGACAATAAAAATTATTATAAAAGTGGTAAGACACTCAGGAGCATTGATTAAAATGTTCTCGAGTTATTTTATTTCAATTCATTTTAAAACATGTGCAATTTTTTTTCCCCTCTTTTCGGAGAGGTTGGCTGGGTAGGGGAGCAATCTTCCAGGGCTGGGGGGAGTAGTGGGGGGTGACCAAGGGACGGGCTGTGGCATCGGGGTGACCTCGGGACCAAGGTGTCCAGGCAGATATCGCCATTGCCGCGGCCTGCAAGGGAGCCAACCTTGCTATACATCCCACTTACATCCCACTGTGGCCTGTGGTTGCTGTGACAGGGCTACGATGAGGAGCGCCGCTGCAATCTCCAGCTGGCTCTGGCACATGGCTGCCTGTGAGAGGGCAGCCCTGACCTGGGCCTCGACCCCGCCTGCACAGAATGCCCCAGGTCTTGCACACGCTGATCCTGATCCATATCCGACACTGTCGCCCCCATTCCACCGTGGACGCCATCCATACGGTGTCGGCCTGGGTGGCACGCATGACCAGCACCACCCCCAGCTCCTAAATGCGGATGGACTCCTCCACCTGCGCCCACAGGTGCTGGACATCGGCTGTCATCCCTTCCCGTAGTCCCTGTGTCTCTGACTGCACCTGCACTGTTGGTGGGACTGGATGTTCCAGGAGCCCGGGGCCTGTCTGGGCGGCAGTTGGTTCCTGGCACTGGACGTCCTTCTGACCTCCGCCTGTTGTATCGGACCGACAGTGTGGTACACACTAGATTCTGTCCCAGGAGCTTCTTCACTAGTTTGCCCAACCGAGGTGATAGTCTCTGAGATGGTGGAGGGTGTTGGAGATAGCAGTGACGGAACGTCAGTGTCCTCCTCCGACCCGAAGTCCGGAGTCTCCTGAGTCTCCTGAGTCTCAGGCAGAGGGCTGGTGTTCAAGCTTCTCTCCCCGCCAGTGCTCTGCCATCCGGGGGCACCGGCTCTGGCACTGGCTCTGCCACTAGATTGGGGCGGGGGGCTCTGAATGGACCAGGCCCAACTCCGGCAGGTCTTGTAAGACACAAGATGGAATGTATGGTTAGACAGCTGGACAGGGGTGAGGCGTGAGGGTGAGGGGGGTGAGAGGTATGTCAGGGGGGTGTGGTGGTGGGGAGGTGAGGGCGAGGGGAGTGGGGTGGCACATATGTGTCATGAGGAACCGCAACTAGGCAGGGGGTCTCACTTCCTCACCCGCTGCCGGCCTCCGTGTCGGCGACCTCTCTTTCCTCCAAGCTGCCGACCATGCCTTGTGCCCTCTGCTCGGGCATGGTGAGGGGCCGCAGGTCCGGCGGGGGTGGGGGGGGTTGATGGTCGGCAAACACAAACAACGGCACTGTTAGACGTTCCGACACATGCAGCCCAGGGGTTGGTAGGTGATGGCATCAGTGGCCAGGGCACCCGGCCATCGTGGCTGGCAATGGTGCAGGCATGTGGGGCAGGGTGGGGGTCCGGATAACATGTGTGTGGGGGGAAGGAGGTTTGGTGCCAGGGGCACAGCATTCCCTACTCACCCTGGCTGCCCTGAGGATGTTGTGCAGTTTCTTTCTGCATTGAATGGCCATCTGGGTGACTTCGCCAATGGCGCAGACGGAGTCTGCCACCTGCGCCCAGACACGGCGAACACTGGCGCCTGACGACCTTCCTCTTGGGCTGGGGTACAGGACTATCCGCATCTCCTCCACTGCGCCCAAGAGGGTCTCCAGCTCTGCGACCCAGAACCGCGACGCTAATCTCCTTCCAGTCATGTTGGCTGCGACGGGATATGTGTGGGGGTGAATCGCTTAAGTGCGGCTGCAGCTGTGCTGCAATGATGGAACAGGCAAATTCGGAGCCGTTTCGCTTGCAAAAGGTGGTGTTTCATGTGACGATGGTGCTAGCCCCTTTTTTTAAAAAATAATTTTTATTGAGATTTTCCAAAACACATCAAAAACAGAAAATAACAACACGAAACCAGTATTAACAACATCCAAAAGAAAAACACACTAACCCCCAAAACCAAACCCCACCCCCCCCCCCCCCCCCCCCAGTAAGTATAAAAAGAAGAAATAGATAAACACCCGGCATATTCAATAAACACATATACACATTTCTCCCTTCCCCCAAAACCAACCCCCCCCCCCCCCACCCAGTAACTACAAAAAGAAGAAATAGATAAACACCCGGCATATTCAATAAACACATATACACATTTCTCCCTTCCCCCCAAACAACCCCCCCGCCCCCCTCTCCTTCCCCCCCCCCCCCCCCCCCGGTTGCTGCTGCTGCCAGCCTATTTTCCTACCGTTCTGCCAGGAAGTCCAGGAAAGGCTGCCACCGCCTAAAGAACCCCTGTACTGATCCCCTCAGGGCAAATTTCACCCTCTCCAATTTAATGAACCCCGCCATGTTATTGATCCAGGCCTCCACGCTTGGGGGCCTTGCATCCTTCCATTGAAGCAAGATCCTCCGCCCGGGCTACTAGGGACGCAAAGGCCAGAACACTGGCCTCTTTCGCCTCCTGCACTCCCGGCTCCACTGTAACCCCAAATATTGTGAGTCCCCAGCCTGGCTTGACCCTGGATCCTACCACCCTTGACACCGTCCTTGCTACCCCCTTCCAAAACTTCCCCAGCGCGGCATGCCCAGAACATATGGGCGTGGTTCGCTGGGCTCCCCGAGCACCTAGCACACCTGTCTTCGCCCCCGAAAAACCTACTGATCCTCGTCCCGGTCATGTGGGCCCTATGCAGCACCTTGAACTGTATGAGGCTAAGCCTCGCACAGGAAGAGGAGGAATTCACTCTTTCCAGGGCATCCGCCCACGTCCCATCCTCAATCTCCTCACCCAGCTCATCTTCCCATTTCCCCTTCAGCTCCTCTGCCAAGGCCTCATCCACCTCCTGCATTACGTGGTACATGTCCGAAATCCTCCCCCCTCCAACCCACACCCCCGATCGCACCCTGTCCCGTACCCCATGTGGGGGCAGCAGAGGGAACCCCTCCACCTGCCACCTGGCAAATGCCCTAACCTGCATGTACCTGAACATGTTCCCCGGGGGGAGCCCAAACTTCCCCTCTAACTCACCCAGGCTCGCAAACCTCCCATCCACAAACAGGTCCCTCAACCTCCTAATACCTACCCTGTGCCAGCCAAGAAACCCGCCATCGATACTCCCTGGTACAAACCGGTGGTTCCCCCATGTCGGGGACTCAATCGAGCCCCCCACCTCCCCCCTATGCTGTCTCCATTGCCCCCAAATTTTGAGGGTAGCCGCCACCACCGGGCTCGTGGTATACCTCATTGGAGGGAGCGGCAACGGCGTCGTTACCAGCGCCTCCAGGCTCGTGTCCATGCAGGACGCCATCTCCATCCTCTTCCATGCTGCCCCTTCCCCGTCCATTACCCACTTACGCACCATCGCTGCGTTGGCAGCCCAATAGTACCCACAGAGGTTGGGCAACGCCAGCCCCCCCCTATCCCTGCCCCGCTCCAAAAACACCCTTCTCACCCTCGGAGTCCCATGCGCCCATACAAATCCTGTAATACTCCTGTTGACCCTCCTAAAAAAGGCCTTCGGGATAAGGATGGGGGAGGCACTGGGACAGAAACAAAAACCTTGGGAGCACCGTCATCTTGACGGACTGCACCCTACCCGCCAGCGACAGCGGCAACATGTCCCATCTTTTCAACTCCACCTCCATTTGCTGGTGCTAGCCCCTTTTGTGTGTCACGCTATTTTTGCCGTGGTAAAAGTCCACACTTTTCATGACAGCGTCAGCACTTAGTCTCAGAGACGGAGAATCCAGCCCCTTCTGTTTCAAAATTTTAAAAAGCATTGTCTGAAAATTCTTAATGTACTGGAGCATGACAACAGACAGGCAGCCAGCTTTCAAATGTTTGCTGATGCTGCTCTCAAACTGTGTCTTTGAACAAACTTAAGAATTAAGGAAAATAGTTAACAAATTAAATTTGGATAAAATAAAAGGGAAAATTCAGAAAATCAGCTGTCTGAAGGGATTTTGATATGTGAATTAGCATACCAGTGAGAAAAGCCATGGGCGAAATTCTCCGCCCCCCACGACGGGTGGGAGAATAGCGGGAGGGCCTTCCCGACATTTTTGCCGCCCTCCCGCTATTCTCCCACCCCCCCGCCGAAGTCCCGACCCGAATCGCTGCCGCCGTTTTTTTACGGCCGGCAGCGATTCTCAACTGTTAGATGGGCCGAAGTCCCAGCCCTTTCCGCCGTTTTTACGAACGGCAAACACACCTGGTCTTGCCGTTCTTAAAACGGCGTCACAAACTCGCTATTAATAACCATGGCACCGATTGGCACGGCCGTACCACGGCCGTGCCAAGGGTGCCATGGGCCCGCGATCGGTGGGCACCGATCGCGGGCAGCGGGCCCAATGCCCGCGCACTACTTGTCCTTCCGCCGCCCCGCAGTATCCATTCGCGGGGCGGCTGAGGGGCAACCCGGCCCGCGCATGCGCGGGTTTCGCGCAAAAACGCGATGACGTCACCCGCGCATGCGCGGGTTGGAGACTTCCAAACTGCGCATGCGCGGCTGACGTCATATGACGCGTCAGCCGGCGCTAACTCCGGCAAGCGGGCTTAACGATTTTCGTTAAGCCTGTCTTGCCGGAGCCTACGGCGTCGGGCTGCTAGCCCCGACCGGGGACCAGAATCGGTCCCCGGTCGGGAAGGGGCGCGCTGCCGTAAAACCCGCCCGGGTTTTACGGCAGCTTTACGATTTCTCCCGTTTTGGGAGAATCGCGCCCCATGTGTTTACCTAGGCAACCAGTGGAAAACAATAGGAAATGGAAGAGGTAATTTCAAAGTGGAGAGATAAAGGAATTGGCACATATTTGCTAAAAAGTCAGGTTCACAGGATGGGTAACATCAAAGGAAAAGAATTATATATTGTAAGGGTCCATCCTGTTTATTCCCATATTTCCTCTTTTATTTTGATCCATGGATGATTAATGGACATTTATCTTTTAGTCAAGCAGCAGCGAGAATGAGGAATTCAGAAGTTACATAAGAGGACACTTTGTTTGTCTCTGCTAGTTTTAACTGAAGCTTCAGGCGTTTTGACACCAGAGAGAGAGAGATGGGATGGAACTCAGTTTGACAGATTGGCTGGGGGAAATGAATTGGCCCAAAAGGTCGTACTCTTCCCAGTAGCAGGTAGTGATTGGATCCTGTCCCAGTGGAATGATTTCCAGAGTCCCAAGGAGCTTTGTTTGACTGCACAGGAACAAAGACACTTTCTCTCTCTCATCTCCATGTTTACTCCAGAAAGGCAGTGAGTGCTGTATTCCTGGAACTGCAGAATGAATGAACCTACAGGAAGGCATTAAAGCCTGAAAACAAAGACCAAGGCCCACTTTCTCTCTCAGAAAAGTTGTGAGTGCTGTATTTCTGAAACTGCAGAGACCTGAATGAATCTACAGTAAAGCCTCAGGCGGAAAGTAGAGTTTGAGGAGTAATGTGCTGGAAGCAACCATCAGGAAAAAAGACTCTTTTCCCCTTTTACCTATGATTTTATACCTCTTTCTTCCCCTCTACGTTTGTCTTGTGTGTATGTGGTGGGGGGGGGGGGGGGGGGGGGAGAGTTAAAGTGGTGTCATGGGAGTGTCCATTTAAGAAATGTTTTTGTCTTATCAGATGGCTTCAGTGATGTCATTGGGTGGGTGGAGCTGGGCTGTGGCTCCGGGAGTTGGTTTTACTTTCACTTTGAGTTTGAACTGGTTTTGTTCTGCGCAGGTTGAAAGAAGGGTTTTCTCCCTATCTGCATTTTTAAATCTGTTTTCAGACTGCTTGATAACTTGAAAAGAAATAACTGTTTTCTGGAAGAAATTCAAATCTGCTGTTTTGGAAAGGAAACCGGAGCATCCATACCAGGTTTTGTGCTGTGTGCTGGGCTACACCTTAGAAAAGGGGTTTCTGGTTTATGGGATCTTGTTATTAAATTGGAACAGCAAAAGGGGAAAGTTATTAAGGGTTATACATAGAGTACAAAGAACAAAGAACAAAGAAAAGTACAGCACAGGAACTGGCCCTTCGGCCCTCCAAGCTTGCGCCAACCATGCTGCCCGTCTAAACTAAAATTGTCTACACTTCCGGGGTCCGTATCCCTCTATTCCCATCCCATTCATGTATTTGTCAAGATGCCCCTTAAAGATCACTATCGTTCCTGCTTCCACCACCTCTTCCGGCAGCAAGTTCCAGGCACCCACTACCCTCTGTGTAAAAAACCTGCCTCGTACATCTCCTCTAAACCTTGCCCCTCACATTTTAAACCTATGCCCCCTAGTAATTGACCCCTCTACCCTGGGAAAAAGTCTCTGACTATCCACTCCGTCTATGCCCCTCATAATTTTGAAGACCTCTATCAGGTCGCCCCTCAACCTCTGTCGTTCCAGTGAGAGCAAATTGAGTTTATTCAATCTCTCATCATAGCTATTGCCCTCCATACCAGGCAACATCCTGGTAAATCTCTTCTGCATCCTCTCTAAAGCCTCCACATCCTTCTGGTAGTGTGGCGACCAGAATTTAGCACTATACTTCAAGTGTGGCCTACTAAGGTTCTATACAGCAGCAACATGACTTGCCAATTTGTGTACTCAATGCCCCGGCCAATGAAGGCAAGCATGTTGTATCCCTTTACGACTACATTCTCCACCTGTGTTGCCCCTTTCAGTGACATGTACACCTAGATCTCTCTGACTGCCAATACTCTTGAGGGTTCTACCATTCACTGTATATCCCTACTTGTACTGGACCTTCCAAAATGCATTACCTCACATTTGTCTGGATTAAACTCTATCTGCCGTCTCTCCGCACAAGTCTCCACATGATCTACATCCTGCTGTATCCTCTGACAGTCCTCATCGCTATCCGCAATTCCACCAACCTTTGTGTCGTCCGCAAACTTACTAATCAGACCAGTTACACTTTCTTCCAAATCATTGATATATACCACGAACAGCAAAGGTCCCTGCACTGATCCCCGTGGAACACCACTAGTCACAGCCCTCCAATTAGAAAAGCACCCTTCCATTGCTACTCTCTGCCTTCTATGACCTAGCCAGTACTGCATCCATCTTGCCAGCTCACCTCTGATCCTGTGTGATTTCAGCTTTAGTACCAGTCTGCCATGAGGGAACTTGTCAAAGGCTTTCCTGAAGTCCATATAGGCAACATCCACTGCCCTACCTTCATCAATCATCTTTGTGACCTCTTCGAAAAATTCTATCAAGTTAGTGAGACATGACTCCTCTTCAAAAAACCGTGTTGCCGCTCGCTAATACGTCCACTTGCTTCCAAATGGGAGTAGATCCTGTCTCAAAGAATTCTCTCCAGTAATTTCCCTACCACTGACGTAAGGCTTATTGGCCTGCAGTTCCCTGGATTATCTTTTCTACCCTTCTTAAAAAAAGGAACAACATTGGCTACTCTCCAGTCTTCCGGGACATCACCTGAAGACACTGAGGATCCAAAGATTTCTGTCAAGGCCTCAGCAATTTCCTCTCTTGCGTTCTTCGGTATTCTGGGGTAGATTCCATCAGGCCCTGGGGACTTATCCACCTTAATATTTTTCAAGACGCTCAACACCTCTTCTTTTTGGATCTCAATGTGACCCAGGCTATCTACACACCCTTCTCCAGACTCAACATTCACCAATTTCTTCTCTTTGGTGAATACTGATGCAAAATATTCATTTACTACCTCGCCCATTTCCTCTGGGTCCACACATAGATTCCCTACCCTGTCCTTCAGTGGGCCAACCCTTTCCATGGCTACCCTCTTGCTTTTTATGTATGTGTAAAAAGTCTTGGGATTTTCCTTAACCCTATTTGCCAATTACTTTTTGTGACCTCCTGACTCCTTGCTTAAGTTCCTTCCTACTTTCGTTATATTCCACACAGGCTTTGTCTCTTCCCAGCCTTCTAGTCCTGACAAATGCCTCCTTTTTCTTTTTGACGAGGCCTACAATATCTCTCGTTATCCAAGGTTCCCGAAATTTGCTATATTTATCCTTCTTCCTCACAGGAACATGCCGGTCCTGAATTCCTTTCAACTGACATTTGAATGCCTCCCAAATCTCAGATGTTGATTTACCCTCATACATCCACCCCCAATCTAGGTTCTTCAGTTCCCGCCTAATATAGTTATAATTTGCCTTCCCCCAATTTAGCACATTCACCCTAGGACCACTCTTATCCTTGTCCACCAGCACTTTAAAACTTACTGACTTATGGTCACTGTTTTAAAATACATCCCTCCTGAAACTCCTACCACCTGGCTGGGCTCATTCCCCAATACCAGGTCCAGTACAGCCCCTTCGCTAGTTGGACTATCAACATATTGTTTTAAGAAGCCCTCCTGGATGCTCCTTACAAACTTTGCCCCATCCAAGCCTCTAGCACTAGGTGAGTACCAGTCAATATTGGGGAAGTTAAAGTCTCCCATCACAACAACCCTGTTGCTTTTACACATTTCCAAAATCTGTCTACCTATCTGCTCCTCTATCTCCCACTGGCTGTTGAGAGGCCTGTAGTAAACCCCCAACATTGTGACTGCACCCTTCTTATTCCTGATCTCTACCTATATAGCCTCGCTGCCCTCTGAGGTGTCCTCCCGCAGTACAGCTGTGATATTCTCCCTAACCAGTAGATATTCTCCCTAACCACCCCTTTTACACCCCCCTCTATCCCACCTGAAACATCTGAATCCTGAAACGTATTGCTGCCGATCCTGCCCTTCCCACAACCAGGTCTCTGTAATGGTAACAAAATCATAGTTCCAAGTACTAATCCAAGCTCTAGGTTCATCTGCCTTACCTGTTATACTTCTTGCATTAAAACATACCCACCCCCCTGCCATACTAGTTTAAACCCTCCCGTACTGTAGCTGTGCTGGGTATTTATGTTGGTAGTTGATAAAAATGCATACTGTGTGTGTTTATAAAATGTTAACTAAATTTGTAGAATAAACTTTATTTTTGATTAAAAGTGCTGAAGGCCTCTGTTGAATAACACCTGAAAGGCAGGTCCTTGTGCTCATCGTAACGAAAACCAATAAACAGTTATAGGTCAGGTGAACTCCATGGAACTCCATAGTGAACTTTAGAGTTTTCTAAACCCTGGCCCATAACAGTGGGGAATTAGAATTAGATAATAGTTAACCAGTTGTATTTGCTGTATATTTCATTACAGTTCTTGTTATTAATTCAAATTAATCGTGTTTGCATTTACAAATCTGGTGACTGTATTTATTGGCCAACCAAGGGCCAAAAACTTTGGGTATTTTTCTAAGACCCGGACTGAGAAGATTAATCCTTCACTGAAACCGAAGTCTATTTTCCCAAACATGGACAAATAACCCCTGTGTGGTAATTGCCTTGTGAATTTAGTGCATATTGGATATGGAAAAAAAGGTGTCTCAGAATTCAAGAAATGTAGGTAGTTGGGAACAACTTCATGTAGTACTGTGTGTGTACAGCCATCAGTGTAGTCAAGTGTACTGTTGTAGTGTATTATAAGAACATAAGAACTAGGAGCAGGAGTAGGCCATCTGGCCCCTCGAACCTGCTCCACCATTCAATGAGATCATGGCTGATCTTTTGTGGACTCAGCTCCACTTTCCAGCCCGAACACCATAACCCTTAATCCCTTTATCCTTCAAAAAACTATCTATCTTTACCATAAAAACATTTAATGAAGGAGCCTCAACTGCTTCACTGGGCAAGGAATTCCATAGATTCACAACCCTTTGAGTGAAGAAGTTCCTCCTAAACTCAGTCCTAAATCTGCTTCCCCTTATTTTGAGGCTATGCCCCCTAGTTCTGCTTTCACCCGCCAGTGGAAACAACCTGCCCGCATCTATCCTATCTATTCCCTTCATAATTTTATATGTTTTTATAAGATCCCCGCTCATCCTTCTAAATTCCAACGAGTACAGTCCCAGTCTACTCAACCTCTCCTCATAATCCAACCCCTTCAGCTCTGGGATTAACCTAGTGAATCTCCTCTGCACACCCTCCAGCGCCAGTACGTCCTTTCTCAGGTAAGGAGACCAAAACTGAACACAATACTCCAGGTGTGGCCTCACTAACACCTTATACAATTGCAGCATAACCTCCCTAGTCTTAAACTCCATCCCTCTAGCAATGAAGGACAAAATTCCATTTGCCTTCTTAATCACCTGTTGCACCTGTAAACCAACTTTCTGGGACTCATGCACCAACACACCCAGGTCTCTCTGCACAGCAGCATGCTTTAATATTTTATCATTTAAATAATAATCCTGTTTGCTGTTATTCCTACCAAAATGGATCACCTCACATTTGTCAACACTGTATTCCATCTGCCAGATCCTAGCCCATTCACTTAACCTATCCAAATCCCTCTGCAGACTTCCAGTATCTTCTTTTCACTTTATCACTCATCTTAGTGTCATCTGCAAACTTAGATACATTGCCCTTGGTCCCCAACTCCAAATCATCTATGTAAATTGTGACCAATTGTGGGCCCAACACTGATCCCTGAGGGACACTACTAGCTACTGATTGCCAACCAGAGAAGCACCTATTAATCCCCACTCTTTGCTTTCTATTAATTAACCAATCCTCTATCCATGCTACTACTTTATCCTTAATGCAGCAATTTTATCTCATGCAGCAACCTTTTGTGTGGCACCTTGTCAAAGGCTTTCTGGAAATCCAGATATACCACATCCATTGGCTCCCCGTTATCTACTGCACTGGTAATGTCCTCAAAAAATTCCACTAAATTAGTTGGGCACGACCTGCCCTTTATGAACCCATGCTGCGTCTGCCCAATGGGACAATTTCTACCCAGATGCCTCACTATTTCTTCCTTGATGATAGATTCCAGCATCTTCCCTACTACTGAAGTTAAGCTCACTGGCCTATAATTACCCGCTCTCTGCCTACCTCCTTTTTTAAACAGTGGTGTCACATTTGCTAATTTCCAATGCACCGGGACCACCCCAGAGTATAGTGAATTTCGGTAAATTATCACTAGTGCATTTGCAATTTCCCTAGCCATCTCTTTTAGCACTCTCTGGGATGCATTCCATCAGGGCCAGGGGACTTGTCTACCTTTAGCCCCATTAGTTTACCCATCACTACCTCCTTAGTGATAACAATCCTCTCAAGGTCCTCACCTGTCATAGCCTCATTTCTATCAGTCACTGGCATGTTATTTGTGTCTTCCACTGTGAAGACCGACCCAAAAAACCTGTTCAGTTCCTCAGCCATTTCCTCATCTCGCATTATTAAAACACCCTTCTCGTCCTCTAAAGGACCAATATTTACCTTAGCCACTCTTTTTTGTTTTATAGTCCTTCGTGTTCTTCTTGTTGTGTGTTTTCTTTTAATTTAATAAATATTTTTTGTTAATTGATCATAAAATGACTATTCCTCCCTGGTTTCCATATATTTTCTCACAGTATACCAAATTGAAAATATTTACCCGGATTTTGGGTTACCCTTGTATTTAATATCAGCTGGGTTCTTAACATAATTGGGGGCTCGTCTGGGATTTTGAACAGCTTAACTCATGGGTATAGGGGAATTTATGACTTCTAAACATAACAAGAGTGAGGAAAGTGGGGAACCCAAGTGAGTATGTATGTAATTTAAAGTAGCGTGACTCTTGCCATGGCTAAGACCTGTTTGGAACTAAACAGTATAACCTTGGAAAGTTTGAAATTGATGGAACTGGTTAATATTTTAAGGATTATCTACAGGGGCTAAGAAAGCTGAGGTAATTGAAAGAATAGTGAAGCATTTAAATGTACAAGAGCTGTCAGACAAACCAAGATTTTTGAAAAGTGAGGAAATTTAATTAGCTAAACTTCAATTACAAATGAAACAATTAGAAGTGAAAGAAAAAAAGAAAGAGGATGAAATAGAAATGAAGACAACTTATTTGGAGGATAAGAAAAAAGAAGGAAACAGATATGAAGAAATTTACAATGCAGGGCAAAGAGAAAGCTTTTCAAAGAAGATTGGAAATAGAGAAGTTAGCATTGGCAGAAAGGGAAGAGGAGAAAGAGAGAGCATTTTGACTTAAATGCTGGAAGTTAAAGCAGAGGCACCAAAGCAGGTTGAGGAAGGACATATTTCTAGACATGAACCTAGTGGAGAGATGTTTAAATTTGTACAGGTACTTTCATAATTTGATGAAAAAGATGTGGAGGCATTTTTAATTCATTTAAGAAAGTAGGGGACAAATGATACAGTTGTAAGATGCTGCTCTTAGAGTAAACGTATAGGTGGGGCTAGTGAAGTCTATGCATCTTTGTCAGAGGAAAGATCTGGGGAGTATGAAACAGTGAAGAAGGCTATATTGTTGGCTTATGTCTTAGTACCAGAGGCTTCCAGACAAAAATTTTGAAACAGTTTGGACAGATTTATATTGAATTTGAAAGGGTCAAACAAAGTAATTTTGATAGGTGGGTGAGAGTATTAAAATAGAAGAAGCCTATGAGGCACTTAGAGAAGTAATTCTGTTGGAAGAATTCAAAGATTCATTATCTGCAGTGATAAGAACTCATGGAGGAACAAATAGTTACAACTGTGAGGCAAACCATGGAGCATGCTGGTGACTATGAATTGGTTCATAGGTCATGGTCTTTTTTTGGACGCACTTTTAAATCTGATAAAGATAGAAAATGGGAAGGTGCAAGAAAAGACAGTCAAGCAAGAGAGAGCGCGGTTGAAAATTTCAAGGAGACTTCATCTCAAAGTAAAAACGATGGTAGCATTGTTTTGGTATTCGACTGGCAATCCAGAGGCCTAGACTAATAAACTGGAGACATGAGTTCCAATCCCACGATATCAGTTGGAGGATCTAATTTTGATTAATTACACCTAGAATAAAAAGTATTTTGGGGCACATTTCATGAAATGAGGATAGATAGGAGAGGTTGTTCTCCTTGAAGGGAAGGCTAAGAGGAGATTTGATGGAGATATTCAAAATCATGAAGGGGCTGGACAGAGTAGATAGGGAGAACCCAACCCCCCCCCCCCCCCCCCCCTCCCTCCCCCCTCTTATAAAGGCATCAACAACAAGAGGGGACAGATTTGAGATGATTTACAAAATGAGCAAATGTGATGTGAGAAAAAGCTTTTTCACACAAGTGGTTGGGGTCTGGAATCCACTGCCTGGAAGTGTGGTAGAAGCAAGTTCAATCAAGAGGGCAATGGATGATTACTTGAATAGATACAATGCTCAGGATATGGGGAAAATGCAGGGGAATGGCACTAAACCATAATATTGTTTGGAGAGCCAGTGCAGACATGATGGGCCAAACGGCCTCCTTCTTCATTGTAATAACTCCGTACTTCTGTGACATTTGTGTATACATCTCATTGCTGCGGCCTGTTTTAGCAAGAGTCAAAATAACTCCACAAAAAGAAAAGCAAATAAGGTAGGACAAACATAAAAACTACCATCACATTTCTCATTGATTCTTTGAAAATCACATAATCTCATATAGTATTCTTTATGATAACTTTGATGTTATCTGCTCATAGAATCAAAAATTTACAGTGCAGAAGGAGGCCGTTCGGCCGATTGAGTCTGCACTGGCCCTTGGAAAGAGCACCCACCCAAGCCCACACCTCCACCCTGTCCCTGTAAACTAGTAACCCCACCCAACCTCTTTTGGACACTAAGTATAATTTAGACTGGCCAATTCACCTAACCTGCACATCTTTGGACTGTGGAAGGAAACCGGAACACCCGGGGGAAACCCACGCAGACATGGGGTGAAGGTGCTGACTCCGCACAGACAAAGACCCAAGCCGAGAATCGAACCTGGGACCCTGAAGTGGTGACGCAACAGGGCTAACCACTGTGCTACCATGCTACCCTGACCGAGATATCAGACCTAGACGTCTCCTTATACCATGCCCAAATACAAGAATCCAAGAAGGCAAAAACGTGGAAACCAGTGTCATCAATTCTGAGGCTGCATTCAATAGTAACCCCAAAACTGCCTGAGACACCTGCCCTGACCAGATGGGACTTTCTGGTATAAATCTTCTGCTTCCCATTTAGGTTAATTGCATTGGCTCCAATGTGTATTTATGCTGCTAGCATTTGTCCGTCAGATGAATTCATTGCCCTAGCCTTGGTGTTATTAACTGAATGTGCTACATCAATCATACCCCACTTGACAAAGGGGCAGAGGGCTTATTTTTCAAGCAGTTAGCAAACATATATGCTCTGCTGTCTATTTCGTTTAGGTTATTATTTTTCCCTTCGAGTCCCAGACTGGATTAGGCATTTAAAAAGAATTATGCAGAGTCTCTGGGGTTTTGGTTGTTAGGTAAACACGCTGGCATCACTTGTGAAATGTGATCAGTGCTGCGGTCATGTGACAGTCCCCCTTTAATAACTTGTTACAGGCGCTTGGATACATTTCGCTCACGTGGGCTCCGGGTTAATTTCCACGCAGCGTTGCAGCGCCTATTTCCCAACCTGGTTGCTTCGCTGCTGCGATTTGCTAAAACTTCAGCGGAATTTCCTGGTCTTTTTTTATTTTCTGTAACTTTTATTCCCCAGCCCCCCCCCCCCCCCCCTTTCACATCCCACTCTCCTTTGCTCTGTAATTGCAGGCACGGTTCCCAGAGAGGTTTGTGACGATGAGGTGGGCAGAGATTGCGATGGGAGTTTCACTGCTGGCGTTACTCTCTCGAGTTTGTGAGGGTCAGGAAGAAGGTACAGAATTTTTGGTTGGACGTGCCCCTGCAGGTTCCAATGCAGGGGGAACAAGTGTCAGCAGTGGTCCTTGTTCTGTGTTCATGTTGAATTTGTTAAAGCTAAATCTGGGAGGTAGTCCGAATTCTTAACTGGAGGTCTGTTCATGCCGGCTTTGACTATGTTTCTGCAGTCTCTTTAATTAACTAGGACAGTTTGGGATATGGAAAGGTAATGCACGCGTCATTTAATATTGGCATGCTCTGAGTGACAATAGGTGTGATCTTTCAAATCGTTCTTTATAACCCAGTCACAAGTAGTTGAATATTTAGGGATGTTTCATTAACACCTGTGCAGGTTAAATAAACGAAATTGAATGTCCCTGGGAGAGGTTGAAACGCATCGCGGAGAAGGTGGAAATTTCCATTGTTTTGTTGGTGCTGCCTCCAGTGTGATTTTGTCACTGTGCATGCACTTGGGAGTTAAAAAAAAAAATCACCCCTCTCCTTTCGTGTTAGTTGTCGATGGCAGTTTGGTAGTTTTAAATATTTAGTATTTATTCCAAATGATTGACCAAGCAGTGAGCTTTTTCTGTGATATACAGAATGTGCAAGTAGTCATGACAATATCATTCCTTTGAAAATAACCCCCTCTGTGCTCTGCAATCTCGTAATTGGTGTCGCAATTGCCCCATTTATGCGAACCGAAATTTAATGCTAAATTCAACCAGTCCCCATCGCAATACTGGAATCTGATGCAAATTAAAGTTCACAAATATTGCTTCAAATTTCATGGAAGTATTCTACACGTTTTCAATTACAGCAAGATAGGTGTTCAGCATTGAGCTGAATCTTCACTGAGCTGAAGATCGACCCTGAAATGAATGATCAAAACATCCCTCCTATTACCGCAACTCAACTATGAAAGCCCAGAATCTGAGTTTTCAGGTAGTTTCCTGATACCAGTATCGGCAGTGGCTGAAACGTTTTTGGTGTTTTGGATTAAATAACATCAGAAATACGAGTAGGTCATTTGAACCTTCTCCACCACTCAAAGATGATCACACTCCCAACTCCACCTTCACGTGTCTCTTCCCCCCCCCCCCCCCCCCCATTCGCTTAGTATCCAAAATTCCATCGACTCCCAACTTGAATATTCATTAATGACTGAGTATCCAGCTCGCGTTAGTGTTACCAATGGTGAATCGCTATTTGACCTCTTCAGATAGTGAATAAAATAGCGCAATATTGCTTCAACTTTTTAAACAGTAAGAGCCACACACGGTGAGGGATCTGTATATGACTGACAGTGCTGCAGCTCATTCTGGTCACCCCTGTTGATTGAAATCATTTAAACATGTTTTAACCAAAAAAGTGAATGGTTTTGAAGGTTGGGGGGTGGGGAGAGGGAGGAGGGTGTCAATCTAGTGGATAAATGTCATTCCTTTGTCTGGACAGTACATCCTGGCTTGCATTGAAGATTGTGTTTAATTATTGGCTGTATTAAATTTCCTGCCAGTGCCGATGGACCTACTTTCAATTCAATTTGGAGAATTAGAGGACCTGCACTTTGGACACTTTTTTATTGTGCTTGACGAGTAAATCAACAACACTGCCAAAATAATGGACAGAAACCGGTTTGTTTATATATTTAAAGTGTAAAGGTGCAGGTCCTGCTGGGCTTTGAGATGATATTTGACACCTAACCTGTCACTGGTTCAATTAGTGAGATTTAAGGTTTGTTTTGTGACAGATGGGTACCTAAGTTAGAGTGTCTCAGAAACAGTGGTAATACCATACTGACTTCTGTGTTGTTTTGTTCCTTAAATAAATACTTGCATTTATAATGGTGCTTTTCATAACCACAGTATATCCAAAAGTTCTTGACTGCTAATGAAATACATTTTTGAAAATGAAATTTGCACATGGCAAGCTCTCTAAGAACTCTCCTGGGATTTTTTTTGCATCCATCTGTACGTGGTTTTATTGTCTTATCCAAACTACTGACAGTGTGGTGTTCCCTTGGCACAGCAGTGGAGCTCAGTCAAGGTTACAGACCAAGTGCTGGTAAGGTAACCCTGACAAGGATGCTACCCCTAAGTCACAGCTTTTAATTTTTATCCTTGTTGCCTGTCCCTAATTGCCCATGAGTGGCTTGCTGGGCCATTTCAGAGGGCAGTCACCCACGTTACTGTGGGTTGCAAGCAGGCCAGAATGGGTAACCATGGCCGATTTCTTTCAGCAAAGGGTATTAGTGAACCAGCTGGGTTTATACAACAATCGATTGTTTCATGAGTAGTTTTCAATTGTAGACTTTAGTTGAATTTACGGTTTGACACTACCCTTAGTAGATTGCTGTTCGCTTAGTGTTGGTCTTTCTGGAGTGGATTTAAACCCACAGTCTACTATTTGTTATTCTCTTGATTTGATTATTTCAACATACCCGTGGTTAAACCTCCCCTCTTCCACCCTCCATAAATTTATCATCCAGAATTCTGTTGCCCTTGTCTAACTTGCACCCAAGTCCCAGTCACTCACTAATCCTACTTTAAAAGTCCTGTATAAATGCAGGGAGAGTGAATTGGCTCAGTTGGCTAGATGGCTGGCAGGTGGTTCAGAATGGCACCAACAGCATGGGTCAGATCCGACGGCCTGCCTCCTCTTCCCTACCCCATAATAAACTGTGACATAAGATGGGGAAAAGCAAATTACTGCGTATGCTGGAATCTGAAACAAAAGGGAAAATGCTGGAAAATGTCAGCAAGTCTGGCAGCATCTGCAGGGAGAGAAAAGAGCTAACGTTTCGAGTCCTATGACTCTTTGTCAAAGCTAACAGACAGAGAAAGTTGGAAATATTTATACCGTGGAGTAGGAATGCAAGATGAGTCATAGCCACAGAAACCCAGGGAAACCGGGTGCTAATGGGCACAGATACCAAGGGGTAAGAGTGTTAATGGCAGTCCCCAGAGAGGACAAAAGATGTGAAAGGTCAAACAGCAGGGAAACTAACATCAGAGGATAGGTGTGGGGGGAGGGGAAGGGGGAAGCAAAGAGGAAAAAGGAGCAGGAAAGGTGGATAAGATTTGGGGGGGGGGGGATTAAGATAGAAAGAAATGGTAAAAGACAGTTGAAATGAAATTAAAACAATTGGGTTGAGGTGGGGCTGATCATCTGAAGTTGTTGAATTCGGTGTTGAGACCGGAAGGCTGTAGCGTGCCTAACCGGAAGATGAGATGTTGTACCTCCAGTTTGCGTTGGGGTTTGGTGACCTCTCATAATTGACCTCTCATAATTGGAACTGCTATCTAGAGGTTGCGTTGGAATTGTTTGGAACTTTTGAGGCCGCAGCTGGAATACTGTGTGTAATTCTGGTCGCCACATTATAAGAAGGAGGTGATTGCACTGGAGGGGGTGCAGAAGCCATTCACCAGGATGTTGCCTGGGATGGAACAGGAAGAGACATTGAATAGGCTTGGGTTGTTTTTGCTGGAGTAGAGAAGACTGAGGGATGACCTAATTAAGATGTGCAGGATTATGAGAGGCTGGATAGGGAGCAACTGTTCCCTTAGTTGAAGGGTCAGTTACAAGGGAACATAAATCCAGGTTGAGGGGCAGGAGGCTGAGGGGGGATTTGAGGGAAAAACCTTTTTAACCCTGAGGGTGGTGACGGTCTGGAATCCACTGACTGGGAGGGTGGTAGAGGTGGGTTGCCTCATGGGCCAAGTGCTGGCAAATGGGATTAGTTAGGCAGGTTGGGTGTCTTTTATGTGTCAATGCAGACTCGATGGGGCAAAGGGCCTTTTCTGCACTCTATGCTGACACTTTGGATGAATTTTTAGGCCTCAACAATGAAGGGGCTGGGTGTAGAGTTGCAGATTGTCAAGCCAGCATGTTGGTTTCCAGGCACCATTTTGCTCTTAGGCAGTGTTCCCAGAGGTGGGGTGGCAGTGACACAGCTACCTGCCCGAGTGGCAATTAATCAAATAAAGCAGGCTAAAAGCCTACTACTAAAGGCTTGGAAATGTTGGAACAGTCTAGCTGCCCTCTTGCTGGCAGACCCATGGCTGGTGGAATTTCAAGTAATTGAGACCATGACACACACATTGATTGTTGTGAAAAAACCCTCTGTCTCAAACTCCCCCCTCCCCCCTCCCCCCACATGCCTGTGCTGGCCTACTGTGCTGAAACTCTGGACCCAGTGATGTTGTCGCCCCTTAACTGCCGTCTGAAATGACCTGGCAAGTCCTTCAGTGCAAAGGTGAATAGGAAACAAATGTTGGCCTTGCCAGTGACACCCACATGCCATGAAAGAATGAAGGACACTTGGGGCCCAGTGCTTTGAGGCTCCTCTTTGTCTGCCTGGTTTTAGCTGCAGGGTTCCTCTTCCACAATGGGAGACTGGTTTCTAAGGGCATTTTAAATCTTCAAATTAAATTAAATGTTGGGTGACTCCATTATGCACCACCCTCCTTTCGCACTTAAAGGCAGTCTATTACTACAGTGCAGGCAGGACTCATATTGGCCCAAGAGTCTGTCTGCTGTCCTCAATTAGACAACAAGCCTGCCCTCCAGCTGATATCCACCTTGGAGAAAATAACAACTGGGTGATTGTCATCCACACAGCTCAGATCTGAGTTCCAATTGATGCTGAAGTTGGGGGTCCTGAAGTCTGTGAGGAAAATCTTGCGCCATGTTATTGGCAGCACAGGATACAAAAGGGAATCCTGAAATGTTTATCAAATATTAGCCTATTATTTTTGTATAAATCTGTATTGCAAGATACGTAGACTATAACGTGCAAAAATTCTGCGCCTGTGCTTTTTATAGAGTTCAATAATGGCAGTGATTTTTCAGACTGCTGGATGTGTGTTTCAGAAGTAGCGTCATGAGCTTGCTGCGTCCAGCTGGGGAAATGCAGGGTCCAGACGCAGCAGTTTTAGTTTGTCATTGACAGTAAATGAAAATCAGGTGATGCTGAACTTACTCAAATCTGCTGTTTCACAATGGAAGCAAAGTCTCATACTGATGTGTCATCTCCTTCTCGAGACAGAAGGTTGCAAACAAAGCTGGACTGTGACAATGACCACATTGTGGCAGCTGGGTTTATTTGTGACTCTGCTTTGAAGGATAAAGCTGCATTTTAATAGCAGAAAAGCTTCTGGGAGATGGGTGAAAGACGACTTGGATTACGATAGTACGTGAAGTCAATAGCTTTTACAGTCCTGTCGGATTGCTGTAACTATCAGGCAGGCAATAACATTAACAGTGAAAATAAAAACAGAAAATGCTGAAATCCAGGTTGGGCAGCTTGTGTGGAGCCCAACTGAGCTAATGCATCGGGTTAATGACCCTGCACCACCCTTTCAGCTCTGAAAACATTGGTTTCAAGCAAGTGCAAAGGGAGGGTCTGTGATCAGGTGGAAGGCAGGAGAGAATGAATTAATAAAGGGATGATGGTGCAAGGCAAGAATGATGTTAATGGGACAAATGACAGACAAAAAGTGGGCCTGGAGCTGTAAATGATAATGAGTCGCTCATTGTCATCAGCAGCTGCTAGAAAAGTATATGGGCAGGGTTTAAAATTGGAAATGGTGTGGAAGGCTGTAAAGTACTGAATCAAAAGATTAGCTTCATTGGGACATTGTAGGATGCTGAGAAGTCAGCATAGGAGCCATTTATTGAGTTCAATCTCATGGAAGCTATGCCTTGCGGTCTGTGTGAGTGCTGTTGTGCTGTGATTTTTGTTTTGCTGAAGGGGACAGATGTTTTTTTTTTGGATTTATCTTCCGTAGTTGGAGTCAGATTAGTAATAATTCACCAATTAGAGTTGGTGTTTATCACCGTGTTAAACTAACCTCCAATAAATTGACCAACTATTATTGTTATCCTCAGATTGCACTAAGAAGGTGAATATTCATTACTAGTCATGCTTACTGTATGTTTTGATTTTTCAGGATGTCCAGAATTGGAGACATGTGAACGTTGTATTGCTGGTGATGCTTCACTGAACTTAACAGACTGTGTATGGGCACATTGTCAGTCAGGTCAGTGCCTTATACATAATTCAGCACGTGGAGTAATCATAGGGAGTTCATTTCTCAGCCTTTGAGAAGACTATTTGTCAATATTCCACCAACTTGACCAGTCTTACTGCACATTCGGGACAATCATTTAAATACTTTTGGAATGCTCAAAAGGTTGTAGAATCCATTAGGGCTCCATGGCATCCTTTATGGGTGTTTACCAAGTAAATGTGACCCAAAATAAACACTCCAATGTATTGTGGCTAGCTCGGGTATTAAGATTTCTGTTCCTGCCACAATATTTCCTCTTGCTGTGTTTCAATGGGAAGGATTCTCCTACAGGAAAATACTTCCCTCCCTGCTTGTGTCACCAAAAAATAAGACAAACATCACTTGCCTGCTGAGAGCCATCTCTAATTATAGCACTGTCTTTTCCCTGAGGCAACTTGGGCTCAGATGGATGCTTGAGATGACATCAGCTGTTGGCGCAAGTACCCTCAGAATATGGATTAGCAATCTTTGTTCCCAGATACTGATCTGGAACTATTCATTATCCTCTAATTCCGTATTGACCAAGTATCTGATTGGATTAGCTGATGTGGCATAGGGGAATTATTGACATCTCTGGTTTGACACTTGAGAATATTGACTATCCAATGTTAAATGGTCCTTTAAGTTAGTCTGTTTTGCTAACTTTGAATTATTGCTTGTAATATAGAAAGTACATCACTTGGAACCCAGGAATAAAAGACCAGATTTCCTTGATTGCTATCCAGCCTTTGACCCATATGTTTTCATTGTGCAACTGACCTTCAGAGGAAAGATTTAATGTTTGACAGTTTTGGGTGGCACAGTAGTTAGCACTGCTGCCTCAGCGCTCCAGTGACCCAAGGTAAATTCCAGCCTTGGGTAACTGTCTGTGGGGAGTTTTCACTTTCTGCCCGTGTCTGTGTGGGTTTTCACCAGTTTCCTCCCACAGTCCATTTATTCTTCAAGAGCTGGTCACCGTCAGCTGCCAAAGTGGTGGTGGGGGGGGGGGGGTTGGGAGGTGGCAGGGGTTATTTTTCAAGTCATGTATATAGCAGTTCGGGAGGGGGGGGAGGGGATTATTTTATCTTTTCTGTTGTGTTATGTATAAAATGTTTAAAAACAAAATTAATTTTTTTAAATCGGCTACACAAATAGTAGGTATGGAAGGTAAATCTTGTTAGCTTGAGTGAGCTCCCATGGCAGTACATGGTCGTAATTTATTTTTAAGCACAGTGTTCAAAGATGGGAGAGCTGATGAATTATGAAGTGTGATCTCTCATCCAGAGACGGAGATCTGTTTATTATGTGAAGGAAAATCCATTTAGTTCCCAAGGAAGTGTTTTTGGTTCTAGCAGAAATCTGGATCAGAAAATGCTGATAGCGCGCAACAGGTCTTAAAAGAACATCCCAGTTAATGCCTTATTGGTTAGCTTGAGCGGCATGGTAGCTTAGTGGTTAGTACGGTTGCAGACAAAGAGGTCAGGCTGCCTGGGAAAAGATAATCTTGAAGCTTGTTTTGAGTTTGTTTGGAATGATGTGGGAGAGTGATAAATGGAAGTCAGAGTGGTGTTCAAGAGGCTGGCAACACGGGCTCACACTGTAGGCAGAACATGGGTGTTGGTGAAGCAGTCACCTAATCCCTATTGAAGAGGAAACTGATCAGTTTTGAGTTAGAGAAATTGCTTGGCAGGAATGTTTGGAACCCTACCTGGACAATGTGGGAGGAGAATGGACAGAATAAGACTACATTGGAAATTTTTATAGATCTGTACTCAGCAACTTTTTCCAGCTCTTTTTCTCTATTGGGACAAGAATATGAATAATGCTTGTGGAATGGATGATTTATCATAACGGTATTTTTCTAAAGGAGTTTGAAGTACAGTAATTTGTTTGACTCCTGGTTTGGGTCACTGTCTGTGCAGAGTCTGCACGTTCTCCCGTGTCTGCGTGGGTTACCTTCGGGCTCTCCGGTTTCATAGAACATAGAACAGTACAGCACAGAACAGGCCCTTCGGCCCTCGATGTTGTGCCGAGCAATGATCACCCTACTCAAACCCACATATCCACCCTATACCCATAACCCAACAACCCCCCCTTAACCTTACTTTTTAGGACACTACGGGCAATTTAGCATGGCCAATCCACCTAACCTGCACATCTTTGGACTGTGGGAGGAAACCGGAGCACCCGGAGGAAACCCACGCACACACGGGGAGGACGTGCAGACTCCGCACAGACAGTGACCCAGCCGGGAATCGAACCTGGGACCCTGGAGCTGTGAAGCATTTATGCTAACCACCATGCTACCGTGCTGCCCCAAATGACACACCATGCTACCGTTTCATAGAACATAGAACATAGAACAGTACAGCACAGAACAGGCCCTTCGGCCCTCGATGTTGTGCCGAACAATGATCACCCTACTTAAACCCACGTAACCCGTATACCCGTAACCCAACAATCCCCCCATTAACCTTACACTACGGGCAATTTAGCATGGGCAATCCACCTAACCCGCACATCTTTGGACTGTGGGAGGAAACCGGAGCACCCGGAGGAAACCCACGCACACACGGGGAGGACGTGCAGACTCCACACAGACAGTGACCCAGCCGGGAATTGAACCTGGGACCCTGGAGCTGTGAAGCATTGATGCTAACCACCATGCTACCGTTTCCTCCCACAAATCCCGAAAAACGTGGTTGTAAGTGAATTGGACATTCTGAATTCTCCCTCAGTGTACCTGAACAGTCACAAGAGTGTAGCAACTGGGGGATTTTCACAGTAATTTCATTGCAGTGGTGATGTAAGGTGACTTGTGACACTAATGAAGATTATTTGAATTCCTGATAATTATTCCATTTATTTGCTTTTGACACAATCTGGAATATTAGTGCTCCATTCCTAGTTAGTTATCCTGCTGCACGTTTTTGTCCAACATTCGGACTGTGGTCAGGTGAGAAAGGCAAGTGCAGTGAGTTTCTGAGGCCTTGTGGCGCGAGCAGCTGAGTCTAAAGTAAGGAAGATATACCCCCATTTTATGGCACATGCTGCCTTTAGGAAGGTAGGTTGAAACGGCCAACCACTTTGTAAGAAACTAGGGAGAAGGGAAGTGGTTTCCTCTGTGGGGTGGGGAGGCTACTTGGGGACAGTTGGGTGTAGTCAGGGGTTTGTGCGGGGTGGGGGGGGGGGGGGGGGGGGGGGGGGGGGGAGAGGGGGAGAGAAGATTGAGTCGGTGCACTAGTTACCCAGGATTTAAAAGTAGTTTTAGTTCTGTTTTTAGCTGTGTAACTATTGCTGTAATACAGACAGAACAATCTGAAGTTTGATTTAAATTGAGTTTGACTGTTCCCAGTGCAGAGTAACTGCCCATTGGGTGTTTAAGTTCTTGGGTATTTGCCTTTCTGACGTTGGGACCTCTGAGGGAGGGTGTGGGATCCCCCAGTGCATCTTTGGGGGCCCTGGGTATGGTGCTTTGGAGGTTGGAAGGGGCTCAATCTATTTAAATCTGTTATGTTCTGATGGCTCTAATGTTAAAATGAATCATGCCATATGCTCGGAGTGGTATCACCAGTGACATCTCTATCCGTGGTAGCTTGCATTTCCAGATGTCTGTTCAGTCGCTTGAAACAGCATTTGAGTTCGGCAATTAGGCGATCCAATTACCTGACCTCAATCGGTGCGTTCCAATTTTATCCTACAAATTGCTATTCATTCTGCAGATTATAGTAACAGACCAGCTTTTAGTAAAAAATATTGCTTCCTTGTTAGATAACAGCAGGGCTGAAATGTATCTGTGCCTTCCATAATTTGCAAATGGATCAGAATTGCAGATTATTTTATTTGTGCCTTCTGGTGGTGCAATTAGGATTGAGTTCTTTGTGGGACAGTGCTGTGATTCACACTTGGTGTGACCCCAGAGTGAAAATTGAAGGGAGGAGGAAGTTCAAACATCAGAGAGATGGGCGCAAAGAAACCCACAAGACACCCGCCATTTTGGATGCTGCCTTTGGGTTCCGATGCCATTAGGTTCACAGACAAAAAAAACTAATTTAAAGGGGCCTTGCCATTGACCCCAGGGTTGTCACATCTGAGTCTCTTCTCCACAGCTGCCATTGTTGTCTCAGAGCTCATGATTCCCATTTGCTCCTTCCATGATCACACTGGGAGTTGTGACCCACAGTTTGGGAATCCCTGGTGTAGAATAAGACTGTGTAGGTGCTGGTGAGCTGCTGAAATACAAATGGATGTTTGACACAGTGACAACGAAGGAAAAGTAATGTAATTCCAACTCGGGATTGTGCGTGGCTTGGAGGGGAATGTGCAGATGGTGTTCTCATGGGTGTTGTGCTGTTGTCCTTCTGGGAGGTTGAGGATGCAGCTTTTAAGTTGTGTTGATGAATTGCTATAGTGCATCCTGTAGCTGGAACACAGTGCGCCTGTGTGTCATTGGTGGAGTTAGTGCATATTTGGGGTGTAAATGAGTTGCTGATCAAACAGGCTGCTTTGCACTGGTGTTGGACATCTAGTTGTGTTGGAGCTGCACTCATCAGGCAAGTGAAGTGTCCCATCACACTCCCGATTTGTGCCTTATAGATGTTGGATAGGATTTGGGAAGTCAGAAGGTGAGTTGCACTCTTGCACAATCATCAGCCTTTGAATCATAGAATCCCTATTGTGCAGAAGGAGGCCATTCAGCCCATCATGACTTCACTGACCCTCCAAAAGTAAACCCTACCCATGAATCCTACCCAGGTCCAACAAACCACCCTATCCCTGTTACCTGACCTAACCTTTTGACACTTGGGTCAATTTAGCATGGCCAATCCACCAAACCTCTGAATGAATAAAAATAAATCCTGTATCAGATCTGCACGAAGTGCTGCCATATCGCATTGGGTGACTTTTATTTCACTTGCTGTCTGGTTCACCAGTCTAGCCCCATTAGAATGATCAAACTGGGGTCCTACCAAATTGAGATATTGATGTGTGGCAGTCTTTGATTTGTTCATTTTGGGGCTGTGCAGCAAATTGCAGCATGAACAGACAATGATAGCCAAAGGGTGCGATTCTCCCAAAAGGGAAACAAGTCCCCTGCCGAGCACGTTTCCCAGTGTTTGCAGTATTGACAAACACATGGTTATTCAACACGACTTGCGTTGTATAAGGGGCCTGAATGGTGAAAGTGCGGCCGATGCTGCACATAGCCCCGTTTTGTACGGTGGGTTACTCTGCTCGCCGGAACCCCCCAGTGTAGCAAAAGATTGGGATGCCCCCGAAACAGTTGCCAACCCCTTCCCCCAGCCTGAACGCATGATTGGAGCCCCCCCCCCCCCCCCCCCCCCCCCCCCCCCCCCCAAACACCACACTGGGCACCTCTGGCCCAATTGCGCATGTGCAAAAAATGCCAGCTTGGCAGCTTGCCAGTGCTAACCTGGCACCATGGTAGTGCCTTGCTGCCACCTAGTTGAAACTGCCATGGTGCCCTGGTGGAACCAGTAATGCCAGCACACCATCCTGCCAAAGGGCACGCAGCTGGGGGCTGTCGATCTCCTGGGAGACACCCACGAGTACCATTCCCGTTTGTGGGGACCAGTGATGAATGACGCTCGACTGGTGTCTGAGGTGAAGGGAATGAATCCCAAAGCCTCGGGTACCTCGGGAATCCGCACATTAGAGTCACTTGTCTCACTCTGATATGCAGATCGGCCAAAAATTGATCCCAACCACAATGACTGGTTTGATATTGCAATGTCTCGCAGGGTCACATTGCATGTTGTGAGGCGTTGTGAGCCGTGTAGATCCCAGGAGTGAGGTCTCGCAGCTTTCACCAGCCACACTGTGCCACAACGAGCTGCTTTTCTGGAACAGCATGGCCTTTGGATCGTGCCCAAAGATTCCTAGGATACCTCGTTTGAGACAAGTCGCTGATTACTCTTTGTAGGTTTGCTCTTGAGCAATTTATCTAGCTTGCTGGTCTGAGGAACTACAGTCGAGGAAGCACAGTGGTTAGCTTCACAGCGCCAGGGTCCCAGGTTCGATTCCTGGCTGGGATCACTGTCTGCGGAGTCTGCATATTCTCTCTATCTGCGTGGGTTCCCTCTGGGTGCTACGGTTTCTTCCCACAAGTCCTTAAAGACGTACTGTTGGGTGAATTGGACATTCTGAATTCTCCCTCTGTGTACCTGAACAGGTGCCGGAGTGTGGTGACTATGGGCTTTTCACAATAACTTCACTGCACTGTTCATGTAAGCCTCCTTGTGACAATAAAGATTATATGATAGAATGGGCGAATCTTGCATATTGTTGCAGGGGTGTGGGCCTGGGTAAGGTGCGGAAGATGGGCCGAATGCCCTCCTTCTGCACTGAAGAAATTCTAAGGTGTTTAATTGGGGAAGGAAGTGATTTTATTTCATGCATTTGTAAAATTTCTATTGTACGAGTGTCTGCTGATCAATTTTTCCACCACTGTCCAACACCAATAACAAAAACACTTCACTGACTTCAGTGTTGTCGATTAAGGCTGTATCTTTAAATGGGGGAGGGTAGTTACTGCAGTGAGATTTGAACAGAAATGCATTGTTTTGATATTATCCAGGAACCAGATTCTGACTCAGAATTAGTAACGCCAGGATTGACATGTCAAGCTATTTTCACTGAATCCTCTTTCTATCTCCTGTCTTGATTCTATAGTTCTCACATTTTTAAAAGAAAAAATAGACTTTCTGTGCACTCGCTAACTTCCTCAAATCATCTTTCCTAGATCCCACCCACCAGCTTCTTCCCCACCTGCACTCAACTGATGCTGCATTCATTTACTTTGTTCTCAAAATGCACAACTATTAGGAGTTATTGACTCTGCAGCCAAGCTGGTGACGAGATGCTTGAGGACAAAAATATAAAATGCATTTTGGTTGACCATAGAAATTGGCACTGAATCAGTGCAAGCTTTGTTTGGATGTTTAGGAACATTTTGTACTTTGAACTGTCCTGAATACAGTGTAAAGCACTGGATTATCAGAGTTAAGTTAATTTTATTAAACCATCTGGATCAGGGAAGAAAACTGACCACCTTTGTCTGCATTCATCTGTAATGTGTTGCTGTTTTTCCTGAAAGTCGGCTGTGCTATGAAGGAGAGGAAGCAATGCCCTGTACATGTGGGCAGTTCCCAATGGTGCTTCAGTCAGCGTCCATACAAAGGGGTTGTGCTGTCTTTTCCATAACTGTGAAGAGGGAAAGGATTGTGGTTTCCTCTGTGAGATGTCACAGAACACCGGGGGTGATCCTATAGCAACAGGATTGCTGGGCCTAGAAGGATCCAGTGGAACAATCTGTCTGCTTTGCAAAAGATGCTGGTTTGTTTTGTTGGTGTCCATCGGTGTAGGAGATTGGACGGACAACAATATAAAACAGATTTTGTTTTTCTAGGCTCCCATGGTGAATTTACTTCATATAATCTCTGAACAGTACAGCAAGAGGCCATTTTGCCATTGAGCTCTTTTGAAGAACAGTTAATCTGAAGATTGTCCTTTTCAGAAGATGCTTTACAGCAAATGTATTGGTAATCTGGAAAATATTAAAGCACATGTTTTTGACTGAATGCAAAATCTTGGTTCTGATTGCACACAGCTCTTGATGTCCCAGGAAGTATTTGGATCCTTTTTAACAGGCTGCTTTTGTTTTGCCACAATCCTACACTAATTTGGTTTAGTTTTAATGGTGATAATGCTGAATTTTGTAAGCTTATCTATTTAGCACTTTTTTTTTCTCTATTTCACTAAGGAGCAGTAATTGCTGGATGGGTCTTACCTTTTTTGGCCAGCATAGGTATCTGTTTTTGTTTCACACCTGTTTTCACAAAGAGTTGATTCCAACTGACGTGAAACATCTCCTGGGAAATGTAATTTTCAGTTCTAGAGATCTATTTTCTGAAAGTGTTCTGTGACAGCTGTCACGGGTTTCTAGTGACTGGCTACTGTACAGAAGTCTTTACAATATGTAAAATGATGCCTTGTGTGCTCAAATAGTTTATAACATCAGTAGCGCAGACCTAATACAGTTGCAGTAACATCACCTTGCATGTAATCTAATCTTCAGATTGGTTAGTTATCCTACTGTATCAGATGACTGTTGCCAAGTAACCCAGAATACTGAATTAATGCACTGTAAAATTTAGTAGATTCTTTGTGGGACATTTACCCGGCTAAAAATAAGTGTATGCTGGAACTTGAGGATTGTTTGTGGGATAAACGCTGATGTGTCATCTGTGGTGGTCTAACATCGACTGTAACTGGATGCAGTAAATTGAAAAACAGGCTTCCGACACAGGAGATGGTCCAACACTGTTGTTATTTTTTGAACCTGTTGATTGCTGTACATAATCTTCTGTGGGTTGACACTCTATTAACCTAACTGATAACCACCTACTGGCTTGACCAGACTAGCTCTCTACCACATGGTGATGATGTTCATTGGCCTGTGCACTGTGACTATCTCCCTAGCCGTGTCCTGTGAGAGAGAGAGCCTTAATGCCCTGTGGGCTTTATAGTGGTGGTGTCCTGACATGTGATTGGTTGTTCTGTGTCGTGTGTGTTCATTGGTTATCCTGTGTGTCAATCACTGCCTGTCTGCATCTCATGATATACATGAGTGGATATCATGACAAATGCTAAATAACCTGTGTGCACATAGTTTGATGTGCCATGGTTGAAGCAAACAGAAAACATGTGCCTTTTTACAGCCTCCTATAGCCAATGCATTACTATTGGAGTGTAGTCACTGTTTTAATATAGTGAATACTACAAGCCAATATCTGCAAAACAAGTTCCCACAGTTAGGAATGTGGTAATGGCCAGATAATCTGTTTGGGATGTTGATTAAAGGATATTTTTGCCAGGGCATCGGGAATAATGTCCTATTCTTCATAATGGTAACCAGGAAGGTTTTCACAGCCTGGGGAATCATGTCCGATTTGCATTGGCGTGTCAGCCTAGATTTGTGGTCTAGTCTTGGAATGTGTGTTGACCCCACAACCTTCTTATCCTGGTAAATATGCTGCAACTGAGCCCTGTTGACATGGACAGGTTCTGTTTTTGTTAAACATGTTGCAAAATTACCTGTGCACAATATTCAAATTTTGTAGCTCCAGAATGATGGTAAACCGTTTTAAGAATTGCTTCGATTTGAAAACCTTGACTTGCAGTTTAGTTTCCCGTCCCGCTACCTGTTTTTCTGTCAATTCTAAGCTTTAACTCCTGTCTGAGAAACCCACCAAAACAGTATTAACTCAAATTTAATGTCTTGAGAAATCTTTTGTAAATCTATTTGTGGTCTAATTGGCCTTTCAGCATGCTTAGTAAACAGGCAAATCATTGTTCAGACACTTGATATAATCACATTGCTTGACATCCTATAAGGTTTACTTACAGAAATTAACTTAAAAAATGCAACCAAAATGGCGTGTCAAAAATTTTATTAGAAGTTGTTGGTTTTCCACAAGAAGTTAACCCACGGCTTGGGTATCTTTTTATAATAGTCCAAACGAGGCACTAAGAATAACGTTCAGGCTTTTAACACTGTTTGTTTTATGGATTAATTCTGGCATCTGCACAAATGCACTCGAAGTTGCTATCTGTATTTATCTGCTCCTTAGTTGCACACTTGCCAAGAGACCGCATTGAAACACCAGAAGAGCTTGAAGTTTCGGTACCTGCTTAATAGATACCCGCAACAAAATAAAAGTTGGTGCTCCAAGAGTTTTAATGACACAAGTCTGTCAAGATGAGAATGGAAGAGTTTGAAAACAAAGATGAAAATTTTTAAATTGAGGTGTTTGCTCCCAGTTGAGCAATATAGGCCAGTGAGCATAGAGGTGAGGGTGAAAGGGACCTGGTGAGAATTGGGATACTGGCATCTGCATAACAGCTAAGCTAAATAAGGTGGGATATCAGCCAGAAGAGCATTAGAGTCATCAACTCTATTCAACATATCTGCTGCTGTCACCTTTATTTTTTAATTGAGCTGAAATCGGGTTGGAGTGTGTGATGTTCTATGTGTTGCTAATACTCAGGATGGATTCAGGTCGGAGTGTGCACAAAGAGCCACAAAACTAAGTTAAATTAACAAGTCTAATTTTTATTGCACTATTAATACAGTTCAAACGCTATTCTTAAAGCTAGCAATACTACAAATTACAATTGCTATCTACACTATACTAACTACTATCTCTACACACTATCTTTTCACCTATCTGCTTATTGTCTGCTCTCCCACTATCCCAGAAGTCTGAGGCATTCCCTTTTATTGGTCTGCTCCTAGCTCCATCTGGTGGCAGAACCAACTCTTCATGTGCCAGACATTACACATAATGTTGCATCCTCCTTTCTTTAAAATGTTTGAAAACATTTTTCAAACATGCATACATGTATGGGAATATGCATACATCAATACAATGAAATGTGTAACTGAGAATGATATAACAAGACATTTGGCAACAGTTCATGAATTGAGTCTACTCAATATTCACTCTGGTAGTGTAGCGCATAGCCAACAAATCAGCAGTTCAATCGATCAGATTTTCGACTGGTTGAACCATCTTTTGTTGCCTGACGTGGTCTTTTTTTTTTCTGTGCTGGTGTTGATTTCTTGTCTCTTTGCCTGAAAATCGGTTTGGTTTCTGGTCAAGCACCAACTCTTCCAATTTGTTGGAATGCTTTTTTTTCTGCTTTTCTTCCTCTTGTTAGTGGCGCCATATGTGAAGTTGGTATGGTGTACACACACATCTGTCTGTGCTATCACGAACAATAGATTTTCTTTGTCCTGCAATCCCTTCCTAGTTTGCTATCTGTATTTCTTTCCATATTGAATGGCTTGTCAAGTGGGACTGCAAGTCCCAACACTTGATTTCTGTTGAATTGCAATGTGCTGGCTAGTTGTTCTTTAGTTTCGAAGTCAACACCTTTTGTGTGAATTCTTTTGTTCCGTAGTTACTTTGTTCTCAAGATCAGTTCCTTTTGGCTTGCCTGATTCATTTTGACTTTTTACTATCAGTTCCTTTGGATTATCTGTTGTATCTTTTGAGCGCTTTGTGCTTCTCATCTGGAGTCAACTTCTCCAAGATGTTTTCATTTTCTTGTTGGCTGTTCACAATTGATGTGCTCTCAACTGATTTGTTCACCTGAAGCACTCTCATTGTCAGCCTCTGTACAGTCCAGCTGAGAACTGTCAATTTTGCTTTCGCTCTGCACCGCTTATATGCTACTTGTGACCGCGTCGTCACTCGTTGCAAATAGAGTCGATAGACCTTCATAGTCGTCTTCTGGCTCATCTGTTTCTTTGCTGTCCTCATCAGATGACTGCGACATCATATCTTGTGGCTAGTTACAATAGTCCTCTGTCTTCACACTGTCTGGCACGTACAATCGCTCAACAAGGTTCAGGACTTTGCACACTTTCACGCCCAATATGGACACTCTTTGAGTCCACAATGGTGAATTGCACGATGTGACTTCAATTGTGAACCATGCTTCTAGGTCACATATACCTAGTGTTTCAATCGCATTCTCACTGTAGGCGATAAGCTGTCGGTTGAACTCTCGGCCGGTTCAAATCTGACAGGCTGAGGAGATTGGCATTCGTTCCTGTAACAAACTTGATGTGGCATCACTGGAATTGTCCATTTGTCTTCAATGTTATCAGCATCACCATCTGTCAGATTACTGCTATCCGATGTCGCACCTGTATGCTATTTCATCAATTTATTAGTTCCATCTATCTTTAGTGGAATTCTATTTATTTTTTAAATAATGTTACTAACGCAAGAATCATTTAACCCGAATACATCTTCCAAACCCAAGTCATTTTCTACTATGTTGGGTTTATCTTCTGTATTCTTATTTGTTTAAAGTTACTACTTGTTTCATGCTGTAAACTTCTTCTACACCTCTTCGTTGAGATTTCCACAATGTTCTGCATTGCGAGACAAAGTGTTTTAACTTGCTGCACTTTGCAAAATCTTTTCCGACTGCTGGGCATTTTTTTTTTTTCTTGGGGTGGGCATGTCCACAGTATGCATGTCATGATGCTCATAGCGTCATGCGCAAACATGTAATGCGCATGCACAGAATGATCAAATTCCGGTTCGTGTTGATTCTTCAACTGTGCATGTGCGAAATGTCCATCTTCCAAAGCGTGCTTTTTTTTTCAGGTGCAATTGTGCAAACTGGCATTCTGGATCACGCTGGTTTTTTAGCTGTGCCACTGCTTCAATGGTGTTAGTGCCACATTCCTGGCTGAATATTTCGGAATTCTATTTTTGGCAATTTTGCTCGCAGGCACATTTTAGTAGGATCCTCTAGCAATAGTTTTTTGTTGCCTTTTACAATTTTTTATTCGGCTTAGCCTTTGTGAGCTGAAAAGAAATGATATCAAACTTTTCAATGACTTGTTATACATCTTTGTATCAACTTCATTTTCAAAGTTGAATGAATTAAACAAGCCGAAGGCCAGCGATCTAGCCATTAGTATTAACAGCGCAATATTTTGCTTGTCACTGGCCACTTCTAGGTCGGAGACTGAGGTAGAGTTTAAACTGCTTTTTAAAAGATTTTTAAAAGATTTCCAGATGAGATTGAATTTACCAGTTGTCTTGGAAGTGCCTGGGCTTCTGCAGAACTTTTATCTTACACACTGGAACTCGGTGCTGTCGTCGCGATCTGTCAGTAGTGCGATTGAGTTTCATCACTCCTTAAGCTTTTAGAAATCACTCTTGGGTACCATGTGGTATTCTTTGTGTTGCTAATACTCGGGATGGATTTAGGGCAGCACGGTAGCATTGTGGATAGCGCAATCGCTTCACAGCTCCAGGGTCCCAGGTTCGATTCTGGCTTGGGTCACTGTCTGTGCGGAGTCTGCACATCCTCCCCGTGTGTGCGTGGGTTTCCTCCGGGTGCTCCGGTTTCCTCCCACAGTCACAAAGATGTGCAGGTTAGGTGGATTGGCCATGATAAATTGCCCTTAGTGTCCAAAATTGCCCTTAGTGTTGGGTGGGGTTACTGGGTTATGGGGATAGGGTGGAGGTGTTGACCTTGGGTAAGGTGCTCTTTCCAAGAGTCGGTGCAGACTCGATGGGCCGAATGGCCTCCTTCTGCACTGTAAATTCTATGAGGTCGGAGTGTGGACCAAGACCCAAAAAGCTAATTTTTATTACACTACTCTTAATACAGTTCGAACACTATTCCTAAAGCTAGCAATACTACAAATTACAATTACTATCTACACTATACTAACTATTGTCTCTGACACACTATCTCTTCACCTATCTGCTTATTCTCTACTCTCACAGAAGTCTGAGAGGCATTCTCTTTTATAGGTCTGCTCACCAGGTCCATCTGGTGGTAGAAAAAAATATCATAAACTCTTAATGTGCCAGATATTACACGTAATGTCAGAGTGGATATAGGAATTAGTGCTATTATTTTTTATAAATTTAGATTACCCAATTTCTTTTCCAATTAAGGGGCAATTTAGCATGGCCAATCCACCTAGCCTGCACATCTTTGGGTTGTGGGGGCGAAACCTATGCAAACACGGGGAGAATGTGCAAACTTCACACTGACAGTGGCCCAGAGCTGGGATCGAACGTGGTACATCGGCGCTGTGAGGCAACAGTGCTAACTGCTATGCCACCATGGTGCCCGATAAGATTATTTGCATCATACTTTTAATTTCTTCATTTCGAGAACATCCTCACATTTGTCCTTGTGTCAAATCGACAAACTGTGCTATTAATTGCTTAATGTGTGAAATTTAATCAGCTGATTGACCATATAATACTGTCTGATCGTCTGACCCATTTTGAGCCTTCTGGACCATTGGTATTGGCAGCAGCTACCAGCTTGGATGACTCTTGAGCAGGCTCGTCACATCTCACCCAATTCAAATTTCTGGATGGTCAACTTGGATTCTCTCCCCCCCCCTCCCTCAGAAAAAAAAATGGTCAATGCCTGCTTCCAGGCTCCTGACTGAGGAAGGAGGGATTGGGACAGGAAGCTAATGAACACTGAGCTCTCAAGGTTAATGGGTCTCATGTTTTCAGTGAACATTATCCACGATAGCACATCCAAACATAGGAACATCTTCTTCCCTACAGCTACTAGACTCAACGACTCACCCTCGGACTGATCTGTTCCCTGTAAGAACACTATTCATGACGCCCTATGCTGCTCTTGATTGGCTCTTGTTCTGCACTGTAACCAATCACTATTTGTTGGTGTACCATTTGTCACTGCAGAGTATTCTTTTGTTTACTGTGTACGTTCCCTTGGCCGCAGAAAAATACTTTTCACTGTACTTTGGTACATGTGGACAATAAAAATCATCAATATTAGGAACTATACCTTGGCAGGGGAGTATCTATAAAATGGTAAGAGGATTATTTTCTGTAACCAGTATTTTTGAAGATATATTTCTGTTAAATATTCTAGTTAATTCTGAAAGCAATTATTCTGGAAATTTCTAAATGTCTTAAGAGGAACCATTTTTGTATTTGCGACCCCCCCCCCCCTAAATCCCCAGGTAAAGTAGTAAAATTAGTCTCTATCTTTCAGAAACCTTGTGTGTCTCAAAGACATCTGATAATCTCACAGACTGCACTATACATGATGAGCCTTCAATGTGTAAAGGTAAGAAAAAACATTGTTTCTTTTAAACTGCCTGGTTACGGTGTCTTGGTCTCAACCTGTCCAGCAAATGTGAATTTCTCAGTGCTAACTGGAAGCAGCAATTAAAATTGCTCTTGTGCTAACCACTTCTAGCACACTTCTCCCACAACCATCAGCATGCAGTTTGACATCTGCCAATTCTATGGAGAATGCACTATTAAGTAGTGCTTTGTCAAGACAAGCCCAAAAAGTCATCCCCATTCATTTTGGGCATGAGTATGGAATTGGGATGTTTGAACATTCATTTACAAGGAAACCATTATTAGAACATAGAACATAGAACAGTACAGCACAGAACAGGCCCTTCGGCCCTCAATGTTGTGCCGAGCCATGATCACCCTACTCAAACCCACGTATCCACCCTATACCCGTAACCCAACAACCCCCCCCTTAACCTTACTTTTTTTATTAGGACACTACGGGCAATTTAGCATGGCCAATCCACCTAACCCGCACATCTTTGGACTGTGGGAGGAAACCGGAGCACCCGGAGGAAACCCACGCACTCAGGGGGAGGACGTGCAGACTCCACACAGACAGTGACCCAGCGGGGAATCGAACCTGGGACCCTGGAGCTGTGAAGCATTTATGCTAACCACCATGCTACCCTGCTGCCCAGGGTAGTATATTGCTGCCTGCATCTAAATCTCTGCATAAATGTTCTAATAATTCTATATTATTCCAGTTGTGAGCCAGTTAATTCAGAATTTTACCCATAGACGTTACACATGGTCTCTAAAGGAAAAGAATGTTGTGTTTTCATATTTTTGTGTTTTGGTTCATGACTTGATTATTTACAGTTTTAAATAATCACGCGTTCAACTACATTTGGTGTATGTTGTTTTATTTTGAGATGCAGGTTTTAAAGCAGGCTTGGGTTTTGCAGAATGCTCTTTCTTGTATCTTGTATTGGGGGACTGACGACAGGCGTTTAATCCCAGCTCCTTGTATTCTATTCCTATGGCAAAAGAAGGGACAATGTGCCATTTGGCTTGACAATCCTGGTATCGAGGTTGAGTCGCCCATGGAATGGATGGAGTGAGAGATTTTGGTTTTTGCTGTGGGTTTTAATATGGCTTTTGAGCCCTGAAGAAAATTTGATATCTGTGGAAGGGTGTTCCTGTATTATTCTCCTTTTATCTTAATTCCCCCAATGCCCATAAATCCATCTGCCTTGAATATACGTGGCCTCCAATGACCTCTGGGTAGAAGTCTGAGAGAAATTTCTCCCCACCTTTCCAACTCTTATAAAATCTGTCTTAACTTGATTAAGTCAGTATCTTTTAATCTTTGTTCTTCTGCCTCTTCTCTCTCCCGATTGCTTTTTGAGGGAGATGGGAGCAACTTTAAGGTTGATATTTTAGCCCAATGCAACTTTTATTGTATAGTACCTTTATCACTGTGAAATGGCACAGGACACTTCTCAAAAATGTTGTCAAAGAAAGTTTGACCCTGAGACACAGGGGATATTAGGGCAGATGACTATAGCATTGCCATAGAGGTTGACGTATCTTGAAGGGAGAGACTGAGTGGCGGGGGTTTGGGAAGGGAACTTCAGAGATTGGCTGCTCAAGCATGGCCACCAATGGCATGGCTTTAAAATTGGAGATGTGCAATAGGTCAGAATTGGAGTCCCGACATCTTGTGCTGTAGGACTGGAGGTGACCCAGCCATGGAAGGATTTGTGGGGGGAAATAAATCAAACGAGGTGCTTTTTAACCAGGAGCTCATGTAGGTCAGCAAGCACTGGCTTGTTGGGTGAATAGAACTTGGTGCACATTTGGGGACAAGCATAATAGTTTTGGATGGCCTCCAGTTTTGTGGTGGGTAGAAAATAGGAGCTCTCCAAGAGTGTGTTGCAACAGACCAGCTTAGAGGTGACTTAAGGAATGGATGAGGGTTTTTGGATCAGAGTCTGGTGATGTTCCGGAGGTGGCAATAGGTGGTCATAGCTGAAGGAAGTTGTTGGAAGTTCCTCTTGGGGGTCAAAGGCTGTGGCCAGCCTGGCTCACAGTTGTTGGGAAATGGAATGGAATCGGTGGCTAAGGCAAAATTTATTGAAGACCAAAGATGGGCACTCTGGTCTTCCCAATCTTTAATTAGAGGAAATTTCGGCTGAACAGTACCAAATTAGTCTAATAATTTAGTGACCAAGAAGTATGTTTTTTCACAGTGCTGTAAAAAAAATAAATAGATAAAATAAATTGAATGGCCCCTTCCACTTAAATTTTAGTCACACTGATTTAGCTTGTGTGATTCTAATGTCTCCTTTCAGTTCATGATATTATGGGCACACCAAACTTACTTTTTTTAAAAAGACTGTGGTTATAAACTTAGTAATCCGAGAGGAAAGAATTAACTCCCCTCTTTTGGATAACCATAATGGCTTGTACAATTTCAGTTATAACACTTTCACATCAGCTTAACTGGAGTAATGAAATGACTTCAATTTGCAAAATAAAATTCTATTGTAAATCAAACTTTTAAACCATTGGGGTTGGCAATCAAAACTAACTAACTATCTTCAAAAGCTGACTTCTGGAATTAAATTGAAACCCTAAAATGTGATTGCATTTCTCTCCTCCCTTACTATAACTAGATTTGCCCCACCCAACACATCTCTCTCTCCTTTTGAAAGCAATGCTTTGTTTCTTTTTATTCATTACCCGAGTCAACTCACGTAACCCCCCCCCGAATGCATCACTTACAAAATCCTTGCTCTGCATTTACAATTGCCTCAGTTTTGGAACATGGGGATTAGAAGCAGAAGTAGGCAATTCAGCCCCTCGAGCCTGCCCTGCCATTCAGTCAGATCATGACTGATCTCTTCCCGATCTCAAATCCACCTCCATACCTGTTCCCCATATCCCTTTGACCTGTTTTTAAAATCATAAATATACCCATCTCCCTCTTGGAAACCATTTAATGACTACGACCACTGCACTATGGGGCAGCAAGTTCCACAAATTCACCATCCTCTGCGAGAAATAATTCCTCCTCATCTCATCTCCATTCTTAATCTTACCGCCTCTCAGCCTATATCGGTGCCCACTCGTTCTATTGAGCTAATCGCCATGAAACCCCTTCCAGACACGTCCTCCATTTCTTCTGACTGGCCTGTGTTTTGTATTCTTCTCACCTCCCACCTCCACATCGGCTCTGGCTTAGGCAGCAGAGTTTCTGAAATGACCTCTTAATTCTTTTAACATGCTCATTTTCTCCAAAAGGTCCCTGGGGAAAATTGGCTCCTGCAGAGGATGACTAAACTCTTCTTTCTGGTTATGCTTTCTGGCACCCGCCTTTAGTCCTTCTTCCACCATTTGTTGTTCTTGTCCACTTTTTAATCTCCAGTGCTGCAGACCCTTTTATATATTGGTATCTTGTAGTGCACTGAACAGTTGCTTGATGGTATAAAACTTTTAGCTTTGGCTCTCTTTTCAGCAATATTACACTTGCAGTCAAACAGTTGAAGATAGCACATCATTTGATTTTGCTTTACGCTTTGTAGTCCTGAATCGGCTTGGATTAGGAAAAATAGTGGACTCCGTGCCAATCGTGGTTTTAAATGGGGAAGACTTATTTTGAAACTCTGTCTCCAGTTCTACATTCCCCTATGAGAAGAAACATCCTGTCTGCTGTTGAGCCCCTTTAGGAAGTTTCAATCAGATCATCTCTCATTCTTCTTAACTTCCAATGAATGCAGACCCAGCCTTCCCTTGTAAGACACCCCCGTCATGTTGGGGAATCAACCTCCAGTTTCCAACAAGAACTAGGAGCAGGCGTAGGCCATCTGGCCCTTCAAGCCTGCTCCGCCATTCAATGAGATTATGGCTGATCTTTTGTGGACTCAGCTCCACTTTCCTGCCCGAACACCATAACCCTTTATTCCTTCATTCTTCAAAAAATCTATCTTTATCTTGAAAACATTTAATGGAGGAGCCTCAACTGCTTCACTGGGCAGGGAATTCTATAGATTCACAACTCTGGGTGAAGAAGTTCTTCCTAAGCTCAGTCCCAGTGTACATTATGCACTATCTGCTAGATTTCTGCCCACTCGTTTAACTTTCCTATATCCCTTGCATACTTTGTTCTCCTCAACTTGCTTTCTTTAGCAAATTTGGCTTCAATACAATTTTTGCCTTCATTCAAGTCATTGCGATAGATTGTTGAGGCCCCAGCGTGATCCCAACAAGGCTCTCAACTCATTACAGTTTGCCAACCTGCAAGTGACCCAATTATCCTGTTTCCTATTAGTTATCGCCCCAAAACCACAAGCTCTTAACTTTTGTGGTGACCTTTTTCTGTGGGACCTTATCAAATGTCTTTCTAAATTTCCAATGTAGTACATCTCTTATTTTCCCACTTTATCCACCCTGGTTGCTGTCTCCTCAAAGACATCCAGTGCACTTGTCAAGCACTATTTTCCCCCAAAATGTCCTATTGTTACTATCTTAATCAATTCCAATGTTTTTCCAATGACATACCAGCTGGCCTATAGTTTCCTACTTTCTGTCTCCTTCCATTCTTGAATGGAGGTTTGTGGTTATCTGAACATTTCAGAAGATTACAACCAATGCACCCACTATCTCTGCAGCCACTTGACAGACCCCTGGGCGTATACTATCAAGCCCAGGGGATTTGTTTGCCCATGCTCCCATTAGTTTTCCTGGTACTCATTCCTTGTTTCCATGAGCCTCTTTACTTTCTACTATTCTCGGGATGCTTTTGTGAAAACAGATACAAAATACTATTCAAAATCTGTCATTGCCTCGTTTCTCATTAATTCCCTTGTCTCATCCATGATCAATGCCCACTTTAGCTACTCTTTTTTTTATAGATTTGAAGGAGCTTTTGCTGTCCTTTGTCAGTTTTTATATCTCTTGCTAGATTATTCTCATTCAAATTTCTCCCAGCCATCCTTGGTTTTTAATTTTGTCCCAATCTTGGTTGGTCTATAATCTTTGCATTGTACACTTGTTCTTTCAATTTGATGATATCCTTGAATGTCCAGTGTTGTGAAATGTATTTTCTCTGCCAATTTTAGGATGAGAGCCACTGGCTAGATCTCCATGCATGTTTTTCTGGTGTAGACGTACTGGTTGGTTGCGAGTGGTTATGGCAAAATGGGGTAGAATTCCTCATTTTAATGTTCTCTTGACAATAATCCTGCAACGGTTACAACACGAGGAGAATTGTCAGTTTCAGTAAAAGCAATGAACTAATCTTACTCTTTTTTTTTTTCATTCACCCCCCCGCCCCCTCTGCCTCGTAGCTTGCAATTTTTTTCCAATTTGATACTTGCCTAATTGCCTTCTGAAAGCCACAATTGCAATGTGTCTCCACCACTCCCTTGAGTTGTACATTTCAAATTGTAAATACTCACCTTTTTATCTTAAATTTTCCTCATGTCACCTTTTTATTCTTTTACCAAATACTTGAACTCTGTCTGAAGGTTCTTGACCCTTCAGCCAATGATACGTCAACACCATTGTTGACCATTTGTTAAGAAAAATAACTTGAGGAGCATTGCAGTGCTGTAACATTGGACAGGATGGTTACCCAACCTGACTGTATTGGGTTGTTGGCTTTTTGAGACCATAAAGAGGCGATGAAATGGGAGAGTGACAGACCACAGATTGCTTTTGTATGTTTAGCTACTGGTGGCGACTTACATGAGGGTTATGGTGAGGACCTTTAAAGAGGGACTAAAAGAAAGATCTGCAGGAGGGAGGCAACAAGCCTAGTGAATGTATAAAGTTAAATAGTTTCTAGCCAGATTAAGGTGGCAAATTAAAACCTTTTTGAAAGGAGGAATAAATGTAAAGGTGTATATCGGCAAGTGGTGTGGTTAAGTGTGTGTTTATTTTACTGTTCTGGAATATTCCTGCAAGTCTAACTGTTCTGTCTCCTCAGTTCTACAATTATCTTCTGTTCCTCCTACTCCTACTCCTCCTCCTGTCATCAACGCCACTAGCACTATGACTGTCTCCTCTACTACAGGTAAAATGAAACTAACTATTCGGCTTCAACAGTCCTGTGGATAAGTTCTGTTCATATGTTTTCATTTGGAAATAATCAACTTCATTTTGAGTTTATGGCAGATATTGCTGTCAGTCCACGAACTCTAACACCAGGACCAAGTTTTGAATTGCATTATTTCAGTTGTGCTGACGCCACTAGGACAAGTGTTCATCTGAACGGAATGGTGGAGTCTGCTGCTTCTTGGTGTGAAGTATTAACTCGCTAAATGGCAGTGTACAACTAGTCAGTTGGCCATGAAAAGATTGTTGCTACATGAAGCTGCCATCTGTAACTGCAAACAATTTTCTGTAGGGGAAAGTTAAAAATTACCTGAAAGTGCTTTCTCCATATTAGTCCATGTTAAATTGAGGTTCGGTGGGAGGTTGACCCTGGGGTGGAGGGATTTTCTTGTGAAGAGAGGTTTCTTATGAAGAGAGGTTATGTAGTTTGGGCCTGTACTCATTCCAGTTTAGACGAATGAGAGGTGACCTCATTGAGACATGGGTCTTGTTTAGTACATTTTTCAAATGCCAAGAGTACAGATATGTACCAGGGTTTTGAGATAGCATGGCATTATTTCAAGAATCCTGCATACTTGACCCAAAACATGTTCTTCATCTCAACCTCCATACACTATAATACTTTATTGATCAATTTTTTTAAGGGTGATATTTAGGCCACTAATTTCCCCTTGTTATAGTTCTAATTGAGTGTTTTCCAATCCTGTCTACTGCAGGAATCATAGCAGTTGGGATGGAAAATTTGGCCGGTTTAAAGGTCCGTTGACCCTGGGGGTGGAGATTCCCAGTTTCTGGATGGAGGCAACTGGAAAATCCCACCCAATATTTTGTAACATGTTTTCAGTTCGATTGTGGGGGAGCATCCACTTTTGACTGAACCTCCCTGTTTCTGTCTGCTCATTCTGCAATATTTGCTGGACCATATTATAAGATTTAAAGCTTTCTTCCCTAATTAAAGTTTGGAGCTAATTTTGATCCTATGGGCGCGATTCTCCGGAAAGATAAGTGTGGTAGCGAGCGGGAACTGCCGCGATCTTCCCGACACTCAACCCAGCTATTCAATGTTAATTGGTCCACTTAATGAGGCTCCATGGGCTTCTCACCGCAAATGAAGACTCACCAGCCGATTCGCCGGCACAGTGTTCACCAGCCTCCCCGCTAACGAGGTCGAGCAGCACTTAAATAGCACTTGCGCAGCCAACCCAAGTCAGCTTGCAACCATGGCACCACGAAGGCTGGTTCTAAGATTCGACAATGGGTATGGTGGAAGACACCCGTGGGATGCCTGAGCTCCAGGACAATCAGGGGGCAGAGGTGAATGCAGTGGCCATCACTAAGGAGAAGATTCTGGGGAAACTGAAAGATCTGAGGATGGATAAGTCATCCTGGACCGGATGGACTGCAACCCAGGTGTCTAAAAGAGATAGTGGAGGAGATTGTGGTGGCATTGATGGTGATCTTACAGGAATCACTGGAGGCAGGGAGGGTCCTAGAGGACTGAAAAGTGGCTAATGTAACACCACTGTTCTGAAGAAGCAAGGGAGGCAGAAGACGGAAAATTATAGGGCTGTTAGCCTGACTTCGGTCATTGGACAGATTTTAGAGTTAGTTATTAAAGATGAGACTGCGGAGTACTTGGAAGTGCATGGTAAAATAGGACTGAGTCAGCACAGCTTTGCCAAAGGGAGGTTATGCCTGACAAATCTGTTCGAGTTCTTTTGAGGAGTTAACAAGAAAGATAGACAAAGGAGAACCAGTGGATGTGATTTTTTAGATTTCCAAAAGGCCTTTTACAAGATGCCGCAGAGGAGTTAAAAGCCCATGGTGTTATGGGTAAGGTCCTGGCATGGATAGAGGATTGGCTGACTGGCAGAGAGTGGGGATAAAGGGGTCTTTTTCAGGAGGCAGCCGGTGACTAGCGGTGTGCCTTGGGGGTTGGTGCTGGACCACAACTTTTCACAATATACATTAATGATCTGGAAGAAGGAACTGAAGGCACTGTTGCTAAGTTTGCAGATACAAAAATCTGTGATGTACAGGTAGTGTTGCGGAAGCGAGGGGACTGCAGAAGAATTTGGACAGGCTAGGAGAGTGAAATGTGGAAAAGTGAGGTTATGGTGGAAGGAGGAATTTAGGCATAGACGATTTTCTAAATGCGGAAATGCTTAGGAAATCAGAAGCACAAAGGGACTTGGGAGTCCTTGGTCACACTTCTCTTGAGGTTAACATGCAGGTTCAGTTGGCAGTTAGGTAGGCAAATGAAATGTTGGCATTCATGTCGAGAGGGCTAGAATACAAGACCAGGGATGTACTTCTGATGCTATAATAAGGCTCTGATCAGACCCTATTTGGAGTATTGTGAGCAGTTTTGGGCCCCGTATGTAAGGCAGGATGTGCTGGCTTTGGAAAGGTTCCAGAGGAGGTTCACAAGAATGATCCTTGGAATGAAGAGCTTGGCGTTTGAGGAACGGTTGAGAACTCTGGGTTTGTATTCTTTTGAGTTTAGAAGGATGAGGAGGGATCTCATTGAAGGGGGATCTCCATTTAAAGGGAAAAACTAGCAGAGGACACAGACTAAAGGGACAATCCTTTAAAACAGAGTTGAGGAGGAATTTCTTCAGCCAGAGGGTGGTGAATCTGTGGAACTCTTGCTGCAGAAGGCTGTGATGGCCAAATCACTGTCATTAAGATAGCGATAGATCAATAAGTGGATCAGAAGTTATGGGCGGAAGGTAGGATGAGAGAAATATCAGCCAATATTGAATGGTGGAGCAGACACAATGGGCGAATGGCCTAATTCTGCTTCTGTCTTCTGGTCTTATGGATCTGGCCAGGCTCCTAGAAGCGGTGGAGGCCAAGAGGGATGGTCTATTTTTCTCTCCCTCCACCCCCGCTCCAAAGGGTCCTGGAGTGTGAGCCACAGGGCTGCCAGTGCTGCCAGGGATGAGGTGGCAGTGGCTGTAAGCTCTGGGAGCATGACCAGGTGGACTGGCCTTCACTGCCCTACACTGGGCAGCATGGGTGAGTGACATAAATCCTCCCCCCCCCCCAACTCTCCATGCCGCCCTCATGCCTCCCTTCAAAACCCCACCCCTTGGAGAGCTCCAAGAAAGTCACGATTGACAGATGTCCTCTCCATCCTCCACCAGCGCAGATACACACACCTCAGCGGGAAACATTTGACAGGCTTCTGGGGCACATTTTGGTGAGCACCACACAGCTGCTGATCCACATCGGGTGGAGGCAGGAACCACCAGGCGTGACAGCAGTCAGAGGTCTACTGGATCCCAGCACCCAGCTGGGTCCAAGCCTGATGCTGAGCCTCTGCTACAGAGTTACCTGGAGCTGATGGTGATGATAGAGAGCAGTCACGACATTCAGAGGGAGATGTCGGCAACACTCCAGCATATCCATAGCCACTTGGAGCAGCACCAGAGGCTACGGGTGCAGGAGATGGTGCTGGCAGTATGTGGCACAGAGGCCAACACTGTTAGGGTGGAGATGTGAAGGTGCCCAAGGTGTTGTGCAATCAGTGACTGCCATGCCTGAGGATCTCAGCCAGAATATCCTACTCGTTGGGGGATGTTGCCCAGTACCAGGCTGACCTTGATGTGGTGCAGGTGAGGGGGTGATGGGGAGAGTGGTGCAGCACCATCGGGAGTGCAGAATTGTATGACACCTGTAACACATTAAAAAGACTTGAGCACAACCAGTATGATACGTCTGTCACTTTCCTTCCATAATGTGGGTTGACCTCCGAACCCTTAGCCCATCTCTCCAGTACCTCCCCCTCCTTGGGCACATGGCGTGCAGGTGATGAGTGTGAGCGGGCACTCAGCAGTCAGGCAGGGATCAGACTATGACATAGATTGAGGAGCACCAGTGCCCAGCTCTCTGCGAGTTATCACCACCCTGTCCTCGACAATAACCTACTGGAGTGTCGCTGATAGCTCCCACTGAATGTTCTGACACCCTGGAGTGATGACACATACACTGGGAAGTTGGAAAATGGGGTGTGGGTGGGTAAGGTATCGATGACAGACCAATGTGAAACTGGGGCGTCAGTGCCTCCCTGGTCCTCTGGGCTTGCTGGACCTTCGCCACTGCGACAGGTGGCAGTGTCGAGGGTTCCTCCCTGAGATTGTTCACCAGCCCCTGGTGGTCTGATAGAACCTCATTACCCTCATCCGCCTCCTTCTCGGAGGTGGCCACATGTTCCTCATCCCCAACTTCCACATCACTGTGGAGGACAGAGAAGACCACCACAAAGTGGGCTACCCTCCGGGGGTGTACTGCAGGGCACCCCCAGAGCAGTTGAGGCATCGGAACTGCGTTTTGAGCAGATCGATGCACCGCTCCATGAGGGCCTCGTTGTACTGGGTCTCTGCTTCCATCTCCAGCCTCTGTACTAGCGTCATTAGCCTGGTCCTCAGTGGGTACTCCTTATCTCCCAAGAGCCAGACGCCTATCCTAGGTGGTCCTAAGAGGCTGGGGATGACCGACTGCCCCAGGGTGTAGCTGTTGTGAGCACACACATGCATTATCTTCATGTGGTGGTCACAAATGAGCTGGATGTTCAAGGAGTGGAGCCCCTTCTTGTTAACATGGGGCACTCCCAGGTGGCTTGGTGTACCCAAGGCAACATGCATGCAGTCCATCAGCCTCTGGACTGTGGCATTCCATCGATGGTGGAGAATCCTGCTGCCCAGGCATCCTGTTGGGCTTGGTCCATGTCAACGTTGATATAGGTTTCTGCCTGGGCAAACAGGACATCCATGACCTGTTGTATGCACCTGTGGGTTGTAGCCTTTTGAGTTGCCACACGGTCCATGCTCGAGCCCTGGAATGATCCCAAGGTGCAAACGTTCAGGGCTGCAGTGACTTTGATGGCCACCAGGGGCAGGTGTCCTCCTCCATGTGGCGCCAAGTCCACAGGACATGGCACAGGTGCCGCACCATCCGCTTGTTGAGGCGGAGCCTCCTGCAGCATGTGCTGACCATCTGCCCAAAAGACCAGTGAAACCTCTACACCCAGGGCAGCCGGGTCCTCTGGGTGTGGTGTGGAATGCGGCACATGGGCTACTGCCTTGAGCATCTGGAGACTCGGCTGTTGCCACCGCCTCTGGTGCCTGGCCGTCTGACCTAGCAGCAGCACCACTAGGGCAAGTTGTGCCGTCCAAAATACGGTCCATAGCGTTCAATATCTGTAAGGAATTGGGAGTGGGTGTTAGATTGACTAACAGCGGTGGCTGCCACCCTGGGACTCTCCATTCCCCCATTGACCCCCCCCCCCCCAGCACACTCCTGCTCGCAGCAGGCCACCCTCGCCATACCCCAGGCACCCGCACATATCTTCACCTGGGCCAGGTACTGGTCCCCTCCCCATTGCACACTCGCACCTTCTGGTGTGGCCATGTCCCCAGAGCTGTGTCCTATCCCCTGGATATCGGCTGCTGCGTGTGTGATATTGCCTCCCGCAGAGTCCGGGCAACACTGCCTGATTGGGATGCTAGTCAATGATTCCCATATGCTACGTGGCCCGCCCACCCATGGGAATCCACTTGGGTTGTGTGAAGTGCTCACGAACCATGATTGCCAATTCCCTATAAACAATAGCCTTAAGCTGCACAGTCAGAGGCCTCACATGGGGGTTTGGTGGGGCAGACGGAAACCTATACCACTTTGACATGGGCCAAGCCCAACAGGATGCCTGGGCAGCAGATTCTCTACCATCGATGGAATGCCCAGAACGGGTTGACATAGTGGTATCATGCACAGTTCTCTTCCCCCCCCCCCCCCCCCCCCCCTCCTCCCATTACAGCCCACCTCTGCAGAGGGTCCCCTATCCACTACAGAGTACTGGGTTAGCAAGCCCAGTGCCCCCAGGCTGTGAGCTAAGATGGGCACTCCACTCCCCACAGAAGCCTTTCTGCCATGTTCACCTTTTTCAAAAGGCGAAATAATCAGTGCCAGCCTGACCATTTGCTGGGGAGGTAGCTGAATCACAGGAGGCTGTTGGACATGGGTTTGCTCTCGTTAATTGTATGGAAATGGGGCTTAATTTGTTTTCTTGCCATGGCAAGATCCCGTTATTTCTACGCTACAACAAGATCCCAATTTCACCTATGAGAACAGGCCGGTTGCATTGCAAACTATCTGGCAATGGCGCGGTTCATGTTTTCGGCCTTGCCCAGTATTCATTGGCCTCGTTTCGGTCGAGCGAGAGTGCAACGAGGCCAGTGATTCGTGCCCAATGCTTTGTATTTTGTGCTGGTGCGTCTTTGTATGGTCAGCTGAATCATGAACTTGCCTATCATTGTGCTTTCAATATTTCCTCCCTCCATCACGTGAATTCCACATCTCCTTTTAACCTGTTCCAATATAATTCATTTAGCAATGTGTTTGTTTATTGTGCATTGCAGATTGCAAGAGCTAGTGTAAATGCATCAACTCTCCATGATACGTTGAGGTCCCACTGCCTTTCCTATGCTAACTTGGTTGAGATTGTGGTCATGGATACCAGGATGGAACTCATTTAACCCTGGGGACATAATAAGAAGTAAATGTACTTGTAAATGCTTGAATTGTAATGCAATTTACCTTTTTCAACCATGTACTATTGTATATGTTTACAGTTCTCCAGCAAGATTTAGCTTAGATAAGAGGTTTCTGTATCTCAGTTGTGGAAATAGAAGTGTATTAATAATTGGGGAGCGGTGTGATTTGAATACTAATGAGATTTATTTTACCTCTTTCCCCTCCCCCGCCACTAGCTGAGGAGGTTTCCACAACAACTGAAGGTATGCATTCACTAACATTTAGGGACTTGTTCTGCTTATTAACGGGAACCTGTTCAGATTGAGTAATAATAACTCTCCGTATTAAATCTTAGTTTGCTTTTTTTGTTCTGTACTTATGTAGTAGTAACAGGATACTGATTGTTTTAATTTTAAAGAATTGCAATCCTTTCACTCCACCTTTTTTACCACCTTCCCTGGATGCACAGTTGAAGAGGCTAACTTTACAACCAATAGATGGGTTTAAACAAAGGGGTTTGGGGGGGATTGTATGCATATTTTTTGCAATGCAGATCCACGTCTTGGTTAGGTCTTAATGTTATTCTGGAGGGCCCCGCCTCCTCAACCTTGCTCCTGGCTTGAGGTGCAGTTAAATCACCACCAGTCAGCTCTCCCCCTCAAAGGGGCAAAGCAGCCTTTGGTCATCTCTGACTATGGCGATTCAACTTTCACGTCTTAACGTGGAAGTTTTGGTGTATTTCGTGAAACAAGATTTCTGTCAAACTTGTAGCATGTCACCATTCAAATGCAAGTATGTCATGGGCATATAGAATTGTACTCCGTTGCATGAATAGGCTTCCCAAAAAGCTTCAAATTTATTCTAAGCCTTTAACCTTTTTGTATATAGCCTGGATGAGACTTGTAACCATGTACTAATCCAAGTAGCCATGGAAACGATGTAAACTAGCTACAAAACCATGTATATAAATACAACCAACCTTTCTGGGTTGAACCCATTTAGGGGCTTCCACAATCCATCAGGACAGCTCTTGTAACTTTAACACAAATATATTTGCCAGTATTTTACAGTATATGAGGCATCATTATATATTGGTCCTCATCACAATAAAATCAATGCTGCCTTTTTTTAAAAATAAACTGCTTCTGCAGGCCCCAAGTCTGGTTAGGATAGTCTGTTCTAGTGGAGAATGTACTCCATTCAGTTAGCATATTCCAGGGATTAAGCCACATTTGCAAAGCCCTGCTGACTCAGTTTACCACAGCAGCGATGATGTCGAATGTTGCACCCTCGCTGATCTGATACTGTTCAGTTTACTGATTTTTTTTTTTTGAAGCATCAATTATCCCTCTAGTCCTGAAAATGGTCAAAATAATCCTACTGAACACCACACAATCTTTGAAAGATGTTTCCCACTCTGAGAAACGTGCTTAATTTTGTGAAGACCTGAGGCACTCAAAATAAATCCCTCCAGGACCTGGGTCTTTAAATTAGATAACCTGGTGTTGGCAGAAACTGAAGCTGGCACACCGAAGAAACTATTGCTACTTATTGAGTCACACTTCATTCTGTGGCAAACTAATTGAATTGGAAATCATTTCAAGTGTATTATGCTCACACAAATGCAAACTCAACCTTGTAGCCCTCCTAGTGCAGTTGGGCTGTTTAGCACAGGGCTAAATCGCTGGCTTTTAAAGCAGACCAAGGCAGGCCAGCAGCACGGTTTAATTCCTGTACCAGCCTCCCCGAACAGGCGCTGGAATGTGGCGACTAGGGGCTTTTCACAGTAACTTCATTTGAAGCCTACTCGTGACAAAAAGCGATTTTCATTTCATTTTTTTTCATTTAATTTCATGTTCAACTATTTGAGGTCAAATGGTGTTTAAAATTATCGTTTTTAAATCCCAATTGAGACTGAATACAAAGTGGTATAAATTTACATAATTTACAATGATGGTTATTAGTTAAGACTCTTTGGGCGGGATTCTCCGACACCTCCCCCCTTCCCCCGGCCGGGTCGGAGAATCCCCAGGGGGCGGCTTGAATCCCGCTCCACTGCCCCGATGCAGGCTGCCATATTCTCTGGCGTCGGTTTTCGGGCGGGTCAGGAATCACGCCACGCCAGTCGGGGGCTGTTGGCAGCGGCCCCTCCCGGCAATTCTCTGTGCCCCAATGGGCCAATTGGCCGTCAGTTTCTGGCCAGTCCCGCTGGAGTGAATTAGACATGGTTCAACACAGCGGGACCTGGCTGGTAGGCCGGAGGGGGGGGGGGGGGGGGGGGGGGGGGGCTCTCATGGTGGCCTGGCCCGCGATTGGGGCCCACTGATCTGTGGGCGGGCCTGTGCCATGGGGGCATTTCTTCCTTCCACACCGGCCCTTGTAGCGCCCTGCCATGGCCAGCATGGAGAAGACACCCCCCTGGACAAGCACTAGAATACGCCGGCCAGCCTGTGCATACGCAGAACGACACCGGCGGTTCTGCACACCAACCCCTCCAGTGTCGGCCTAGTGAACGGAGTGGTTCACGCTGTTTTTTATGCCAGTGTCAGGCCATTGCGGGGATTCGGGAGAATCCCACCCATCGTCTGTTAGTTAGATGATGATTGCACGTACCATGCGTCTTGGTAACCTCGCTAAAGATGGTAGTTTTCATTAAATGTTGCATTCTACCCTTTCTAAAAAAAAAAAAAATTTTTAAGGTGGAACAGTTATCCTAGTACCACGCTTGATTCACTTTTCCTCCACATTCTTGTTACCACCACCCCTATGAAGTTGTTGAGAACAAAAAAAAATCTGTAGACATGATGAGTCCATGTTGTGCCTGCAGCTATACAATGTTCTACCAAGTGGCATGATTGAAGAATATGTTCATAAAATTGTAATCCAGGAGACTGTTCAATTTGGAAAATGTGCCCTGCAAAACGAAATACATAAATCCTAAACTAAGTGTGCCTCATAAAATACTATGTTCCTGCAGAGACTGCGGGGCTACGTGCTGAATTGCCCCCACACTTGGCTTCTCTGATCTGTAGGCACAGATCAGGAAGTGATTTGCATATAAAAGAATTTTCATTACTTGGATGCATCAGGTTGCAGTATGGACAGATTATAATAATCTTTATTGTCTCTTAATTGTTCCATATTAGGACTTTTATGAAATCACGATGGTTTCCATGTTCTTCATTACAACTGGTGACTTCACAGGATACAAATTAATATGGATGTGCTGTATTTTAAAATGTTTTGACCATATTTGTAATCCAGATTGAATTTGGAAGTTAATGGCCTTTCTGGGGTGCATGAATGAATGTACCTTTTTAATATTCAAGTATTTGTACAGCCAGTAAAATAGATTGTAGTTTCCAGCCATTAATCACACCCTGCTAACTGTAGCTATTGCAGCAGTTGCCTAATATTTTCTAATTTAACGCGTTCTGTAGAATAAGTAGTGATAGCTCTTGTAGTGCAACTGCATGCTGTATTGTGGAATTTGACACTAGGTATTACTGGAATCTAATTTCACCTATCCTGCTGTGGACTGTGCCTTTTAATGCATTGTTAGATATCTTTTAAAGAGTAAAGTATATGGGGCTGGTTTAGCTCAGTTGGCTGGACAGCTTGTCCATGATGCAGACCTGAGGCCAACAGCGTAGGTTCAATTCCCATACTGGCTGATGGTATTCATGAAGACCGTGCCGCGGCGTTCGCCGGAGGCATGGTGATCCTCAGGTTAAATCATCACCAGTCAGTTCTCAAAGAGGAAAGTAGCCTGTGGTCATCCAGGACTATGGCAACTTTGCTTACCTTTAGCCCCCATTACTTTTTTAGAACTGAGAAGGAGATGCTGGCGTTGGACTGAGCTGTCTTACACCAGAAGGTTAAAGTCCAACAGGTTTGTTTGGAATCACTAGCTTTTGGAGCGCAACTCCATCAGGTGAGTCTAGAATGGTCATTCAAAGGACTCCTGAAAAACTTTCAATATCCTTTTCCCTTTTTGAATTCTGTTGTCTTGTTTGCAGTTTAAAACACGGTGTCTATTGGGTGAACCTAACAAGAAGAAGGCACTTGGAGGAGCATGGTTCAGGCCATAAACACTGGGCGTTGCCCAGGGAGATCCATATCTCCACTAATGTGTTTATTCAACTTGTTGGGACCCATAGCTAATTATTTACTTGTTTTGCTGCTGTGTGGGGGAATACTAGCATTTTGGGGCAAACATTCTTCTGATGCATGTGTAACATCTGGTAATAAATGGTGACTTGAAATCGTGACCGCATGGCGACTTGTGCACTGCACTGAGAAATGATTCTTCTGTTTGGCATTCCCCCCCCCCCCCCCCCCCAGACACACATGGATTCACTGCAAGCATCCAGATTGAAGAGTTGATTTGCAGCTGCCCAACAAAAGACAATGACAAAATGCTCTGCCTTCAGAACATATTAGTGACAACTGAGGTTTCTGACTTAGGGATTTTAGATGAATGTTACAAGTTCATGGATCTTTTGGATGTTTTCCTTGCTTGCAGAAACTGCCACCACCACTGAGATTCCAACAACTGCCCCTGTCTATTCGCCCTCCAGTTTTGATCCAGCCAGTTTCATTGGAGGGATTGTCTTGGTTCTGGGAGCGGAGGCAGCATTTTTCTTCGCAATCAAATTCTTCAAGGCACGAGATGGGACCTACCAAACTCTGTAAGAATTGACTCTGCTTCTGAGATGTGTTGTGCTGACCACTGCTGCCTTGCTGTGCTGTGGACTTAATTCCTCCACTCCTCTTTCTCCCCCGCCCCAAATCTCTGCATATAGTTTTTATGCTTAACATTGCATGTGCTTCCTCTTGCATGCTTGTTTGCTAACATAGGAAGCTTTAATGTTGAAACTTTTTCTTTGCGATGGCTGTTTGAAGTATTTATTCTATGCGATGTGAGAGAGTGAAATAAATTGGTGGTATGAAACCTATTGATGTGCTTATAATAGGCCCCATCAAAAATCATGCAAATCTAAGGGCAGCACAGTGGATAGCACACTGCTGCATCACGGCGCCGCGGTCCCAGGTTCAATCCCAGCTCTGGGTCACTGTCCGTGTGGAGTTTACACATTCTCCCCATGGCTGCATGGGTTTCGCCCCCACAACCCAAAGATGTGCAGGGTAGGTGGATTGGCCAGGCTAACAGTGCCCCTTAGTATGAAAAAAATGAATTGGTACTCTAAATTTTAAAAAAAAATCATGCATATCTAAATAAATTAAATTTCCTCTGAAGTATCTCTTGCTTCCCCAACGTTCCTTTTTTTCTAAGAAGAAAACGTAGTATTTTATGAGCTTAAGTGAGAATTTAGGATAAAACTCGAGAATGGATCAGAAATGGGTATAATTGGAGGAGGTAAGAGCTGAATGGGGTGACAGTAACTGATCTTTTGTTTTCTAATTTACATTAACACTCCTAATTTCCAAATGTCTGGTTGGCTAAGATCAAGCCCAGGATGAGGTGCAATGCCTTTCCTTGTCAGCTTGGATCTTGTTGTATGTCACTCTTGTTGCGACCATGAATTGGGTTCAATTTGAATTGGTTTTGGGAGCAAACAAGGAGATGAATTAAGGACTTGCCCTGTCCACTCTGCATATTGGCTTTGTAACTTTAAGAATAGAATTTAGAAAATAATTAAAGTCTGACGACCATCTACAAGGTGCAGATCAGGAGGGTGATGGAATACTCTCCACTTACTGAATGAGTGCAGAACCAGTGACGATCATGAAGGTTGACACTATCCAGGACAAAGCTGTCCATTTGGTTGTGCCATACATCCACTCCCTCCACTATCAATGCAGCTGCTGTGTGTACCACCTACAAGATGCACTGCAGGAGCTCACCAAGGCTCCTTAGCCAGCACCTTCCAAACCCATGATCATTATCTAGAAGGATGAGGGAGCAGATACTGGGAACGGCACCATCTGGGAACGTCCCCTGCAAGTCACGCACCACCCTGACTTGGAAATACTGTATCTTCATTCCACTGTCACGGTCAAAATCCTGGAACTGTCACCTTAACATCACTGCTGCACAGGGTGTACCTATGCCTGAGTAACTGCAATGATTCAAGAAGGCAGTCCCCTGCCAATTAAGGATGGCCCAGCCAGCCATCTCCAAATCCCATGAATGAATTTTTAAAAACTTGAATAAGGGGTTATGGGGAGACATAAGGAGTTATGGGGAGAAGGCACAAGTATGGGGATGAGAAAACTATCAGCCATGATTGAATGGCGATGCAGACTCGATGGACTGAATGGCCTAATTCTGCTCCTATGTCTAATGCTCTTATAAATTCAGAAGCAACTTTTGTCAATTTTGCAGACTACTAGGAGAGACAGTGGAATAAAATTGTAATTTATGAAGTACAAGGATGCAAATATGTGGATCAGTGATGAGTCCAATTTAATAGGTGACAAAGTATTCCATAAAATCTCTACAGTGCAGGAGGTGGCCATTTGGCCCATCAAGTGTGCACTGACCCTCTGGAAGAGCCCTCTACCTGGCCCCACTCCACCACCCTATCCTCATGACCCTGCACATTAATCATGGCCAATCCGCCGACACTGCACATCTTTGGACTGAGGGGAAGCGGGAGCACGTGGAGGAAACCTACGCAGACACTGGGTCTGTGAATAGTGTTAAAAAGCCACTATGCATGCAACAGAACATCTTCCTGGAGAAGCAATTGAAACAGCAAATAGATGGAACCTTGTACTGAAAAACAGAACGACACTAGTCTAACCAGGATGTTGTAATCCGGCTACACCTTGTGTATAGTGCCTAGTTTTGATTAATGATGCAATAGAAAGAAATTCAAATGCTGGAGGAGGTTCACTGATGAATCACAGGAACAGTTCTTAGTGCACAAGGATTCGATGAGGAAATCCTGGAGACATTTTCTGTTTTGCAGCATGGAAAGGTCACTTTATAGTAAATAGGATGGCAACCAGTATTTAAAAAAAGAATAGACTTGATTGTTGCTTCAAACCAAATCTTGACCGTAAACCAAAGGGGAACGGCATCAAACTAATGAAACAAATTTTGAACCGATTTCACCAAGTGTTTTGCATTGAGGTGTAGGGTAATTGAGCTACTCTGAAAATTAAAGTTAAATATTTGAGTGCTGTGATGAGGAAACTGAACTTATGTTGGATAGAGGTGGGTGAAATGCCTCTCATTATCTTGTGTAGGGTGGCCTTGTGGTGCAGTGCTACAACATAACCTGTAGGAAAAATGACTTTCGCCCATGTGTTTCCACAGTTTGAGATTGGCATCCGCACAGTCTTGGTGATGAGTAATACTGAGTGCGAAACTGTCTCTCTACTACCTGCTGTGTGCTGTCATTTAATGCACCATGTTATCTAGTTACATTTTGATTTTTTTTTTTCACTTGATCCGACAAATCGACCAGTGTAGATCAAGACTAATTTCTAGAAGATTCAGTGTTTGTATCTGAAACACTAATCCTTGGGTATTGACCTTGTGTGGGCTAGGAGATTGGCAGGAACCTATAAGGGGTAAAATAAGCTATTGGTGCTTTTGCTGAAAACTGGCTTTACCTTATGAACCTTGTTTCTGGTTTTCCTGCCTAGTTTATCTCCGGTCTCATCTTTCCTAAAGGCCATACTGAGTTGTTTGCAGTTCCCTCTTAACCACTGAATATGATGTCAACATGATGAGGGGGCCTAATACTGTCCATCATCAAGAGGCGATGGGAGCTCTGACCTGCCACCCTTCCCAGTCTTCCACCAAGTTATTCAAGTGCAGTGGGTCACCACTGCTTTGGCTGTCAACTCTTAGCGCAAAAGAAATCATTGGGTTTCTGCTCCCACACGGGAACAGTTGGTCATTCCATCGCTTAAACCCTTTCCACTTTGGTTGGTCTCTACAACTCCAGTAACTTTACTCCATATCTTTAATACCTTTAACCTGAGCCCAAAAGAACCCACCAGTCTGTCTTAAATTTCAATTGGCACAGGCTTTTAAAAGTGAGTGGCTGGAGGATGGTGGTAAAATGTTACTGATTTACTTGTCTCATCAGGTGAGAAGGGATGAATATGAGAAATATTTTGCAATGTCCAGTTGCAACTTCTGTTTGCATTAGTCAATGTTTTTTTTTGTCAGACCTTAACTGGTGGGCAGAGGCAGTGAAGTGGTTCCTGGTTGAGTTGCTCTCTTAGGCAATAAAATATTGTTTTATTGGTGACAAGGCTAGCATTTATAGCCAGATGCTTGTAGTAATAATGTACTGCTCTAAAGTGCGCTTGCTTGCATTGTCTGTGTGCTTGCTTCATTTGTCTTTTTTCTTTCATTTTAACCCTTTACATGCTGCAAGTAATGAGGAGGCACAGTAAATTGTGTAAGAAGTGGCTGCAACATCTTTCCTCTACAAAGGAAGTAATAGCTTTCCCGTGCACGAACAGCAAAATAAAATTCCATTTGCTTTTAAAGTCTTAATAACATGCACTTCAGTGCATTTTTATGTTTGGTGTGCATTTGCTTGAATTCAGGTCACTGACTTACCATTTAATTGATATTTTAATGTATGCAGGGACAGATCCTGTTTTAAAAATATACTTTGTTTTTCTGAATACTGCTGATAGCACAAATATTGGGTTAGTAAAAGTGTATAATCTGCATTTATTCCTGTTAATGGCTTGGTTTGCCTACTTTTGGCACGTATTAGATTAGATAATTTTCCTGCAACATGGTTTGTTGGTTTTGTGATGTTCGTTGGGCTGCTCAATAAAATGAAACTGGGATTGTATTTGATGTAGTTTGCCACCCAGGGTTCTTTCCCTATTTTTTGGGTTCCTCTGTGTATTTATTGGTGAGAGGTGGGTTCATAACTAACTTTGGGAGATTCCCCCCGAGAGCAATTCTAACCCATTAGCTGAAAGGTGGCAGGATATCATTTGGATGGATTTACTCCCTACAGTAATGGGCAAATACCACTTGAGCCATAGTTTTTATGTTGCTGTAAATGTCAATTGCACCTTTTTTGACCAGCAAATCAGTGTGAATTAAGCCGGTTAACCACTGTTGCCCAAAGAGAGCCTTAAAGCTGATTTTCCAATTGTCAGAGAAAACTGAATAAATTTGGTTAATCATAACTCGGTTATGGTCTGCAAATCAGATTAATGAATAATGAGCAAGTATGAAATCTTTAACTTTAGTTTGAAAATGCTTTGCTGATTGGAATTGCAGTACCTTGTCTAGAAGAAAATTATTTATGTAGGATGTGATGTTTTTCAAGTAAGGGGCAAGCTGTCTCTTCCCATCTCCAAAGGCAGCAAGAGCTCTCTGGTGTCAGAACTGTGCCAGTGTTGCACTGCCCAGCTGCCTTGTGGCTGGGAATAGTCAGTCTCTAGGTAAATGTCTTGCCTCTACTGTCTTCCTGGTGCATTGTGCATGGTGAGGATGATAAATGTGTGTCTCACTGCACTAACCTGTTTATGTCTTTAACTCCAAACTTGTCATGGTGAGCATTACATTGTTGGTTTTGACCTACTCAAAACATGTTAGAGACAACAAGATCAGGAAACTGACCTTTGATTTTTCCTACATTCACATTATTCAATTGGAATTTAAAGAGACAGCAACTTGAATATTATTTCTCAATTCACTTGAAGTGTTTCAAACCTGTGTGTGATTGTTGTTCAGGTAGTAGCATTTTCAAATTTCAGATTTACTGTTGTAAGATGACGGACTACCTTTAGGTAGTATTCCAACCACTGAAATTCTTAATATTATGGTTTTACTTTTCATCATATTTCCCAACCCTATCACGGACTGCACTGATGGTCAATGAGTCTTGGAGAGCAACATGTTCTTATGTATTTCAGGCAGGCTGTTAAGGATTTTCCAGTTGTGTAATTGGGGGAGGAACTTTATTAATGAGTTTGGATTTAATCTGTATTTGGCAAGGGAGAAAATGTCAGATACAACATTTCCAGTGTGATCCCATTTGGATCATTTATAATAGCGGAATGTTTATTGTTCTTGCTTTGGGAAACTCCATGGTTAATTTTTTTTTTTTGCTGCATTAATACAGCAATTTCCGGTATTACACAATTGTCAAATCCAGCCCCACTGCAGATCCTGAAGTACTGAGTTAGTGCACCTTGTGTAAATATTTTAAAGTCAGCTGTGCTCCAAGTCGCACTAACGTTTAACCAGGTATTATTAAACATCAAGGCAGAATTTTAGATGGCAAATAGCAGCTCGCTAAACCAGTTACTTAGAATTCAAAGTGCTGCTATTTGTGAATCAAAATGGTACAGTAAGTATTGCTTCTGTAGTGTGCTTGATGGCTTCATATGAGATGGCGATTTGGCCATTGAGGTTCTTTTAAAGAGCATTCCAGTTAGTCATTGCCCTGTTCTTTCCTCATCCCTGCATTTTTTCATGCTCTTTCCTCATATCCCTGCATTTTTTTCTCATTCCCTTTTTTTGGACACATCAGGCAAAGCCTTCCAAATCCTAACTAATTGCATAAAGTTATTCCTTCTATTGTATCCAATTCTTTTGACCTGCATCTCCTAGAATGGGAAGCAGAGCCTGAGTTTTCAAAATGAGTTGCAACAAATGTTCTGCTGGTAGGCTTGGAAGGTAGTATTTTTGCCTCTGATCTGACATTTGCCATCTTCCTCTGTTTTGCAATCTTTATTTATCAGCTATGAGCATCATTGACAAAGCCAGCATTCATTTGCCCATCCCGAATTGAAGTTGACTATCTGTAATTGTTCATTCAGCTATGTATACACAGGTATTCAAGCTGTTACCCCCACTTTGTCTTCAGACTCCTGTATGTAGGTTTTCACTGCCTTCTAATCCCATGTTCACCTCCTTCCTCTTGCTCTCTCATTGTTCATTTTGACATAAAGCACTCTAAAGAGTTCTAGAAACTTGAGCCATTGAAAAGCCACATGAGTAGCCTGTTGAGCAATATAATAATCAGCAGGCATTGCGTTTAACGGACTGAATGTGTGCTTTACTTGCAAGTGCATTACACCTTTTAGTAACAATACATCTCCTGTTGAGGTTGAACTCTCCTTACAAGGGTTATAAAGTTGAGTGAATACTGTCAGTTCAACACCTATTCCAAACCGTTTTTGACCCTCCACTTTAAGAAGGAACTAAAATAATTAGTTAATCCCATTTATTTTGGCTTTGACATGATGTTGACTTAATTCTGCAGCACTTCATATTTGGAAATGGGGGATTAGCGATTATCAATTTGGATTTGCAGTGTTTCCAGTATAATTAGTGGGGAAGCAATCTGGGAAGGAGAAAATGGGGGTGGGTTTGTGCAACAAGAAATTGACTAACACGAGTCTAATTTTATAATAGACAAAAGATGCTGTTTCTTTATTTCAAATGTGTTGTGTATAATGTTATGGTATTTAACTGATGTGATCATTTTTATTGGTGATTAAAACAAATTTCTGTTCTGTTGGAATAGGATATAATCACAAGAATGGAAGAAATAGTCTTGAAGTGGCCCAAAAAATCTGCAGTTCCCCAGCAAACATAATGAAGTTTTCCTCACTAATGCCGCATTTTGTATTGCATTTCAGTGGAGGTGTTTTAAGATTCTGTTTGTCTTTGACATGGTGGATTTAATTGGCTGCAAATGCTAGAGTATGGACAGAACATTAGTTCTGTCCTGTGACCCTCTGTACTGTATTGAGAATATATTGTACAAGGAGATTTAATGAAAAGATCTGGTTAATAGTTTGGCTCTTGGACCAGACTACGATGGTGTTTTTTTTTTCAATAAAAGATCTTGCTGCAGACTGCTTTTGCTTTTAAGAACTTTCTGGTTCAAAATCTAATTGTTCAAGATCAGTTTTAACAAGTTAGTAGTGAAACTAAAGTCACCATGTGCACTGGTTTCTGAAATTTTTGCACAAAGTTCTGGTGAGCAGAGTGAAGACAGCAAGATTTGTTTTCCACCAACGCTGAAGTGTAACGACTGTGGACTTACCAACTATTTACAAGACAGGTGGAATGCTGTACCTCTTTACGCTGGCAAGTCGCATTTTATATTTCCAGTACACGGGCAGTATATTGACGATGGGACCTCTGTTCTGCTTTTGTCTGTTCTGGTTTAAAGATTTGTCAGATGCATTTAAATTGTAATGATATGCCAGTTTCAGCCCCCCACCCCTAAACTTAATCCCCAAATCAGCTAAAGTGAAAAGACAGACATTCTTCATTCCTCTACAATTTACTAATGTCAAGTGTGACACTTTGAAGGTAACAGTCTGCTGATAGATGTGGCAAATGAGGTGCTATAATTGGACAGCAATTTTGCTCTAGTCTAGGGTGGTACGGTAGCACAGTGGTTAGCATTGTTGCTTCACAGCGCCAGTGTCCCAGGTTCGATTCCCGCTTGGATCACTATGTGGAGTCTGCACGTTCTCCGTGTCTGTGTTGGTTTCCTCCAGGTTCTCCGGTTTTCCCGCCACATGTACCGAAAGATGTGCTTGTTAGGTGAATTGGACATTCTCTGAATTCTCCCCCTTGTGTACCCAAACAGGCGCCAGAGTGTGGGACTGGGGGGTTTTCACAGTAACTTCATTGCAGTGTTAATGTAAGCCTATTTGTGACAATAATAAATATTATTGTTATTAATCATACGCAAAGTGTTTACTGATGGATGTAAAGCTTAATCAAGAGAGACTTTTAACTTAGACTGCATTATACAAATAAATTGATGATCATAATTGCTTTTTATTTAACCTCCTGCATTGGATGCATTCTGATATATGCTTAAAAATCAGATTTAAAAAGATTGAACTCAAAGTAGTGACTTAATTACAATCAATAATTAAATTGCATCTTTATTTTAGGAAATAGCTTAATCCTGTGTAAGATGATGGTGCTTTCTCAGGCTTCGCATGACAGCTTACCTTTTAGTTCAGGAGTGTCCTGGAAGTAGATTTCTATTTCATAACTGAAGCTCACTACTTGATTTATTTGAGGATTGAAGATCTGTTTAAAAGACATGATGGTCCGTTTTAACTTTTCCATGATCGAGGAAAAGTTTGAAGTTCCCTGCAAATGGGGGTCATTCTGCACTGCACAAATTACTTAAATTAGCTTTTCCAACTATAAATGCATGGTCTGCTTGAATCTAAAGTTCTACAGGGGTTTTAACCACTGATTGGAACTTGCAAGGAACCAGATTGTTCTGTGTAATTCTAGTTATGAAAGCTGTGACATTATCTCTTTTAGCTTCCAGGTTATATTTTACCATTACTAATGGTAGAAAATTGGGCTGCTAACCTCTTTAAATATCAACAATTTAACATAATAAAATGTCCCAAGACACTTCACAGCAGCATTACAAAACATAGTGGGCGCGATCTACCCAAATGGGCAGTGTTCCATAGTGTGCGATTAGGCAGGTGTTTCCCGATGCTCAGAGCGCAGAGAAACACCATGCTATTGAACAGCCATTCGGGTAGATTGGGTTCCTCAACGGGGAATGCACGGCCGAGGCCACACTTAGTCCGAGCCTAAGAGCTGCATTCTCTTGCCCCACCCACCACAAGAGTGCCACAGGCAAGCCACATACAATGGAGAACTCCATTGACCTCAGGCGCACTCTGGTCACCGGCCGAACGCAGCCGGAGAATCCCACCCTGAGGAGCTCGCTTGCCGGAAATCCTCAGTGCAGGTAGAGATTGCGTCCCATTTATCTCTCTACTCCCCCCCCCCCCCCCCCCCCCCCCCCGCGCGCACCCCAATCCCTGTCGTGTGAAAGATGACTGTGCCAGGGTGCCATCCTGCCCAGAGGGCAAGCAGCTGGCAGCCTCTGATCCCCTGGGAGACCCCTATGAGTGCCGTTCCATCTGGATCCCATTTGTAAAGACCAGCGCTGAAAGGAGCTCGCCCAAGACCTTCCAAGGGGGTTAGATCCCATCGCCTTGGTTAGATCTCGGGAATGCATATATTCCGATTTGCCAGAAAGTGTGGCCTTGTGGCAACATCTCACGAGCCGTGGCAAACCAGGCCAGGTAGATCTGGGAAAGGGATCTCCCGGCATCTACAGCCACACCATGCTGCTTTTCGGGCGCAATGTAGCTGGTAGATCTCGCCCAGTGCAACTGAGCCACAAGGAGATGTTAGATCAGAAAACCAAAAGCTTGGTCAAAGAGGTGGTTTAATGGAGGAAAATGAGGTAAAGAGGTGCAGAAAATGGGGTAGAAAAGGAATACCAGAACTAGGCAACTGAAAGGTAGGATTGTGATTGCCAACTGTGATTCATTGTATGCCTGGAGGCTGCATCACATGACTTCCCCCTCCCCCCCCCCCCCCCCCCCCCCCAAAACCATCACCAGCACAATCATCCTTGAAGCACTGGCTTCCTATGCTAATCGGAAAGCGAAAAGACTCATTATTCAATTGGTAAATGATGCTTGACTGGCAGCCAAACAGCCCCTTCCCATTTTCAAAATTTGGATCCGGTCAAGAGAAATATTCAAGTGACAAGTAAAACAATCTAATGTTCTGGCTGACCTTGATCTTCAATTCTTGGAGGGTTGGGACCCTCCTGAAGGACTAGCCACCAAAGGTGGAGATATTAAAATCGAGGATGCACACAAGGCCAGAACTAAGGGGCGAGGGGGGTTGCTACTGAGGCATTCTAAACTTGTGCATTGCTTGACCATTATAGGTTAGAAAGCATAGTGGTCATGGGTAGAAAAACACTCTGGGATGACCCAAAGTTTATGGTGGATGGAATTTGGAAGACCAACTCATTTAGCTTTGATATGTATCATGAAATATTTGAACAGCAGCATCCAATCATTTTGGTGCTGGGCTGGGGCAGGGAGAATCACTGAAGATAACATTCATACTCTATAAACTTGCAATCATCATCTAAACCTGTCTGTATCATTATTCATAACAGTCAATGCCCTGTTTACATAGAACATAGAGTGCAGAAGGAGGCCATTTGGTGCATCGAATCTGCACCGACCCACTTAAGCCCTCACTTCCATTCTATCCCAATAACCCCTCCTAACCTTTTTGGTCACTAAGGGCAATTTATCATGGCCAGTCCACCTAACATGCACATCTTCTTTGGACTGTGGGAGGAAACCCATGCACACACTGGGAGAGCGTGCAGACTCCGCACGGACAGTGACCCAGCGTGGAATCGAACCTGGGACCCTGGCGCTGTGAAGCCACAGTGCTGTCCACTTGTGCTACCTTGCTGCCCGTTTTACCTATCGCCCCTGTGTTTGCTGATCTATATTGGTCTTTGATCCAACCAACAACCCCTTTTTAAAAATGCACATTTTTTCTTCTAAATTCCTGCATGCCCCCCTGCCCAAATCTCTAATCTCCTGTTGGTTCGTTCTCTGCTCTCCTCCAATTCTGGCCTCTTGGCCATGCTTAATTTTAATTGCTCCACGTTTACCGTTACTTGCCCTGAGTTTGTGGCTGTCACATTTTGTTAATGTTCCAGTGAAATAAGTTAAAGCTGTTATATAAAAGCAGGTGGCTGTTGATATTCACTCGAGTGCCCTTTTTTTTTGAGACCCCTTTAAATTTGTTTTTCAGTTTGCTGCATTCACTTGCTGCCTCTTCAAATTCAATGTGTGATACGCACCTTGGCAACTCATTCACCTTTTCACTTTTCGCATTGAGCTGTTCTGGTGACCATGGGAAAACCTGTCTTCTGCGCCAAACCTCATTTCCCATGATTTTTGAACAAATCTGAAGGACTAATATAAATTACAAGCCCATTCCAACTCGATGGCGACTAAACAATTCTTCCTATTTTCACGGTTGTCAAATGAACGAGCTGGAGGGGCAGCATGGTGGCGCAGTGGGTTAGCCCTGATGCCTCACAGCGCCGAGGTCCCAGGTTCGATCCCGGCTCTGGGTCACTGTCCGTGTGGAGTTTGCACATTCTCCCAGTGTTTGCGTGGGTTTTGCCCTCACAACCCAAAGATGTGCAGGTTAGGTGGATTGGCCACGCTAAATTGCCCCTTAATTGGAAAAAATTAATTGGGTACTCTAAATTTATTTTTAAAATTTTTTTTTAAAAATGAACGAGCTGGCAGGTGGAATAACTTTTCAATTTTCCTTTGAATCTGCCAGATGCAAAAGTCTTCACACCCCATTGGTTACTTTTTCCAAGCGTTCATGCTTGTTTTGTAGGCAAAATGGCCGAGATGTGTATGGATGTAAATAAATTCATGAATGGTGTGACCTTTTGGAAGGAAAGCTTCAACATCTGTTCCAGAGCTACTAACTGTCAATTTTGTTCCTACTGAATCAGGTTGGACAAAACCAGGTGCAAAGATTGTACTTCAATTGAAAATTGTGACGTGATGCATGTTTGACCCCATTTTTAAACCTTTTGCCATCTTACTGCAAGCACATGGTTACAGGAAAAAACATAGTCCATGCTGTTTCTAAAGTTGAAATGTTCCTGTAGTGTTTCCATGGTAATTATTTGTAGACAGTTTCCAATTGACAGCTGATGTGTTGGGCAGGCTGGTTCGCCGTGGACTGCACTTGATGCAGTGTAGCGAGAGACAGGCTTCCAACACTTGATAAGATGCAACATGATTTTATTTAACATCTTAACTACTATACATGTTCGACTGTGGGTTGACACTATGCTGACCTGACTGGAGACCTAGTACTAGCCTGACCAGACTTGCTAGCTACCACATGGTGTTTGCACTGGCTAGCTCACGAGCTCTGACTGTCTCAGAGGCTGGATCCCAAGAGAGCGGGAAAACTGGTGCCCTCTGGCTTTATAGTGGCCGTGTCCTGTCTGGTGATTGGCTGCTCTGTTCTGTGTGCTTACTGGTCATCCTGTGTGTCAATCACTGCCTGTCTGCACTCCATTATATACATAGGTGTATATTATGACATCTCTTTTCCCCCCCCTTTTTTTAAGATAAATATTAAGGTACGTGTGGATAAGTATATGTGCCTCACTATATACAGAATGTGCTAAAATGAACTTGTATACATAGGAAGGTGTCGCTAGTGCAAATATAGGGCAGATGAAATGGTAAAACGATATTTACAGAGGTCAAAATTGAGGTAACAAGACTTACAAAAGTTCAATCTATAAATTTAGTCTTTGTGGCGGGCGACGAATTCATGTTGATCGCCGCAAGGGTGGACCAGGGGCCGCCTGCACTTGGGTAGGCAGGACCGCTGCCAACGCGGTGGTCGCAGGAACTGGCCGGATTGCTAGTAGATCGGTGGCCTCGTGGTAGGGCACGTCCGGAGGAAACATTGTGGGTGGCGGGGCATTTCGGTCAGGTGGCGGGCGAGGAACTCTACGCAGTGCCCGTCTGTTGCGCTGTAGCAAGGAGCCATCAGCCATGTGGACGAGGAACGATCTTGGGGCAACTTGCTTGACCACCACAGCTGTGGCTGACCAGCCGCCGCCAGGTCACGATCAGTTGAGACCAGCTCGGGTAGATCTGTAGCATGAGCGTCATATGCTGATTTCTGTTGGGCTCGAGACTGCATTTTTTTGTATGACTGTGAGGTGGTCAAGGTCTGGAACATGGATGGCTGGAACAGTGATTCTCGGAGTGCGGTTCATGAGCATCTGCACTGTGGCAGCCCAGTGGACAGTGGGGTTGCCCGGCATGCCAGCAGCGCCGGGTTGAAGTCGGAGCCTATGTCTGCAGCCTTGCATAGCAACCTCTTAACAATATGGACCCCTTTTTCAGGCCTTCCCATTTGACTTCGGGTAGTGGGGGCTGGAGGTTACGTGACGGAAGTTGTATAGCCATGCAAAATCAGACCATTCCTGGCTGTACAAACAGGGACCGTTGTCACTCATCACCGTGAGCGGTATCCCATGCCTGTCGAACGTTTCTTTGCAGGCTTTGATCACTGCCTTCGACGTGAGGTCGGACTGTTGCACCACTTCCGGGTAACTGGAGAAGCAGTCGACCAGGAGGACATAGTCACGCCCCTTGGTGTAGAAAAGGTCGACACTGACTTTGAACCATGGGGAGGTCACTAGCTCATGTTACTGCAAAGTTTCCTTGGGTTGAGCTGGCTGAAATTTCTGGCGTAGGGCAGTTGAAGACCGTGTTGGCAATGTCCTGGCTGATACCCGGCCAATAGACTGCCTCCCGAGCTCTGCGCCAGCATTTCTCGACCCCCAGGTGATCCTCACGGAGTTGGCCGAGCACCATAGATCGCGTGCTCTGAGGAACCACGATCCTGTCGAGCTTCATGAGGATGCCGTCCACCACCGTCAGGTCGTCCTTGACATTGTAGAACTGAGGACATTGTCCCTTCTGCCAGCCATTTGTAAGGTGCTGCATCACTCGCTGTAGCAGAGGATCTTTGGCTGTTTCCTCACTAATTTGGATGACCCTCTCATCAGAGGCCGGAAGGTTGGTGGCACACAATTGCACCTGCGCGTCGATGTGGCAGATGAAGTCAGTTTGTTCACGGTGTGGTAATGGACCTGGAAAGGGCATCTGCAACAATGAGCTCTTTGCCTGGCGTGTAGACAAGTTCAAAGACACAGCGGCATAGCTTGAGAAGGATTCACTGTAACCGAGGCGTCATGCCATTTAAATCCTTCTGGATTATGTGGACTAGTGCCCTGTGGTCCGTCTCTACCATGAATTTTGGCAGGCCGTAAACTTAGTCGTGAAACTTGTCGATTCCCATTAGGAGGCCCAGGCATTCCTTCTCAATCTGAGCATACCGTTGCTCAGTGGGCATCATGGCTCTGGAGGCATACGCCACTGGAGCCCAGGACGAGGAGTCATCCCGTTGGAGGAGCACTGCCCCAATGCCGTCCTGGCTTCTGTCAGTGGATATCTTGGTCTCCTTGGTTGGGTCGAAGAACGCCAGAACGGGGGCTGTGGTGAGCTTCACTCTCAGCTCACGCCATTCCTTTTCATGCACAGGCAGCCACTGGAATTCCGTCGACTTTGTGACGAGATGGCGGAGGGCTGTGGTGTGGGACGCCATATTGGGAATGAATTTCCCAAGGAAGTTGACCATCCCTTGAAAGCGGAGGACCGCCTTCTTGTCCTCTGGGGTCTTCATGGCGTTGATCGCCGAAACCTTGTCAGCATCTGGCCGCTCGCCTTGCTGCGAGATTTGGTCACCAAGGAATTTGATGTCTGATTGACCGAACGAGCACTTGGCCCTGTTGAGCTGGAGACCATGCTCATGGGTTCTATGGAATACCTGCTTGAGGTGAGCGATGTGTTCTTGGGGAATTGTGGACCAGATGACATCGTCAACATACACTCGTGCCCCCTCGATACCCTCCATCATCTGTTCCATGATGCGGCGAAATATGAGGCCGAGATGATGCCAAAAGGCATCCGGTTGTAGCAGCGACCGAATGGGGTATTGAATGTGCACAGCTTGTGACTGGATGCGTCCAGCTGTATTTGCCAGAACCCTTGGAGGCGTCCAGCTTCGTAAAGAATTTGGCATGAGCCATCTTGCTGGTCTACCCTTCTTGTTTTGGTATCGGGTAATGCTCCCACATGATGTTGCAGTTTAGATCCTTGGGGTCGATGCAGATCTGAAGCTCCCCTGACGGCTTCTTGACGCAGACCATGGAGCTGACCCAGTCTGTGGTTTCCATGACCTTTGATATGATGCCCTGGTCCTGGAGGTCTTGTAATTGCTGCTTGAGGCGATCCTTGAGGGGTGCCGGCACCCGACGTGGTGGTGCATGAATTACAGGGGTGGCGTTTGGTTTGAGCAGGATTTTGTATCGGTATGGGAGCGTGCCCATTCCGTCGAACATGCTGTGGTACTGCGTGATGATGTCATCAATATCAGCCTGGCGGTTTTCATCAGGTGAGGCCGTCGCCTGTGACGATGACATGGTGTGGACTCGCTGAACCAGGTTCAGGAGCTTGCAGGCCTGAGCACCGAGCTGTCAGGTCCTACGATCTCAAACCGCAGCCTCGCTTTAATTGACTTGTTGGACACTCCGAGTTGGCACGAGCCACAGGCAGCTATGGCATTGCCATTGTAGTCAAGGAGCTGGCAGGCCGGTGGAAGAATAATTGGTCTGACGCGGATGGTGTCTAGATCGGATTTCGAGATGAGGTTCGCCGATGCGCCGGTGTCCAGTTTGAACCGGATGCGAGCCTTGTTAACTAAGGACAGCACACCACTCGTCATCGGGATCCACGCTGAGGATCGAGAGGTGCTTCACTATAGGCAGCGCATGCTTTGTAATGATGCCCACCCGGTATGGGGATTTGAGGCACTCAGCATCAGGATCTGTTAGGCTGTCGGGGTCGGAATCTGGCATGCTTTGCTGTATTGAACAGACACTTCTGCGCCGTGGCTGGGATCGCTGGCTGTTGGGCAGTGGAGCAGATCTGCAAAGGGCTATGTAGTGGCCAAGCTTGCCACACTGTAGACACTGTCGTGATTTTGCCGGACATTGCTGCTTTAAATGGGAGGAGCCACAATTCGGACACGTCATGACGCCAACGCCAGCACGTTCCATGTGCCATCGCGCATGTGCAGTGCGGTCGAACAACGTACGCACCTGCACAGTCTGGTCGTCGGTCTCGCCGTCCCCTCGGTCGTGGCGCACATGCGCAGGGGCCCGGGAAAAGCGTCAAAATGGCCACTCTCGTCTATGTTGAGGCCCTGCATTTGTGCGATAGCCTGCACCCATTCCACCTTGTGGGAGGCTAGCTTTGCATTCTCCGCCGCCCTGATGAGGGAGTACCAATTAGCATGTTCGTGGACAACGCACGTTTCGATGGTGAGGGTGAGCTGCTTGACTTTCAGGAGCTGCTGGCGAAGGGATTCGGAGTGGACCCCGAAAACTATCTGATCCCGGATCATGGAATCAGCTGTCGAGTCATAGTTACATGACTGCGCGAGGATGCGGAGATGGGTCAAAAAGGACTAAAAAGGTTCATCCTTACCCTGAAACCTCTGCTGGAAAACGTACCGTTCGAAGCTCTCATTAACCTCAATGTCGCAATGGCTGTCGAACTTCAGCAGGGCTGTTTTAAATTTTGTCTTGTCTTCGCCTTCAGCGAATGTAAGGGAGTTGTAGATGTGGATGGCGTGGTCCCTAGCTGTGGAGAGGAATAGTGCGATCTTCCTGGCGTTCGATGCGGCCTCTAGGTCGGTGGCTTCGATATATAGTTGGAACTTTTGTTTGAAGATCTTCCAATTTGCACCAAGGTTGCCGGCGATGCAGAGCTGCGGAGGAGGGCGGACGTTTTCCATGTCACTGGATGGCTATTTGCTGGTCAACGCTGATTCACTCAAGGTAGGTCCGTCAAATTGCAGTATCACTCACTGGTACCATGATGTGTTAGGCTGGGTCGACGTGGACTGCACTTGATGCAGTGAAGCTAGAGACAGACCTCCAACACTTGATAAGATGCAACACGATTTTATTTAACGTCTTAACTACTATACATGTACAACTATGGGCTGACACTATACTGACTGGACTGGAGACCTGGTACTAGCCTGACCAGACTTACTAGCTACCACATGGTGTTTGCACTGGCTAGCTTATGAACTCTGACTGTCTCAGTGGCTGGGTCCAGAGAGAGCAGGAAACCTAGTGCCCTCTGGCTTTATAGTGGTAGTGTCCTGTCTGGTGATTGGCTGCTCTGTTCTGTGTGCTTACTGGTCATCCTGTGTGTCAATCACTGCCTGTCTGCACTCCATTATATACATAGATGTATATTATGACAACAGCCTGAGCAAAACTGATCATAACTAAACTTGCTGTACACAAGAAAAATCCTGGTTCAGTTTTCAATACCTTTTTCCTGATTGACCAGAATGTGTTTATTTTTACGCACAGCATTTTGGTCATATTTGTTTTTAGATTTTTCATGGTTTTTTTTTGTCTCTTTCTAGAATGGGAGGCGACTGGAGATTTGCTGCTCAGCTAGAGTAATTCAATACTGTGATTTGCCCTGTCCAGCAGAGTTTGGTGTTGCAGTTAGTTCTTTGTCATTGGTTGATGTAAATGTTGGAATTTGGGCTTTAAACGACAGATTGGGTGCAATCGAACAGCCATGCTGCACCTGGCCACGGTGCAACGTGGCTGATAGAAGCCGGGGGATCCTGCTTCCAGGATTTACCGGCTCGCAACGCTTCTAGATCTAAAATGATCTTGCAAGATCTTGGCGTTTGAATCACACCTATCGTGGACGGGATCACTTGTGTAAATCTGCGTATCAGGATGCCATGTCTCGCGACACTGAGGTGTTCCGGTGAGTGGAGTTCCTCGGTGCAGAAAACGGGGCTATGCGTGACCTCGGCCGTGCGTTACCCACTGAGGCCCACTAACCAGGGGCACATTAAATAGCGGGCTCTCAGCACTGCAAGTTCCTGGAAACATTCGGCTACAAGCGCTCACTATGGGGAAATTACACCTATTACTTTCACTGCTTTAGCTCAGTTGGTTGAACAGCTGGTTTGTGATGCGATTACATCAACAGCGAGGGTTCAACTCGCGTTCCGACTTGAAGGCCCACCTTCTCAACCTCACCTGAAGCCCGAGGTGTGGTGATCCTCTGGTTAAATCACCATCAGTCAGCTCTCCCCCTGAAAGGGAAAAGCTGTAGTAATCAAATCTTAATTTGAGCAGAGCCTCCCATTGAAGTTAAATTATATCATTCTGTCCATCAAAAGGTATTCCCTCATTGTAATATTTGGATGAATCTGAGTGCAGCAAGATCAGGTGTAGAAAATACCATTAGTTTGGTCACGTCCTTGCACACCAGGGAAAGATCGTACAGAATAATCTGTGTATTTACCCACAAACATTGGAGGCACTGAGACTTAAAATCAAATTGATTTGCCCATAGTGTCTCCACTGGAACCCAATCAGATCTGACTTTGGGTTGGGGGGGGGGGCGCAGTGCATCAGTCTGAAGCAAAATCCACACTTCAATGATGTGTACGTGCATCTTTTGTTAAACAATGGATGTACGTGAAAACTGCTGTAAATAATGAAACCTTGCTCTGGTGGGTTAACGGAACAGCTGAATGGCTTGAAAGGTGGCTTTTATTCATGAGCCATCTTGGCAAACTGGCTTCAATTACCTCTTGGCAAACTGGCTTTAATTACCTAACTTAAATCATTAAATCATATCCTTCTTTAAAAAAACAAAGTTATTGATTAACAACAATCCAGTTACGAATCTTGGGAGTGAATGGATTTGGTATAATTGGGAGGAGAAAAATAAAATGCGTTATCTGACACTAACCCAAGTTAGGAGTAAGGATTGATGCAAACTTGATGTGGAAATGCACTGTTACAATACTCATGATTTCCTATTATATCAGCTTTATCAAAACTACTGTTGTTAGACCTGTCCATCAGAAAAATGTTTGCAATTATTTGAAGACTTTAACAATAATTAGTTAAATTGGAGGCAGCTTTGTGATTATGGATCGATAGTTAGCAGACTTGATTATCTTGCACCATGAGTCTTTGGCCTGTATTGAACCCATTGTGCAAACCCACTGCACCACCCAATCCTCATCAACATTATAAGTTACTATGTAGGCATTCAGGGTGATATAATGGACAAGTGCAAAGTTGCTGTGAGAAGTGGGGGGATAAAATGTCACTTAATGCAGTAACAAGTGCTCTTGACGTTGAGGCTGTGGCCTATTGAGCATATTACAGGATTGTTACATGTTGACTTTTTCTGTTCATTCTTTCCATAGTCAATAGACCAATGGAGATGTAACAGTTTATATATTCTTTTTGGATTATTTGTATAATATCTGATAGAAATACATCTACACCATAAAGCTTTGTCCATGTAGGTAAGAATTTAGCATTGCCATTTTCTAGTGTCTAGTCCATATGCGTTTGGGGTCTTGATTACTAATTAAAGTGGCAAGGAAGTAATTAATATTTCATGAATGAAGATTGTTGTCCTGCTATTTTTCTCCATTTTCAATGCCCAATGTTGAATGGAAGATCTGTTATGGCTCTTTTCCATTATGGGCATTTTAAATATTGCTACCAAGTTGGCTGCTGACATCACCTTTATTAAAGCTTAATTACAGTCTTGTAAATGGCTTTTTTGGCTTTGATGACATGATATTTTGTTTGAGGTGCCTTGTGTTGGAGTGTTTCTGTTCTGGCTGCAAATTGCTCCTTAAAGGGCAGGTTTTTTAATATTTTCTTTAATAAATAGAATATTTATTTGAATAAAGGCCATGTCCAGTAATACAAAATACTTATTTATTGCTCTTGTCTAAAGCCTTCTTGGCATGTGTGGTTTTCATGCTTGTGATACGAATTGCCATAATTTGTCACCAGTCAGGTAGCTGATTATTTGAGTGGATGAATGATCTGATCCTTTTAAGATACATTTTCTCTTTTGGCTTAATGGATTTTGTACAAATAACTTTACAAAAATGCGTAGACTTCAATTGCACTATATAACTTTTTCACTCATTTCACTTCTTATTGGTATGTAGTTACATGCCATAATACTGCTGTGATTGTTTCTGTTAAAAAATAAATAAAAGATTTGACTTGTTGAAATAAATGGTCTGTGTGCATTTTTTATTTAAAATGTGAGCTTGATACACTGTCCGTTTAAATATGATTTTTGAAGTGCTCAAAGTTGGTGAAGGTAGTCATCTCATCCTTTATTTTTTTTCACCCCCTTGCAAAAGCTTGAAAAGAAAAATTGAGTTTAAAAAAAGATGTTGTATGGCATCATGCAACCTTTTTATTGAGAACTGTTAAATCAACAATTTCTGATCCTTGGTATATTGTAATTGCACAGAATTGACAGCTGAATGTTTAATAAATTGTCATCCCAGAGAGGATTGCCTTGTTAGATTTTCCTCCTTTTTTAAAATTTAGATTTTCCTCCTTTTTAAAAAATTTATATTTTCCTCCTTTTTAAATTTTGTGTGCAGAAGATCTTGCCATTTTTGGGGGTTTAGTCAGAGAATTGTAGAATGGCTATAGTGTAGAAAGTTGCTCCAGCTCTTCGGAAGAGCAATGTAGCTATGGCCCACTCCCCACCCTTTCCCTAAAGCCCTGAAAAGTCATCTGGCTTCAGGTGCTTATCCATTTCCCTTCTGAAAGACAGATGAATCTACCTCTGCCACCCTTTCATTTCAGGCAGTGTATGTGACCTTTTGTGGAAGGCAGGAGGGATTAAATGATTAAAAAGGTTTCATGGGGCAAGGTTAAAAGAAGTGAACATGGAAGGAAACAAAAGATTCTTCCAGAAGAGGTGTGAATGGTAGGATAACTGCTGTCTGAACACAAAGTAAAAGAAATCAAAGAGAAATGAGGACAAAACCAAACCAGCAACAAGACATGAAATGGAGAGCAAGAGGGATAATAAATTGTTGAACTCCATGTTGAGGCCGGAAAAGCTCTAAAGCATAGAGTACAAAGATGAGGCTTTGTTCATTGAATACTATCAGCCTAAGGACAAAGGTCAGAATGGGAGAAAGGTGGAGAGTTAGAATGAATGGTAATGGGAAGCTCGATGAACAGAGCCTTATCTTTGCTTAACAAGTTAAATGAAGGAGTTCTGCAAAGCGGTAACAATTCTGTTTGGTCTTCCAAAGGTACAGACCATATCTTGGACTGCGATTGATATTCTGGGCTTGGGTTTGAACTGAGCCCAGAGTTATATTCCCCATGCAGTGCAGGCTATAAAACTTCATTGCAAATAGGATCAATCATCACTTTGCCCAGTGAAGCATAGGCCTGCATCAAAGCAGCTATAATTTGACCTTGCAATGTTTTGAAAGCAGAACAGTATACCAACAGCATTCCATTCAGTGCCTTGTTTCAATCATGGAATTTGCATCGATCATATTCCACTTCAATTCAATCTATGAAGATACTAAGTTCAAAACTCATTTGCTAAAAGTCACTTTTGATTAATCCATCTTTTTGAAGACAAATTAAATGTGGTCAAAATGTGAATATTATCAATATCTTCTTACCTGGTTACCTTTATTAGGTCAGGCAGCATGGCTGGAGAGAGAAGTCATTAACACTTAATTCAGCTTATGAGGGACCAAGACCTTGCAATGTATATTTTTAATTATTTTAGAAATAACAATTTGAACTAAGTCCTTTTAAAAAGGCTGAATCTGTGTCTCTCTATGATCCCCAAACAAAAGAAACTTTGCACCTCGTTATTTGAGGAGCCTCTAACAACCACCCGTGGCTTGTACAACCCAACTTCAAAGACTGTCACCTGAGGAAGGAGCAGTGCTCTGAAAGCTAGTGATTTGAAACAAAGCTGTTGGACTTTAACCTGGTTTTGTAAGACTTCTTACTGCGCTCACTCCAGTCCAACGCCGGTATCTCCACATCACGACTTTAAAGAGTTGTACAAAGCCCATTTGTGTTAACCCAGGGTAGCTAGGAGATAGATCGTCTGCTAAGACAAAAACCGAGACCCTGCAACTTCCTTTTCAATGCCTTATGACTGCAATATTTAACAATTATGAGAGATTTGATAGGCTAGGGTTGTTTTCTTTGGAGCTAAGGGGTGACCTAATTGAGGGGCCTAGACAGGAAAGACTTGTTTTCCCCTCACCTGATGGGTCAATTTCCAACAGAGGGCATAGATTTAAAATACATTGTAGAAGGATGAGAGGAAACGTGAGGAAAGTCTTGGTGGGTGTTGGAATTCACTGCCTAAATTGATGATGAGGGTGAAGTGCTCAACACATTTAAAAGGAACCTGGATTTACATCTGAAGTGCTGCAACCTCCAAGGCTACGAACCAGGTATTGAAAAATGGGATTAAAATGAGCAGCCTGTTTCTTTTTGCCGATGCAGCCACAATGAGCTGAATTGACTCTTTCTGCACTAATGTGAGAGTCATATGATATGGTCCTCTGACTTGTGGAACAACTAATATTGCCTTGCTGGACTTTGTAGCTCAATCTGCTATTTACCTTTGAACTAGTAGCCTCGTGGGCAAGGAGCTCTGTCCAGGTGGAATACCTGCCCAAAAATCTACACTGCTGGTGGAGGTCTGTGCCACCACCTAACCAGACTGATTCTTTGCTGCATGCCTGTCATTGTGTGAAGTCAACACTACCGGAAAAGTGAATTATACAGCATCGGTTTTCAACCTACCGAATTCCATGAAGGAATACCTCATTGGACTTTGATTCTGCCTTTTGTCTCTGTGCCATAAATCCTTCTTTTCTCTATCCCACTCGTTTACTATCTGAATGCGAGGGGGGCATTATGAATCCGTTTTGTGTCCTCTGCACACAAAAAGAACATGTCCAAGTATTGTGCCATTTTCAATTAAACTATAGCTTGGGGGATAAGTGTTCTCTGGTGCATTCTCCATGGCAACACCAGTGTCCACTTTTTCACCTGCAGTATAAATTGTTGATGTATATAAATCGGGTACTCTTGCCTCTGTCCTGATAAATACCAGACAAAACAATTTTTGAACGTGTCCCTTTTTTCAGCAAGACCTGAGATGTGTAGTACCAAGTGCTTAAATAATTAATCCTTGCTGATTATGTTACCAGGTACTGGTTTCTCCATTTGATTCAAGCAAAAGAGGTGAAATGACAGTGTCTGCCCTTGACATTAAGACTGCATTTGGCTGAGTATGGCATCAAAAACCCCTTACAAAACTGAAGTCTATGGGAATCAAGCTAAAACTCTCCACTGAAACAAGTCATATCCAGCATAAACGATCATAGTTGTGGTTATTGGAGGTTGATCATCTAATGTCCAGGACATTGCTGCAGGATTGCCTTAGGATAGTGCCCAACAATCATCGGCTCCTTTATCAATGACGTTCCTGCCATCATAAGGACTGAAGTGTGGGATTTTATTGTTGATTAGTACTATTCATGACTCCTGAAGCTGTCCATGTGCAGCAATATTCAGGCAGGGGAAGAGAGGTGGCAAATAACATTTACACCAAATATGTGCCAGGCAATGACCAACTACAATTTGAAAGAATCTAGCCATTTCCCCTTGACATTCAATGGCATTACCATCACTGAATTCCCCCACGACTAATATCCTGGGGCTTAACATTGGCCAGAAACTGAGGACCAGCTACATAAATACTGTGGCTACAAGAGCAGGTCAGAGGCTGGGAATGTGGGGAGTAACTCATCTCCTGACTCTCCAGTCCACCATCTACAAGGTGCAAGTGTTGTGAGTCAAATGGAATATTCTCCACTTGATTGGATGAGTGCTGCCCCAACGACACTCAAAAAGCTTAACAGTATCCAAGTTACAAGTTGAAACATGAACTCCCTCCACCACTGATGCACAGTGGCAGCAGTGTGTATCATCTACAAGATGCACTGCAGGAACTCACCAAGGTTCTTTCAACAGCACCTTCCAAGGACAAGGGTAGCAGTTACATGGGAACGCCACTATCCGGAAGTTCCCCTCCAACTCAATATATCACCAGTCCTTCACTGTTGCTGGTCAAGATCCTGGAACTCCCTCCCTAACTCGAGCCAACTGGGTTGGCTACTTCCCTAGTTTAATATGGAGATTCGCAAAGAACGCAGGGACTAAAATGGACAGGCTCAGAGAAGCAAGCAGTTTGCAAAGTTTTCCTGTATATTCGACTCTCAGAAAGCAGACAGCATTGAAACCAGCAATCTGAATATTAATGAGCGATTCCCGGGCACAGTGGTAACTGTCGAGAACGGTCAAAACAAGTCAGACTCCTCGGCGCCAGCAGGAGTCCAAGACAAAAGAGACTAACGAGCACCCAAGAAACGCCCAGCGATCAGTGAACAGCCCCAGTATTGGGGGAATTCAAACCGATCGATTGGTACATGATCTAATCGATTGGAGGTATCCGCCCAAAAGGGCGCGAAGCCCCTGGGGCCTATAAAAGACAGGTCCCAAGTTCAATTCACTCTTAGCCAGCCCTCCCAGCAGAACATCTTAGCAGCTTGGAAGAACTCTTGACCGAGAGAAGGAGAGGCCTAGCTAACAGCTACACCGACAAGTAAGTGTCCAGTCAACGCACGCTACGAGATAGGCGCTCCTGACCCTTCATCCGTACCAGTTGGAAGCCCGCAGCCCCAGGATTGAACAAGAGGCCATTGTTCCCTGACCCAGTGGGTTCTTTTCCAAAGATACGTATTGGCCTGTAGTGGTAGAGGTAGTCTAGTTTTGTAGTGTTTATGCATGAGTAGCGATTAACTGTGTATCGTGTTGTGTTTTGAACCTTACTAATTGGTGTACCGAGTTATTGATCAGCACTTGAACTTGAACCTCATGGTGGTATCAGTTTTTATTTTTTTCATTTTTTTTTTATAAATTTAGATTACCCAATTATTTTTTCCAATTAAGGGGCAATTTAGCGTGGCCAATACACCTACTCTGCTCATTTTTGGGTTGTGGGGGCGAAACCCACGCAGACACGGGGAGAATGTGCAAACTCCACACGGACAGTGACCCAGAGCCGGGATCGAACCTGGGACCTCAGCGCCGTGAGGCGGTTGTGCTAACCACTAGGCCACCGTGCTGCCCTTCATGGTGGTATCATAAAGATACCTGGCGACTCTAGAGCAAGGTAATAAAACAGAGCCAATTGAGTGTACAGCACACCCACCAGAACAAGCAACATTTAGTGGCGACTCCGCCGTGACTTGATCTAGAAGTGGCCCCTCCACTCCGAGAGAACCCAGAAATTTGAAATCAGAAATCCAATTGGGAACAGAAACAACCACAAGAGTTCAAGCAGTTCTGATCAATCCTCATAATTCGGAAGTGTGTTTTTGCATGCGTAACTAACAGGGTTATAAGGTAAAACTGATAGATTTTGTTGCGAAAAACTGTTGGGAGTTTGTTTTCCGGAAAACAGCGAAAGCCGTACCTGTGTCTACAACACCGCCTTAATATCCCTCGTTCCAAATTTTAAAAGAGAGCATAAGATAGGAGAAATGACCATGCAGGCAATGGAACATCTCATGAACCCTCAACAATTCGTGGTCGCAGCGACCAACAGCAGAGTAGGTCAGTGTCCCGTTTGGGAAATTGAGTTGAGAAAGTACCTCAAAGGGAAGGGATGGCCCCTTTGGAATGACTTTTGCTCAAATGAGGAAACCGGTCCCGGGAGTATAGGACATACTTGGTGGGAGAACCTGAGTGAGATTCATAAAATGAGTTTAGGAAAAGCCCGTAAGCCGATGGCAATTGTGTCATGTCTGGCACAATTGCGAGGCACAGAGGAGGTCGTTGGGATGCTCCGCAAAGAGAGGAGAAACATCAAATGAGCAAGGTTGATGTTAGCGAAGTAGAAAGCGAGAATTTAGAGTTAAGAAAGAAGTTGGCAGATAAGGATAGAGAGGTAGATGATGCCAAGAGGGCACACCAGTCTTGTCTAGCACATCTGAGCAGCTTCCAAACACAGTATGATAAGGCCTATCAGGATAAGCAGCGTGCAGTGCTGGTAAGAGAGGAAAGAGAGAAGCAGGTAGAGGCATTGCGAAAGCAATGCAGTGACTTAAAGGCAGCGTTAAGAGCACTCCATGCTGCTACCACGGAGCAGAGACAAAGCTCCTTAGACCACCGAAATGTTGGAAGCAGATTGCTGAGCTGCAGTCTTTGCTTTCCGTGCAAAATGGGTTCCAAAGCACGTTTGGATCCCAGTTAGAGGAAGGAGATGGCCCTGATTGGCAGGAACTTAGTGAGACAGTGCAGAGATATATTCTGTGCGCAGGGAAAGACCCAGAAAAGAAAAGCACCCCAACCCCCCACAGAGAAGATAGATCAGGCACCAATGAATCCAGTCACCACCCACCGCACAGTCGCAGCGGACGGAGACGCGGAATTCACGTACACCACCCCACGTTAACCGTAACCCAACTAAGGGACGCGTGCGAGAAGATCCCACCATTCCTCCCATCCGCAGACCCCCACCAATTCTTCGCTGGAGTAAAGCAACAGGCGACCGTGTACGGCCTGGATGAGCGTGAGCAGGTGAAGCTCACCGTTTTAAGTTTAGACCCCTCAGTTGTAGCGGCCCTTCCCAACCCCCAGAATGTAGGAGGAGGCACCCTTGCAGAGATGCACACGGCGATCCTAGACACGATCGGTTATAACAGAGGTGACCCAGTTGAAGGCCTGAATAAGTGCAGGCAAAAGAAAACAGAACACCCCACAGTGTTTGCAGGACGTCTGTGGATACATTGCACAGCTGTTTTCGGTGACTTAAACTGCTCCCATTTGACCCCAGACAATACGGCCAAATGGACCCGCACCCTATCTCCCATGCCACAGAGGCAGGACAGAGAGCCTGTGCAAACTACGACCCCTCAGAGGAAACTCATAATGAGAAATGGGTTTTAAAAAGGTTGTCCCGCGCTTGGGAGCAATCTGTCCATAGTAAACCCGCAGTTAGGGAACCCGAAGATCAGCAGGCAGAGGCTGATATTCAGGCAGTTAGAGCACACCAGAACCCCGCCTGGGTGAATGAAGGCAGGAACAGCCCCCCACAGAAACCACAGGAGTGTTACAACTGTGGACAATTGGGACACTTTGCTCGAGAATGCAATGCCCCACAAAAGTCACAGAGAGCCCAGCAGACAGGCACTCTGAATAGGAACAGGACAAAGCCCATACATAGTGTAGGCACCCGTTCAGATCAGTCAGACATGGACGGAACAGACTGACGGTGCTCGGGCTCCCCCACTTGGGTCTGTGACACCCTTTGGGACAGGTCCGGATGACCAGTAGTCGCAGCAAAAATACGGGGACAGCCCATAGAATTACTCTGGGACACAGGAGTGTCCCGCACCACAATTAATTCCTCCAATATGTTTCAATAGGACACGTGGCCCACTACAGCCACAATCACCCTCAGCGGCTTCACAGGTCACTCAAAGCAGGGACACATTACAGCCCCTGTACCCATTCAGATAGGTAACATCACAACAAGACACCCCATAGTTTTAGTGATCTGCCCCACACAGCAGAACATATTTTAGGCATAAACTTTATGAATTCACACAGCTTGTCATTTGATCCAGTGAATCAATGTGTCTGGAAAATGGCACGGTCAGCAAGAGCCCCCGCAACGCTCACAGTCGGTGAGTATGCAAACATGATTAGCGCAATCAGAGAATATTGCTTTGATCCGACAACACTTAGTACGGACAAACAGGTTAGGGCAGTTTTGCAAAAGAACAGACCAGCATTTGCCAGGCACGACTGCGGCAGAATGGCTGGAGCGGTTCAAATTACAGGACCTGACCCTAGACCCCAAAGGCAGTATGGATTTCCCCAAGAGGCAGAGGGAGAAATTGCAAAGGTTATCGACAGCTTATTAGAGCAGGGCGTACTTAGATCAGTAGCCTCTACTAATAATGCCCCGCTTTGGCCAGTGAGAAAGCTTGATGGATCATGGCGACTGTCCATCAATTATCGGGAACTCAATAAAGTTACCCCCGCAGTAGCCCCCATGGTAGCCACAAGTCCCGAGACCATGCTCAACCAGGGACTCAACTCACAATACTTTACGGTTTTGGATATCAGTAACGGCTTCTGGTCCATTCCATTGGCAAAGGTGTGCCAGTACAAATTTGCCTTCACATTTAAAGGTCAGCAGTACACATGGACATGCCTTCCACAAGGATTCCACAACTCCCCCTCCATTTTCCACTGACAGCTGGCAAATGGTTTGTCTAAATTCTCTTGCCCCGAATGTCTGCTCCAGTATGTGGACGACTAAAGGACGGCACTGTTAGTCAGATTAGAGAAGCGAGATGGACCCTTCTTTTGCAGGGACGGGACATCACTGTAAAAAGGACAAAGACTCACACTTTCTTAGCAGACAACCTCCAGTACCCTGGCACCCCCCATGAATGTGAAATCATGTCCCCACTTAATAACACAGGCCCCTTTATTGCAAAGACACCCCCCAGAAAGATAGGAAGTTCACCCCAAAGCCCCAAGCACACAGACATGTGCGCACCTTTAAGGGTTTATGTGGATGGTTCGTCCTCCATTTTAAACGGAAAGCGCATTACAGGATGCGGTATCTATGTTGAGGACGCGCAGGGACACGCCCTCGATGAAATTTTGTTACAGTTACCAGGTCACTTAGGCGCGCAAGCAGCAGAGCTAGCAGCCATTGTGTACATTGTAGAGCACCCAGATTCCTTCCCCAGCCCGGCAGACATTTACTCGGACAGCCTTTATGTCTGCAACAGCCTCACAGAATTCCTACCCCTGTGGAAAGCAAGAGGATTTGTTTCCGCGGACGGTAAACCCCTTCCTTCAGCCCCATTGCTCTGCCATATTTTAGAGAAAGCGAAAGATATGACTTTTGGAATAATTAAAGTAAGAAGTCACCACTGTTCATCCCCCCCCCCCCCCCCCCCCCCCCAGAAATGTGAAAGTCGACGCACTGGCTAAGGCAGGTTCCAGGCATGGACATTTTTGGAATCCCCCCGAAAGCGCCCCAGTGAATGCAGTTCAGGTCTCGCAAACTAATATTGAGGATTTAGTGCAGGCCCAGAAGCAGGATAGTAATCTCAGGGAGATTTTAAAAGGAAAGTTTACAGCCCCGTACGATAGGTTCAGAAATGCACTGACCACACATGATGGTGTGGTTCTGAAAGACACTCTTTATGTGGTTCCTGAACAGGATAGGAATCGACTAATTTGTTTGTTCCATGATGGTCATGGACACCAGGCAATTGACCCCACTACAGCCCACCTGAGACAGCTCTGTTGGTGGCCAAATTTGAAAGATGTTACCCATTACATTGAGAATTGCCTTATCTGTGCCCAGAATAATCCGGACAGGTATTCCAAGAAAGCGCAGCTGAGCCACACCCGCCCCGTTAATGGCCCCTGGACTAACCTCCAGACTGATTTCATAGGACCATTGACCCCTTGCCGGAATAGTTACAAGTATGTTTTAGTAGGTATAGACACGTTTACTAAATGGGTTGAAGCATTCCCATCTAGGACCAATACAGCAAAGACCACGGCTAAGATTTTAACACACCACATCTTTACGAGATGGGGACTCCCCCGCAGCATTGAATCGGACCAAGGTTCCCATTTTACGGGACGTGTCATGAAGAACGTCCTCACGATATTTGGCATAACACAAAAATTCCACATAGCATACCACCCCCAGTCGAGTGGTATCGTGGAGCGCATGAATCGGACTCTAAAAGCAACCCTCAGAAAAATGGTCCAACAGAATAACATGACTTGGGATTCAGTCCTCCCATTCGCTCTAATGCTTTTACGAAATACTGTTTCGACTTCCACAGGTTTCACCCCACACACCCTCGTGACCGGACGCCCCATGAAAGGTACAGAATTCCTTTTAGGACTTGACTTGACCAGCCCCGAAGTGACAGCCCTCACCCACGAAAATGCAGTTAAACAATTGGTTGAAAATGTAAAATCGACCCAGCTGGCAGCCACAGTAAAATTAGGCACATGAAAGAAACAGAGCAAGGCCTGTTTCGATAAGACAGTACATGCGACTGAGTTTCAGGTAGGACAGCAGGTCATGCTGTCTATCTACAACCCCAGCACATTCCTGTCGCCCAAGTATTCGCGTCCGTATTTGATTGCGGACAAAGTTAGCCCCTCAGTTTACAAAATTAAGTACCCCAACGGAAAGACTGTGTGGTTTCATATAAACCAGCTAAAGGCATATGGCTTGCAGTCTAACCATACACACCACATCATGCTTGACGCAGGGCCCCACAGCAAACTCAACTCCACCCTCCCCCAGCACGACTGACCCATCCACAGACTCGACCTCGACTCCTGCCCCCTAACTCCAGGCTCCGCCTCGGAACACCCACAGGCAGCAGCAGCAGAGACAGCAACTGTGACTTAGACGACAGCCACAGCACGCCTCCCTACTATCCCCCAGCAACAGGCCCCACACCCAACGATTCTGAACACTACTCCAGTGATCCCTTCCTGATCACTTTCCTCAACAAACCCCACCTAAAACCGCCACCCTACGATGACGATCCCGACTTTGTACACTCGGATTTAGATAACACTGTTTGGCACTGTGACACCTCGTACAGGCTCGTCCGGAATGACGAGATGGACCCAAGGTCACACCATGCAGCCTTAGCAGCCATTATTCATTCACGAGTATGGCATCCGGGAGAAGAGGATGACAATGAGTCTGACTCCCAAAACCAGAACCCTTTTGTGACCCTGTTCGCAGATGACAATTGAGGTGTCCAGATGATGTAAAAAGAGAAACCGATTGAGAGAGAAACGGTGTCCTTTCTGATGGAATCTGCATGTTTTGTGTTGCATGTTTGTTTGTTTGTGTTTGTTTTTTTTCCTCCAGGAACAGCAGCTCTGCGGACACACGCTCCATTTGTCCACCGATACCTTTGAGAACTTGGCGGCATGCTTGTCAGCTGAGACCGCAGAGAGCTTGCCCAACCCCCGTTTATAATTGCTCTTCTGATTTGAGGGTACTCTTATCAGCAGAAACCTCTGGGAACCTGCCAGAGCCCCGTTCGTAACTGTTCTTCAGGTTCGAAGGTAGAACCATTACAGCAACCCCCACGATGACTACACTCTTGCCTGTTCTTGTCAGGTCACTCAGGCAGTGGAGTAACGGCAGTGGTTCCTGCCCTGTCTGAGGACCCCCCCCCCCACTCCGGTTAGCTAAGCTCGGGTACGGCACAGCCCGCCCTGCCCGGAGATTCCATCCAAATCTTACCCGTCGGGGCCCATACGCACCTCATTTCGGCACTCTTGGTTTTCAAAGTTTGGTTTTGTTTAGTTTAGTTTCAGGTGACCCTTTGGTTGCTACTCCCCATGCTATTTACATCCACGAACATTTGGATGGTAGATCGCAAAGCTTGCGAAACGGCTCGCAGTGGTACTGTATTTTTGGAGTATGTCTGGTCCTGAAATTCGTTTTTTGAAAAAAAAAATGAGGGAGTCACAGAGAGTGACCAATTGTAAAAGGGAAATTGGCATTAGAGGACAGACATGCTAACGTTCAAGATATTAAGCAAGATAGTAACAGACACTATACTTGATCCCATAGATTTCCAGAAGCTCCAAGGAGAGATCAATGGAAGAGAACAGAAGAGAAGAGAAGAAAGATGACAAATGCGACCTTGTTTTTAGTTATTATTTGTGCATGTTTTTGTGCGAACGCGAACCCCCTCACCCCAACCCCCCCCTCCCCCAGCCATTAATGATTCACTTCACCATAGCACCCTGAGCCCAGTAACCTGTAGCAATGCACTATCATGGTGTGAGAAGTTCATAACATGGTACTCCCTTTCCTATGTAATCGAATCACTTTTAGTGTTGGCAATATTCTGCAGCATCGTGCAGACGATCTGAATGAGAAAATGGTGAAGGAGAGCCTACCGCTCTCGCACCCCGGTTTACAGGATGAGATCCCCTATTTTCGGTTTTCGCCAAGCCCCCGAACCCTTAGAGATATAATAAAGAACTTCCATTCGTTCGCGTTTTGTAAATAAAGAAATGTGTTTCCTTTTGCGACTATAAGAATGTATTGCTCTGAGCTTGACTGCCAAGCAAGAGAAAAATGTAATTGCTGTTTTATTTGTCTATGGTTAGGAAGCTAGTATGTTTGGATGTTTGAGCGAGTATAGTTTATGAAGGATAGTTAGGGGGACTTCCGGTGGCGGCGATGTCCGAGTGAGCCGCACATTCGGTGGGCTCTCACTCCGGCCGGCTGGAACAGCTGTTTCCCCGCGATAGCGGGACTACGGAGGCGGCAGAAAGGCTGCCTGGAACAGAGGAGGAGAGCGGGCTGCAGAGGATGTAAGTGTGGAGGCCAGCAGGTGAGGAAGAAGGAGAGAGAGAGAGAAGGAGGAAGCTGACCTGCAGGTTAAGATGGCGGACCCACGGACCTTCCTTCCTCCAGGACAAAGGGAAAAAGAAAAAGTTTGGAGTTGCTGAGGAGGGACAGCTTGGACCCACTTCAGATGCCCAAGAGGTAAAATTGAAGGAGCTGGGCGAAGGAAAGCGGCAGCGGAGGCGCTGAGGAGCGGGCTGCGGCATATGGAACAGCGGGATTCCAGAAAGCAGAAGAAGTATGAGAAAAAGGGACAGAGACAAGGACCGGAAGAAAATTACCTGGGACCTAAGATGGCGGACACACGGAACCCGGACTCAGCAATCCAGCTGGCGCTGGATAACATGCTCCAGGTAATGAAGTCCAGTTTTGAAGCGCTGAAGCGGGACAGCTTGGACCCAATCCAGAAAGCGGTGGATCAGCTGAACCAGAGGCTGGACGCCCAGGATGTTAAAGTTAAGGAGCTGGGAGAAGCGGTGGAGGAGCAGGCGGATGCGCAAACGGTTGCAGCGCTAGAAGTGGACGGCCTGAAAGAGCGGCAGAGAAGACTGCTGGACAGAGTAGAGGAGCTGGAGAATAGAGTCCGCAGGAACAATCTGAGGATGGTCGGCCTCCCGGAGGGGGCGGAGGGAGCTGATGCTGCAGCGTTTGTAGCAGACCTGCTGAAGCAGCTGATGGGGGCCGAAGCCTTTCCGCGACCGCTGGAGCTGGAGGGGGCACACAGGGTGCAGGCAAGGCAGGGGCGGCTGGGCGGACCCCCCCGCCCGATGGTGATTAGGTTCCACAGGTTCGTGGACAAGGAGCGGGTGCTGCAGTGGGCAAAGAGCGCCAGGAGCAGCACGTGGAATAACAGTGTGCTCCGCATCTATCAGGACCTAAGCCAGGAGGTGGCTCGGCGGCGAGCAGCCTTTAAGAATGTCAAGGAGGTGCTGTTCAAGAAGCACGTGAAGTTTGGTCTGCTGTTCCCAGCTCGGCTATGGGTCACGCACCAGGGTCAACACCACTACTTTTCCGAGCCCGAAGAAGCGATGGATTTTGTGAGGGACCTGGGGATGGCCCCGAAAGGAGGCCCTAAGGACACGAGTTAGGGCCCGAGGATTTCTGTGGGGAGGAACGCCGAATGTGCCTGGACTGCTGCTCAACGGTTTGCTGGGCCAATGGGGCCAAACGGAACATTTGAGACTCTTTCCTTTGTTCATGGACATTTATGTGCTTTTTCTCTTTTTTCTATGTTTTTTCCCTTTTTTTTTCCTGTTTGGGCTTTTTGTGCAGCTCGCGGAAGACACTGGAGCCGGCTTGCCCCAGTGGGTGGGGAGGAGGGCGGGGAAACAAGGGGAATGGGACAGGAAGGCGCCGGAGTGTTGAGTCACCGGGCTAGCAGATTGGCTAGTCAAGGAAGTCAGATGGGGGGGAAAGCTATAGCCAGTAGATGGCAGGGGTGGGGGTATCGGGGGATGGGGTTAGGGGAGGGGGGGGTTGTTCTGCTGACGGGAGAGGGACTTGAAATAGGCACTGGAAAGGAGGTCGAGGGTGGAGGCAGCTATAGGGCGGGCCAGGAAGGGCGCGACGCACGGGTCAGGGGCCGGCCCGAGAAAGGCTATGGCTGACCGGCGGGGTGGGGGGGGTGGGATGTGCCCCCCGACCAGGCTGATCACCTGGAACGTCAAGGGACTGAATGGGCCGGTTAAGAGGGCGCGGGTGTTCGCGCACTTGCGGGCCCTGAGGGCGGACGTAATTATGTTGCAGGAGACACATCTGAAAGTGTCAGACCAGACCAGGCTAAGGAAGGGCTGGATTAGCCAGGTCTTCCACTCGGACTTGGACTCGAAGTCCAGAGGGGTGGCAATCATGATCAACAAGCGTGTGCAATTTGAGGCAGAGGGCATATCCGCAGACAGGGGGGGCAGATACCTGATGGTACGGGGCAGGCTGGAGGGGAGAAGAGTGGTGCTGGTGAATATATATGCCCCGAACTGGGATGACGTGGACTTCATTAAAAGAGTGCTGGGGAAGATCCCGGACTTGGATTCTCGCAGGCTAATAATGGGAGGGGACTTTAACATGGTCCTTGACCCGACTTTGGATCGGTCGTGTCCCAGAACGGGTAGGCTCTCAGCAATGGCAAGGGAGCTGAAAGGGTTTATGGAGCAAATGGGGGCAGTGGACCCCTGGAGGGAGGGACAGCCAACAGGAAGGGGCTACTCGTTCTACTCGCACGTCCACAAAGTATATTCCAGGATAGATTTCTTTGTGTTAAGCAGGGACTGTAGGGGGGAGGTAAAGAACACGGAATACTCAGCAATTACCATTTCAGACCATGCCCCGCATTGGGTGGACCTGCAGTTCGGGGGAGCGAGCTATCAACGCCCGCAATGGAGGCTAGATGTGGGACTGCTGTCGGAGGAGGGGATCTGCGAGAGGCTTCGGAAATGTATAAAAAATTACCTGCAGGTGAATGACACTGGGGAGGTCTCAGCGGCGACCGTGTGGGAGGCGCTAAAGGCAGTAGTGCGGGGGGAGCTGATTTCAATTGGGGCCCATAGAGCCAAGGCAGACCGGGCAGAGATGGATAGATTGGTCAGGGAAATGGGCCGGATAGATGAAGAGCACGCGAAGTCCCCGGGGGAGGTTTTACTCAGGGAAAGGCAGAGGCTACAGGCGGAACTGGGGGCACTATCCACGAGCAGGGCCGTGGAACAGCTTAGGAAGGCGAGGGGAGTGGTGTACGAGTATGGGGAAAAGGCTAGCAGACTGTTAGCGCAGCAACTTAGGAGGAGGGAGGCGGCCAGGGAAATAGGTAGAGTGAGGGACGAGGGGGGGCACAAAGTGGAGGATCCGGCAGAATTGAATAGGGTATTCCGGGACTTCTATTGTAAGCTGTATACTTCGGAGCCGCCAAAAGAACCGGAGGGGATGAAAAGGTTTCTGGATGGGTTAACATTCCCAACAGTTGGGGGGGGGCGAGTGGAAGAGCTGGGGGCCCCGATTAGAGTAGAGGAGGTATTGGGGGGCCTAAAGGCCATGCAGTCGGGGAAGTCCCCGGGGCCGGATGGATACCCAGTAGAGTTTTATAGGAAGTTCTCTGAGCTGGTGGGCCCGGTCTTGGCGAGGGTTTTCAATGAGGCAAGGGACAGAGGGACCCTGCCGCCGACGATGTCACAAGCCACCATATCTCTGATATTAAAGCGGGGTAAAGACCCGGAGGTGTGCGGGTCCTACAGGCCAATCTCCCTGATTAATGTAGATGCCAAGCTCCTGGCAAAGGTACTGGCGGGTAGAATGGAGGACTGTGTACCGGAGGTGATTGGGGAGGATCAAACGGGGTTCGTGAAAGGTAGGCAGCTGGCGGCCAATCTGAGGAGATTGCTCAATGTGATAATGATGCCCCCGGCGGGTAGAGAGGTGGAGGTAGTGGTGGCTATGGACGCCGAGAAGGCCTTTGACCGGGTGGAGTGGGAATATCTATGGGAGGTGCTCGGACGGTTTGGGTTCGGGGAGGGATTGGTGGATTGGATCAAATTATTATATCAGGCCCCGAGGGCCAGCGTCAGGACCAACAGAGAAGTGTCGGAGTACTTTAGGTTGTACCGAGGGACCAGGCAGGGCTGCCCGCTCTCCCCGCTGCTGTTTGCGCTGGCCATAGAGCCGCTGGCGATTGCGCTGAGAGCCGCAGAGGGTTGGAAGGGGATGGTGAGGGGCGGGGTGGAACATAGGGTTTCTCTTTATGCAGACGACCTGCTCCTGTACGTGTCGGACCCAGTGGCCGGGATGGGAACTATACTGGGAATGCTGAGGGAGTTCGGCCAGTTCTCAGGATACAAATTAAATACGGTCAAGAGTGAAATGTTTGTGGTACAGGCAAGGGGCCAGGAGAACAGATTGAGAGGGCTACCGTTTAGGTTAGTTGAGGAAAATTTCCGGTATTTGGGAATCCAGGTGGCGCGAGACTGGGGCAGGCTGCACAAGTTAAATTTGGCCAGGGTGGTGGAGCAAATGAAGGGAGAGTTTCGGAGATGGGATGCACTCCCGCTGTTGCTGGCAGGGAGGGTGCAGACTGTAAAGATGACAATCCTCCCTCGATTTTTGTTTATTTTTCAGTGCCTCCCGATCTTTATCCCACAGTCCTTCTTCAAAAGAGTTAACGGGCTGATCATGAGCTTTGTCTGGGCGGGAAAGTCTCCGCGGGTGAAGAAGGCGATGTTGGAGAGGAACCGCAGCGAGGGAGGGCTGGCGTTGCCGAGTCTGGTCAATTATTACTGGGCGGCCAACATCGCTATGATAAGGAAGTGGATGGTGGGTACGGGGTCTATTTGGGAGCGAGTGGAGGCGGCTTCGTGCAGGGGCTCCAGTTTGGAAGCCCTGGTCACGGCTCCTCTACCGCTGCCGCCGGCCAAGTACACCACCAGCCCGGTAGTGGTGGCGACCCTGCGGATATGGGGCCAGTGGAGGAGGCATGTGGGGGAGATGGGGGCGTCTGTCTGGGCGCCAATCTGCGACAACCATCGGTTTGCCCCCGGCAGTATGGATGGGGGGTTCCGAGTATGGCGGCGAGCAGGGGCGGGAAGGGTGGGTGATATGTTCCTGGAAGGGAGCTTCGCGAGTTTGAGGAGCTTGGAGGAGAAATTTGGGTTGGTAGGGGGAAATGATTTTAGATACCTACAGCTGCGGGACTTTGTTCGTAGACAGGTCCCATCTTTCCCGCGCCTCCCGCCAATGGGGATCCTAGACAGAATAGTCTCTGGGAGGGACGAAGGGGAGGGTAGAGTCTCAGGTATTTATAAGGTGCTCATGAGGGAGGAAGGGTCCCAGACAGAGGAACTGAAACTTAAATGGGAGGAGGAGCTAGGCGGGGAAATGGAGGATGGGCTGTGGGCAGAGGCCCTGAGTAGGGTAAACTCGACCGCGACATGTGCAAGGCTCGGGCTGATCCAATTTAAGGTCGTTCACCGGGCCCATATGACGGTGGCTCGGATGAGCAAATTTTTCGGGATAGAGGACAAATGCGCTAGGTGCGCGGGAGGACCAGCGAACCATGTGCACATGTTTTGGGCATGCCCTGAGCTGAGGGGGTACTGGGAGGGATTTGCGGGGGTCATGTCCCAGGTGCTAAAAACAAGGGTGGTGATGAGTCCAGGGGTGGCAATTTTTGGGGTTTCGGAAGACCCGGGCGTCCAGGGGGAGAAAGCGGCCGATGTGCTGGCCTTTGCTTCCCTGATAGCCCGGCGACGAATATTATTGGCGTGGAGGGACTCAAAGCCCCCGAAGACTGAGTGGTGGCTTGCGGACATGTCAAGTTTCCTGGGGATGGAAATAAATTAAGTTCGCCTTGAGGGGATCTGTGCAGGGGTTCACCCGGAGGTGGCAACCATTTATTGACTTCTTTGCGGGAGAGTGAGCGTCAGCAGGGGGGTGGGGGGAGGGGGGGGGGGGTAGAGTAGAGTAGGAGGGAAAATATGGCGGGTAGTACGGGTGGGAGGGGAGCGGGCTTGTGCAATACGGTATGATGGAAGTATTGAAAGTACGTGGATGCTTGCACATTTTTGCCTTTTTTGCTTCCTTTCTGATGATGTCTGTAACTGTTTATAAAGCCAAAAACTACCTCAATAAAATTGTTTATTAAAAAAAAAAAAAAAAGGATAGTTAGAGGTACCGTTTTTGTCGTTAGGTAAAAGTTTTCTTGCATAGTTGAGGACAGTGTAGAGGCCATGGAAGAGGGTTCGCCGTGGTCAGGCAATGAAGACGACATAGTTGTGTGATCCTTCACGCTTCGCGTTAGGATCACAAGGAGGGAGTGCAGCCACCTGGGTTGGCCACTTCTCTAGTTTAAAATGGAGATTCGCAAAGAACGCAGGGAAAAATGGACAGGCTCAGAGAAGCAAGTAGTTTGCAACGTTTTCCTGTATATTCGACTCGCAGAAAGCAGACAGCATTGAAACCAGCAATCTGAATATTAATGAGCGCTTCCCAGGCACAATGGTAACTATCGAGAACGGTCAAAACGTGTCTTTGATATGTATGTCCCTGTCAGGCAGGGAAGAGATGGTCGAGTGAGGGAACCATGGTTGACAAGAGAGGTTGAATGTCTTGTTAAGAGGAAGAAGGAGACTTATGTAAGGCTGAAGAAACAAGGTTCAGACAGGGCGCTGGAGGGATACAAGATAGCCAGGAGGGAACTGAAGAAAGGGATTAGGAGAGCTAAGAGTGGGCATGAAAAATCTTTGGCGGGTAGGATCAAGGAAAACCCCAAGGCCTTTTACACATATGTGAGAAATATGAGAATGACTAGAGCGAGGGTAGGTCCGATTAAGGACAGTAGCGGGAGATTGTGTATTGAGTCTGAAGAGATAGGAGAGGTCTTGAACAAGTATTTTTCTTCAGTATTTACAAACGAGAGGGGCCATATTGTTGGAGAGGACAGCGTGAAGCAGACTGATAAGCTTGAGGAGATACTTGTCAGGAAGGAAGATGTGTTGCGCGTTTTGAAAAACTTGAGGATAGACAAGTCCCCCGGGCCTGATGGGATATATCCAAGGATTCTATGGGAAGCAAGAAATGAAATTGCAGAGCCGTTGCCAATGATCTTTTCGTCCTCGCTGTCAACAGGGGTGGTACCAGAGGATTGGAGAGTGGCGAATGTCGTGCCCCTGTTCAAAAAAGGGAATAGGGATAACCCTGGGAATTACAGGCCAGTTAGTCTTACTTCGGTGGTAGGCAAAGTAATGGAAAGGGTACTGAGGGATAGGATTTCTGAGCATCTGGAAAGGCATTGCTTGATTAGGGATAGTCAGCACGGATTTGTGAGGGGTAGGTCTTGCCTTAGAAGTCTTATTGAATTCTTTGAGGAGGTGACCAAGCATGTGGATGAAGGTAAAGCAGTGGATGTAGTGTACATGGATTTTAGTAAGGCATTTGATAAGGTTCCCCATTGTAGGCTTATGCAGAAAGTAAGGAGGCATGGGATAGTGGGAAATTTGGCCAGTTGGATAACAAACTGGCTAACCGATAGAAGACAGAGAGTTGTGGTGGATGGCAAATATTCAGCCTGGAGCCCAGTTATCAGTGGCGTACCGCAGGGATCAGTTCTGGGTCCTCTGCTGTTTGTGATTTTCATTAACGACTTGGATGAGGGAGTTGAAGGGTGGGTCAGTAAATTTGCAGATGATACGAAGATTGGTGGAGTTGTGGATAGTGAGGAGGGCTGTTGTCGGCTTCAAAGAGACATAGATAGAATGCAGAGCTGGGCTGAGAAGTGGCAGATGGAGTTTAACCCTGACAAGTGTGAGGTTGTCCATTTTGGAAGGACAAATCTGAATGCGGAATACAGGGTTAATGGCAGGGTTCTTGGCAATGTGGAGGAGCAGAGAGATCTTGGGGTCTATGTTCATAGTTCTTTGAAAGTTGCCACTCAAGTGGATAGAGCTGTGAAGAAGGCCTATGGTGTGCTAGCGTTCATTAGCAGAGGGATTGAATTTAAGAGCCGTGAGGTGATGATGCAGCTGTACAAAACCTTGGTCAGGCCACATTTGGAGTACTGTGTGCAGTTCTGGTCACCTCATTTTAGGAAGGATGTGGAAGCTTTGGAAAAGGTGCAAAGGAGATTTACCAGGATGTTGCCTGGAATGGAGAGTAGGTCATACGAGGAAAGGTTGAGGGTGCTAGGCCTTTTCTCATTAGAACGGAGAAGGATGAGGGGCGACTTGATAGAGGTTTATAAGGTGATTAGGGGAATAGATAGAGTAGACAGTCAGAGACTTTTTCCCCGGGTGGAACACACCATTACAAGGGGACATAAATTTAAGATAAATGGTGGAAGATATAGAGGTGATGTCAGAGGTAGGTTCTTTACCCAGAGAGTAGTGGGGGCATGGAATGCACTGCCTGTGATGGTAGTTGAGTCGGAAAATTTATGGACCTTCAAGCGGCTATTGGATAGGTACTTGGATTAGGGTAGAATAAGGGAGTGTAGGTTAACTTCTTAAGGGCAGCACGGTAGTATTGTGGATAGCACAATTGCTTCACAGCTCCAGGGTCCCAAGTTCGATTTCGACTTGGGTCACTGTCTGTGTGGAGTCTGCACATCCTCCCCGTGACTGCGTGGGTTTCCTCCGGGTACTCCGGTTTCCTCCCACAGTCCAAAGATGTGCAGGTTGGGTGGATTGGCCATGAAAAATTGTCCAAAATTCTATGATTAACCTAGGACAAAAGTTCGGCGCAACATCGTGGGCCGAAGGGCCTGTTCTGTGCTGTATTTCTCTATATCTCTATATCTATAAGTCAGACTCCTCGGCGCCAGCAGGAGTCCAAGACAAAAGAGGCTAACGAGCACCCAAGGAACACCCAGCGATCAGGGAACAGCCCCAGTATTGGGGGAATTCAAACCAATCGATTGGTACGTGATCCAATCGATTGGAGGCAGGAACGGGGTCCGCCCAAAAGGGCGCAAAGCCCCTGGGGCCTATAAAAGACAGGTCCCAAGTTCAATTCACTCTCTTAGCTGGCCCTCCCAGCAGAACATCTTAGCAGCTTGGAAGAACTGTTGACCGTGAGAAGGAGAGGCCTAGCTAACAGCTACACCGACAAGTAAGTGTCCAGTCAACGCACGCCACGAGACAGGCGCTCCTGACCCTTAGTCCGTACCAGTTGGAAGCCCGCAGCCCCAGGATTGAACAAGAGGCCATTGTTCCCTGACCCAGTGGGTTCTTTTCCAAAGATAAGTATTGGCCTGTAGTGGTAGAGGTAGTCTAGTTTTGTAGTGTTTATGCATGAGTAGCGATTAACTGTGTATATAATAAACGTGTTGTGATTTGAACCTTACTAATTGGTGTACCGAGTTATTGATCAGCACTTGAACTTGAACCTTGTGGTGGTATCATAAAGATACCTGGCGACTCTAGAGCAAGGTAATAAAACAGAGCCAATTGAGTGTACAGCACACTCACCAGAACGAGAAACAAATGGCACTGTGGGTGTACCTACACCACATGGACTGCAGTGGTTCAAAAAGGCAACTCACCACCACCACCTTCTCAAGGGCAATTAGGAATGGGCAATAAATTCTAGCCTAGCCTGCGACATCTACATCACATGAAAAATAAAAAACTTTTTTTGTGTTTTCCAATGATTGTCATGTTAAGTGTGTTTGGGGAAAAAAGCTATAATTAAAAGCACTATTTAAACGTATGCATCCGCTTCCTCTCAAATTCTCCATGTGGTATCAAGTTTGCCATTCCAAACACTTAAGTTTTTTTTCCCAAGTTGTCTGTATAACCCCGTTTTCCAGATAAATCTTTGATCATCGCCTGTTTCCTCCTCTATAATAATGTTTGTTGCTGCTCCTCTATGTCTCGAAGCCACAGGAGGGACTGAAGGCAATACTGCAAATACTGAAAGAGTTTGAAACCTTCTCGGGCTGCAAACTTAATCTGGGCAAAAGCGAGACATTCCCAGTGAACCCAAAAGGGGGAGGGACAGAGCTGGAGGGGCTCCTGTTCAAAACGGCCCAGACAGATTCCGTTACCTGGGGATCCAGAGAGCCAGAAACTGGACACAGATCCACAAGTGGAACCTGACCAGCCTGGTGGAGGAAGTAAGAAAAGACCTTCAACGGTGGGGCTCACTCCCACTCTCCCTGGCGGGGAAAGTGCAGACGATCAAGATGAACGTACTGTCAAGGTTCCTCTTCCTGTTTAGATCCATACCGATCTTTATCCCCAAGGCCTTTTTCCAAAACCTAGACAGTCTAATCATGGCATTTGTGTGGGGGAGGGGGGGTAAGAACCTGAGAATTTCCAAACCGGCATTGCAAAGAAGAAAAATCAAAGGGGGCTTGGCCTTACCGAACCTACAATACAACAACTGGGCAGCAACGGCAGAAAGAGTGAGGGGATGGGTACAAGAACCTGACACAGATTGGGTCCAAATGGAGGAGACATCCTGCAAAGGAACGACCCTCCGGGCCCTGGCCACAGCAACACTCCCATCCTCTTCAGCAAGATACACAACAAACCCAGTGGTAGCAGCCATGCTGAGAACGTGGACCCAGCTGAGACAACACTTAGGGATAACTAAAATGGCCTCCATCTGCGGCAATCACAGATTCCCCCAGCCAGGCTAGATACCACCTTCAGAAAATGGAGGTGGTAGGGGGGCACACTGACCATCGGGTACTTCTATGTAGGGCGCAGACTGGTGACACAGGAGGAACTGACGAGGAAGGGGAAACTAGCAAAACGACAGGAATTGAGATACCTCCAAATAAAATACTTCCTCAGCAAAGAGACAGTAGGGTACCCCGGGGCCCCAGAAAACACAATAGAGGACCTGATAGAAGGTGGGGGGCTATGTGGGAAAATATATGGACAGCTACTGGGCAGAGCTCGAACACACTGGACGAGACCAGCCAAAAATGGGAGGACGAACTGGGGACAGAGGTAGGATGGGGACTCTGGAGCGAAGCACTGAGCAGTGTTGAACTCCAGCTCCTCCTGCGCAAGGCTAAGCCTAATGCAGCTCAAAGTGGTGCACAGAGCGCACCTGACCAAAACCCGATTGATTAGGTTCTTCCTGGTGGTGGAGGACAAATGTGAACAGTGCCAGAGGGGCCTGGCCAGCCACACCACATGTTTTGGGCTTGTCCCAAACTTGCTGAGTTCTGGACAGCCTTCTCCCAGGCAATGTCCAAGGTTGTGGGGGGGGGAGGGTGAAGCCATGCTCAATACAGTAGTCCCCCGTTATAACGCGGGTGTTGGGGTCCAAGACAGCCACCCGTGTTACATCCGAGCCGCGGATCATTTTATCATTCAAAACTCATACGAACAGTCATTTGGAATTTTAAACTATATAAACTTAAACTAAACGCATATAAATGTATCATCAGCAACAACGCAGGGTAGAAGTGTGGAGGCAGGAATTCTGTAATTTGAGAAACAGGATTTGGACATCACACATTTTGAAGGAGTACAGAGAAAAAGCCTCGCAACACTGCGCCCGGAGGCGTACAGACTGTTCGAAGCGGAGCAGGGACCACAGGGCAAGTGACTGCAGATGTCAACATCCAAGCTTTAAAACTGAGCCCACTCCCCAATGCCCCCGAGTAAGGGTTCCCCTTCCTGAATGCAGCCCATCACTCTCGCTGCTGTCAGCAGGCTTGTTTGCTAAAAATAATCCGCTCCCCGACTGGAAACCTGAAGTTGCCCCAGCTCCGTCCCAGTGCAAGTAAGTTGGGGTCCATAAGCCCCCCCGCCGTATATCGCGAACCACGGTATTGCTGGGCGCGGTATAACGGGGGACTACTGTAGTGGCAATCTTCGGGGTATTGGAGCAGCCAGAGTTACAGATGGGGAAGGGGGCCAACGCTCTTGCTTTCGCTTCCCTAATCGCACGCCGGAGAATCCTGCTCGGCTGGCGATCGACAGCACCGCCCAAAGCTGCAGACTGGCTCGCTGACCTCTCGGAATTTCCCCACCTGGAGAAGATTAAGTATGTCATCCGAGGGTCGAAGGAAGGCTTCTTGGATACTTGGGGGCAGTTTGTCGGCCTGTTCCAAAACCTGTTCGAGGCCAACAACAAGGAGGGCTAAGAACAAAAAAAAACAAGACAGTGGAAGAACTAAAAGACTGCGCAACGCAGGGTGGGGGGGGGGGGGGGGGGGGGGGGGCGCGGGGGGGGGGGAGAGGCGGAAGGAAGGTGGGGAAACCACAGGGGGGGAAGGGTGCTGAAGCCAAAGGATGGGGAGGAGAGCGGGAGGAGGAAGACGACGGAGAAAGGGGGGAATTATAGACCAATCCAGAGGGCAACGAAATGTACACATAGTTAAATGAAGGCCAAAATAAACCTCTCAGTACAATAAAGTAAATTAGCGCAGGCAAGAAAAATGTAATATATACACACAACTGTTTATAAATAAGAGAAAAGCCAATAAAAAGTTTTTTTAAAAATGTTTGTTACTGTCACTTGTCCACAAGCTCTGCTGTGGTGCATGCACAAGGGGAAACTGCTTTAAAAGATCACGTGATCTTCGATTGACAGACATCTCGATGAATAATAGAAATGCATTGATGCCAACGCGGACCAATCATAATCTGGGATTGCCAAGGGAGGGGAGGGTTTAGCTCACGGCTGAGGTTCTGACCAATGGGAAAATCGTCCATCGGTGACGGTTATCAAAGACCAATCAGCATAAGGGAAGCGGGATAAGCTGGTGATTGATAGTAGCATTAATCAATGGGAAAGTTGTTGCCGTGGGTACCTGGCCCCAAAGACTTAGCAACGTCGGGAGACGAGATGAGCAGCCGGAAGGGGCGGGATGAGCTAGTGATTGACAGATGTGTTGACCTATGGAAGAGCCGTGACCATAGATACCTGGCCACAAAGACCAATCAGTGTAGAAGAGTGGATTTACGTCAAGCCAGTGAAGTGTATAATGGCGGCCAGTACAGCTGCTGTCCTGGAGACAGCAGGTGAGTGAGAGGTGAAGACAATTGTTGCTCTTCTTAATGAGTGACTACTTTCCCACCAGCATCACCAAGAAAGTTACAAATTAACTAGATATGGCAGTTATTAATGATAATATTGCTTTTCAGAGTCGCCAGGTTTCAAATGATACCACCACAAGACTTTACTGATCTTTATCGATCAAAGACCAAACAACCAGTTAGTTAGTTCAAGTTCAAAGATAGTTTATTTACACACAAGGAATACTTTGACATGCAACATAAAACATTGCAAGTTAAACTACACCTAACCACTACAACAACCTATACTTAACTTCGGGGCAACCGCTCTTTGTTCGGATTGTCATGTGAGAGTACCTTTAAGAAATTAGTGTTGATCAGTGATGTCAGAGTGTGGGTGGAGCTGGGTTGTCTGTCAGCTTTTTACTTTCGTTTTTGAGCAGGCTGCAGGTTGTGTTTTAGTTTCGTTTTCAGTGTTGGAGCTGAAGCCAGAGCAAGCAGATGTACTGCTGTTCTCTCTGCCATGAAAAGACTATCTCTTGATCATTTGGTGAATTCAGAATTATAAATGTTCTCAGTAGTGAATGTAAACCTAGTGTGCTTCTGTTGAAAGGTGTTTCTTATGTCTTCTGGATGTTGTTTGGGAAGTTATTAAGGATTAGAGTACATAGAGTACATAGAACAGTACAGCACAGAACAGGCCCTTCGGCCCTCGATGTTGTGCCGAGCAATGATCACCCTACTTAAACCCACGTAACCCGTAACCCAACAATCCCCCCATTAACCTTACACTACGGGCAATTTAGCATGGCCAATCCACCTAACCTGCACATCTTTGGACTGTGGGAGGAAACCGGAGCACCCGGAGGAAACCCACGCACACACGGGGAGGACATGCAGACTCCACACAGACAGTGACCCAGCTGGGAGTCGAACCTGGGACCCTGGAGCTGTGAAGCATTGATGCTAACCACCATGCTACCGTGAGGCCCCGTGAGGATTACTTAGTGTTGTATTCTTTGGGGGATTTATTTGAATTGATGTTTGCTAAGATGTTCACTGTATGTTTCAAAAAGGTTAACTTGAGTTCATAGAATAAACATTGTTTTGCTTGAAAAAATACTTTTCCATTTCTGCTGTACCACACCTGTAGAGTGGGCCGTGTGCTCCTCATACCACAATCTATTAAAAGTTATGGGTCAGGTGAACTCCATAATACACTTTGGGGTTCTCTAAACCCTGGCCCATAACGGATCTTGCGTGGCTGGGTGGAAGAAGTGGCTTCGTTTCTGCTGGGCTCATCCGTCTGGTAGTGATTGTTGGTCTTGAACTTGTCTTCTGGTCATAATGCTACACTTGGTTTTGGGCGTAGGCTGGGGCCAAGAGAGACCGAACACATGGCTGTGTCTCTTTTTATCCCTCTGGGATTTCAGCCTCTTTGGGGCGGTCCTTAGCTTTGGACCCAATAATTTGATAAGCTTCGATCTCTGCCTTCGATTTTGGCCAATAAAGGGGCGGGTGCCTTGATGGCTGAGCATATCCTGAGCGGTCATTGACCTTGGCTGTGTGGGCTTTCTTAGCAAAGGGAGTGGCGCCGGTTAGTCTGCATCTGTATCGGTTACCTGAGTACAGTCCTTTTGTTCTGGCGAAATGGGCCATTAGTATGCAAACGAGCTGGGGGTTTTGGTCGTGTCTAGCTATCTGGGTTGAAAATACACACACAAGCTCTGAGTGTGTCTGAGTCCTGGGTTGGCCATAATTCCCATGGTCTTTTGCAGGTGGCCATCTGCGATAGCTACATCCCGTCCTCTTGATCCTGAACGCGAAGCGCGGTGGATCACACTGTTGATCCCTCATCCGTCTTTGGTGTGCCGGTCACCCTTGGTCAAGGACAGGTTCTACACTACTCTGTCCTATGTTTTGGAGCATTTACATAAGTTTTGATAAAGCATCATACATTCATTATCTCTTAAGGGGTCACTATAAAGCATTCAACTATTACACATTCAACTTATGGAATATCTAACTATCACTATCTAGGACGTCCGGTGGCGGCCATGCGCGGGTAGGTCGCATTTTCGGCAGCTCCCGCCGCTAATGGACTAACGGGCCCTTTCAAGGAGCTTTGACGGCCCCTTTTCGACGTAGACCGGCGGGCAAATGGCGCTCGAAGGCTCCCCACAGCAGTTTATGGAGGGGACCAGGAGCAGGATGGCCAAACAAACGACCAGCGAGAAGCGGCAGGAACGGGCGCAGGATCAGAAAATGGCGGCCAGCTGAGATCAGGCAGCGTGTGCCCAGTGGTCGCGGGAACAGCAGGAGTTCCCCAGAAGCTGATTTGCTGACCTGAAAACAGAGATGCTGGCCCCACTGAAGGCCTCAATGGAGAAAATGGTTGAGACCCAGAAAATTGAGGAGAAGGAGATTGATAAAAATGTCTTGAATAACGAAGATGAGATACTGGACCTGGCCGTCAGGGTGGAGGCACACAACGCCCTACACAAGAGGTGGCAGAAAGGTCTTGAAAACAGGTCCAGGAGGCATAACCTGTGAATTCTGGGCCTGCCTGAGGATGCGGAGGGGTCGTGCGCGAGCGCATTCATGACCACATTATTGGGGTCCCTGATGGGGCCAGAAGCTTTCCCTCGGCCTCAGGAACTGGATGGGGCACACAGAGTCCTTGCAAGGAAGCCCAAAATGAATGAACTGCCGAGGGCCACGGTGGTACTGTTCCACCGCTTCTCAGATAAGGAACGACTCCTGCGATGGGCTAAAAAGGAGCGGAGCAGCAGGTGGGAGAACAGTGTAATCTGCATCTATCAGGACCTGGGAGCAGAACTGGCCAAGAGGCACGCTGGATTCAACCGGGCTAAGGCGGCTCTCCACAGCAAAGGGGTGAAGTTCGGGCTGCTGCATCCGGCGAGGCTGTGGGTCACGCATCAAGATCGTCACCAATACTCTGATACACCGGACGAGGCATGGAATTTCATCAAGCAAGAAAAGTTGGACTCAAACTAAAGGACAGCCACACTGGGACGTTACTCTGGTGGGGATGGTAATTGCCGAGTAGCCGGAGGCAGCGACATTATGTTGTTGCCTCTTATTTTTTTTGTTCCCTGTTTCTTCGACCATGTTTTTGGCTTTTGTAGAACTCGGCCGCAGAGGGAGGAGGGGGGCCCTACACGTGGGGCTGCACTCCTGGCAGCTGCAGCCATTTCTTTGGTGGAGCCGTGTTTGCGCCCAGGGTTTGCTGTTTGTTTCGCTGGGGGCGGGTGGGGGGTGCGGGGTGGAAAATGTTCTTTGGGGGCCGTTGAAGCAGATCAGTTGGGCTTTCCATAGTGAGGGAGGGGCCTGCAAAGTGAGGTATCTGAGTAATCGGAGATAGAGGCAGGAGCGGCGGGGTCAGCATGGGTCGGCTGACTCATGGAAGCGTAATGGGGGGAGAGCCAGTGTTAAGCGGGTGCTTGACTTGGCATTTGGGGTTATGGGGTTGCTGGGGGGCTGGGGGGGGGGGGGGGGGATGGGATGCTGCTTGGCTGACAAAAAAGATACCAACATGGGGGAACAGAGGGAGAGTCAGGTGGGGGGGTGTCCCCCAATGGGAGTGCTCAAGTAAGCGGGGGGCGTGGGCTCGTGGCTGGCCGAAAAAGGGAGATAGCTAGTCGGCAGGAGAGGGGGGGGGGGGGGGGGGGGGGCTAGCCCCCCATCCAGGCTGATCACGTGGAATGCGTGGGGCCTGAATGAGGCAGTCAAGAGGGCTCGCGTGTTCTCGCACTTAAAGGGGCTAAAGGCAGAAGTAGCCATGCTACAGGAGACGCACCTAAAACATGCGGACCAAACAAGATTGAGAAAAGGCTGGGTGGGCCAGGTTCCATTCGGGGCTGGATTCAAAGACCAGAGGAGTAGCAATCCTGGTCAGCAAACGGGTGGCTTTTGAGGCAGGGAATATTGCAGCTGACAAGGGGGGGCAGATACATAATGGTCAGCGGGAAACTGCAGGGGACTCAGGTGGTGCTAGTGAACGTTTACGCCCTGAACTGGGACGGCGTGGAATTTATGAGACGCACGTTGGGCAAAATTCCAGACTTAGACTCACACAATCTGATTATGGGGGATGGCTTCAACACAGTTATAGACCCTGCACTGGACCGGTCAAACCCCAGGTCGGGGAAGCGACCAGCGGCGGCTAAAGAACTGAGGTGATTCATGGAACAGGTGGGGATTCGCGGACCCAGGGCGAAAGAGTTCTCTTTCATTTCCCATGTCCACGAAGTCTACTCCCGTATAGATTTCTTTATGATGAGCAGGGCAATGATCCCCAGGGTGGAGGGGCCAGAATACTCGGCCATTGCAGTCTCCGACCATGCTCCTCACTGGGTGGATTTGCGTCTTGAGGGGGGTAGAGAGGTCAGCCCCCACTATGGAGGCTAGATGTGGGGCTGCTGGCAGACGACGAGGTTTGTGGGTGGATAAGGAGGAACATCAAGTATTACCTGGAAACTGATGATACGGGGTAGGTCGCGGCGTCCATGGTGTGGGAGGCCCTGAAGGCAGTTATCAGAGGGGAGTTGATCTCTATCAGGTCTCATAGAGAGAAGAAAGAGCAGAGGGAGAAAAGCTAGTCGGGGAGATACTCAAGAGTAGACAGGAGCTGCACGGAGACCCCCGCTACTGAAAAAGCGCCGGAGGCTGCAGGCGGAATTTGACCTGCTGACTTTGGGAAGGCGGTAGCACAGCTGAGGAAGGCCAAAGGGGCTGTCTACGAATACGGGGAGAAAGCGAACAGAATGCTGGCGCACCAACTTCGCAAGAGGCAAGCGGCCAGGGAAATTGGGGAAGTACGGGATAAGGAGGGCAACGTGGTCATAGACCCAGAGAGGGTGAACAAAGTCTTTAGGGCGTTTTACGGTAAATTGTATGTCAGAGCCCCCGCCGGGGGGCGGCGGGGGGGGGGGGGGGGGGGGTGAAGCAATTCATGGGACCAGCTGAGGTATGTGGTAGTCACCACTGTTTGTATAATACTTGTACTATAGGTAACACGGTAAGGGTCCTGCACTATCTGCTGTATCTATCTGTACTAAGGCAGCTGGTTCTGCCCAGTAGGCACAGTATGAATGTGTGTGCACACTGAGCTGCTACCATTTCTGGTAGCAGCTGCAGGAGGCAACCCATCTCTGCTTAATACAGACTCGATGACTCGCTACTTTCGTCTCGTCGTAATTGATAGTGCATCCCTGCCCGGCACGGAGTGCAATCTGCAAGGCCTGCGGGAAGAAGGGACATTTCGCTGCGGTGTGCCAGGCCCGATCGATCGCCGCTGTATCCAGGCCCATTGTTCCTGCACCCCCTACGTGCAACCCGTGGACACTGCCATTTTCGTCCCCGCAGCCCATGTGCAGCCCGTGGGCACCACCAAACTCCTGAACCTCATGTACAATAAGGAGAAGTGCGTGTTTCACACCAACCGCTTAGCCATCCTTGGCTATGTTGCGGAAAATGGAGTTCTAGGGCCCGACCCCGACCGCATCCAACCCCTCATGGAACTCCCCCTCCCCCACTGCACCAAGGCCCTCAAACGATGCCTGGGGTTTTTCTCCTATTATGCCCAGTGGGTCCCTAACTATGCGGACAAGGCCCGCCCACTCATCCACTCCAGTTTTCCCCCCCCTGACGGCTGAGGCCCGCCAGGCCTTCAACCATATCAAGGTTGACATTGCCAAGGCTGCGATGCACGCGGTCGACGAGACCCTCCCCTTTCAGGTCGAGAGCGATGCATCGGACGTCGCTCTGGCCGTCACCCTCAACCAGGCAGGCAGAACCCTGGCATTCTTTTCCCGCACCCTTCATGCCTCCGAAATTCAGCACTCCTCTGTCAAAAAGGAGGCCCAAGCCATCGTAGAAGCTGTGCGGCATTGGAGGCATTACCTGGTCGGCAGGAGATTCATTCTCCTCACTGACCAATGGTCGGTTGCCTTCATGTTTAATAATACAAAGCGGGTCAAGATCAAAAATGATAAAATCTTAAGGTGGAGGATCAAGCTCTCCACCAACAATTACGAGATTTTGTATCGCCCCGGTAAGCTCAACGAGCCCCCCGATGCCCTATCCCGAGGTACACGTGCCAGCGCACAAGTGGACCGACTCCGGGCCCTACACGATGGCCTCTGTTACCCAGGGGTCACCCGGTTCTTTCACCTTAAAGGCCCGCAACCTGCCCTACTCCATTGCAGAGGTCAGGGCTGTCACCAAAGACTGCCAGGTCTGCGGGGAGTGCAAACCACACTTCTACCGGCCAGACCGAGCGCACCTGGTGAAGGTCTCCCACCCCTTTGAACGCCTCAGCATGGACTTCAAAGGGTCCCTCCCCTCCACCGACAGAAACACATACTTCCTGAACGTGGTCGATGAATACTCCAGATTCCCATTCACAATCCCATGCCCCGATATGACGTCTGCCACGATCATTAAAGCACTCAACAGCATCTTCGCCCTGTTCGGTTTCCCTGCTTATGTCCACAGCGACCAGGGATTCTCCTTTATGAGTGATGAACTGCGTCAGTTCCTGCTCAGCAAGGGCATTGCCTCGAGCAGGACGACCAGCTAAAACCCCCGGGGAAATGGGCAGGTGGAGAGGGAGTATGGGACGGTCTGGAAGGCCGTCCTGCTGGCCCGGCAGTCTAAAAATCTCCCGGTCTCCCTCTGGCAGGAGGTCCTCCCCGACGCGCTTCACTCCATTCGATCACTACTCTGCACTGCAACTAATAAAACCCCCCATGAATGCCTCCTTGCCTTCTCTAGGAAGTCTACCTCCGGGGTTTCGCTCCCAACGTGGCTGGCAGCTCCGTCCTCCTCTGCAAACACGTGCGGCTCCACAAGGCAGACCCGTTGGTCGAAAGGGTACAGCTGCTGCATGCGAACACACAGTACAGTGGCATACCCCGTTGGCCGCCAGGACACAGTCTCCCTCAGGGACCTGGCACCAGCTGGATCCCCAACCACGGCCCCACACGACCCGACACCCCCCTATGATTGCCCCGGCGCCACCCACCCTCCTCCCAGCGCACCTCACTACAGCCCCCGCCCCAGGACAATTCATCCTCCCACTGGTTCCACCCGGGGATGAAGATGAGGACTACATGCTCCCGGAGTCATAGGCGACCAAGCCGGCACCTGCATCACCACCGAGACCAAGGTGCTCACAGCGGAGGATCAAGGCACCCGACCGGCTAAATTTGTAAATTTTCACCAGACTGTAAACTTTAAATTCTCACATACCTGTAAATAGTTTTCCACCACGCCAGCTGGACTCTTTTTAACAGGGGGTGAATCTGGTAGTCACCACTGTTTGTATAATACTTGTATTAAGAGGTAATACGGTAAGGCTCCTGTATTACAGGTACGGGAGTAGATCCCTGCCTGCTGGTTCCGCCCAGTAGGCGGAGTATAAATGTGTGTGCACACCGAGCTACGACCATTTCTGGTAGCAGCTGCAGGAGGCAACACATCTCCGCTTAATAAAGCCTCGATTACTTTCTACTCTCGTCTCGTCGTAATTGATAGAGCATCAAGGTACCCAAAGGTGGAAGAGGATCTGGTGGAGGGACTGGGGGCCCCGATAGAGCTGGAGGAGATGGTAAACAGTTTAGGGAACATGCAGTCGGGCAAAGCCCTGGGGCCGGACAGTTACCCTGTAGAATTCTACAATAAATTTTTGGAACTGCTGTGCCCACTCCTACTAAGGACCTTTAATAGGGCCAAAGAGAGAGGGACCCTCCCCCCAACAATGTCACAGGCTTCAATTTCACTCATCCTCAAACGAGAGAAAGATCCGCTGCAGTGAGGATCTGATAGACCGATATCGCTCCTGAATGTAGACGGCAAACTGCTAGCCAAGATCTTAGCTGCTTGGATTGAGGACTGTGTCCCTGGGGTGATAGGAAAGGATCAGACAGGCTTTGTCAAGGGCAGGAAATTGAAATCCAATGTATGGAGGCTCCTAAACATCATCATGATGCCCTCAGAGGGAGGGGAGGCAGAAGTAGTGACGGCAATGGATGCGGAGAAAGCCTTTGACCGGGTGGAATGGGAGTACCTGTGGGAATCGCTAAGAAGGTTCAGATTCAGTGAGGGTTCATAGGTTGGGTCCAGCTACTCTACCAGGCCCCCGTGGCAAGTGTGTACACAAACAGGGTGTGGTCGGAATACTTTAGGCTCCACTGGGGAACAAGGCAGGGGTGCCCCCTCTCCCCGTTACTATTTGCCCTTGCGATAGAGCCGCTTGCTACAGCACTGTGGACTTCAAAGAACTGAAGGGGGTTGGTTCGGGAGGGGGAGGAGCATCGGGTCTCGCTTTATGCGGATGATCTGCTCCTGTATATTTCGGACCCACTAGAGAGGATGGGGGGGGCCATGCAGATTCTGAGGGACTTTGGCAATTTCTCGGGGTACAAACTAAACGAGAAGAAAAGCGAGATGTTCGTGATCCAAGCTAAGGGGCAGGAAAAGGGACTGGGAGAACTTCCGCTGAATTTGGTCGAGAAGAGCTTTCTGTACCTAGGGATACAGGTGGCTCGAATGTGGGATGCCCTCCACAAGCTTAATTTATCTTGGCTGGCAGAGCAGATGCAGGGGAACTTCAAAAGGTGGGACATGCTCCTGCTATCTCTAGCGGGGAGGGTGCAGACCGTTAAAATGACGGTCCTCCCCAAATTCCTATCGTCTTCCAGTGCCTTCCCATCTTCATCCCTCAGTCCTTTTTTAAGCGGGTGACCAAGATTCTCTCGGGATTCGTGTGGGCAAATAAGACCCCGCGAGTAAAGAGACTGTACCTAGAGCACAGTCGGGGGGACAGGGTGTGTTGGCGCTGCTGAATTTTTGCAGCTACTATTAGGCGGCTAACATAGCCATGATTAGGAAATGGGTATTGGGGGAGGGGTTGACGTGGGAGCGGTTAGAGGCGGCCTCATGTAAAGGTACCAGCCTAGTGGCACTTGTAACGGCACCTCTGCCGTTCTCGCCCGCCCGCTACTCCTCTAGTCCGGTGGTGGTGGCGGTGTTAAAGATCTGGGTCAGTGGAGAAGGCATAGGGGGGATGGAGGGAGCCTCAGTCTGGACCCCGATATTCAACAATCATAGATTTGTCCCGGGCAAGATAGACGGAGGGTTTCAAAGCTGGAATAGGGCAGCATTAAAAGGATGGGGGACCTATTCATAGACGGGATCTTCCCCAGTCTGAAAACGCTGGAGGAGAAATTCAGCTTGCCCCCATGGAAACGCTTTCAGATATCTTCAGGTCCGCGCCTTTCTGAAAAAACAGGTGGTATCATTTCCGCTGCTACCCCCCTGCAGGATACAGGATAGAGTGGTCTCCGGCACCTGGGTAGGGGAGGGGAAGGTTTCGGACATCTACCGGGAACTTCAAGAGGTGGAGGAAGCCCCAGTAGAGGATCTTAAGGGTAAATGGGAGGAGGAGCTAGTTGGGGAGCTGGATGCGGGCCTGTGGGCAGACACCCTAAATAGGGTCAATTCCTCTTCATCATGTGCCAGGCTTAGCTTAATCCAGTTTAAGGTGGTCTATCGAGCACACATGATGGAAACCAGGATGAGCAAGCTCTTTGGGGTTGAGGATAAATGTGCGAGGTGTGCGGGAAGCCCTGCAGATAATGTCCATATGTTCTGGGCATGCCCGGCTCTTAAGGGATTCTAGCAGGGATTTGCAAAGGCAATGTCCAAGATCTTAGGCACACAGGTGGTGCCGAGTCCAGAGATAGCGATCTTTGGTGTGCCAAACGATCCGGGAGTTCAGGAAGTGAAAGGGGCTGACGTATTGGCCTTTGCCTCCCTGGTAGCCAGGAGACGGATTATTTTAATGTGGAGGGACTCGAAGCCCCTGAGTGTAGAGACCTGGGTTAGTGACATGGCTGGGTTTCTCAGTTTCGAGAAAATAAAGTTTGCCTTGAGAGGGTCCATGGCGGGGTTCTCTCGGAGGTGGCAGCCGTTCCTGGACTTTCTAGGAGAGCAGTAAAGGTCAGCAGCAGCAGCATCCGGGGAGGGGGGGGGGGGGGGTGAGGGAGGTGGATCGTTACGTTGTACTGTTCTTTTCTTTGAATATACGGTTAACATTTATTTTGTTCTGTTAATTGTTGCGTACGGTTATGCAAAATTATGTTTTTGACAAAAATTAAAATAAAAATAATTTGAAAAAAAACTATCACCATCTAAGCTACTCTCATGCTGCTGGCAAATATAAAATGGAACTTATGTACAATAGGATAGTTTTAAACCAACGGCATCATCACATTTCTACTTAACTTATCAACGTGACAGAGGTGTACAATCTTTATTTTTATCAGTGGTTACATTGTTTGTTGGGTTGGGTGAATTGTGAAGAAGGAGGCTGGGAGTGTATATATCGGGGAGCGGGAGGCTCTTTTTTGTCATTTACGGAGTCTAAGTGTCTGGATGACACTGCAGATTATCGACATCACGCACCAAGTGGGGGTATCAGTGTGTATCTCTGTGTGTGGTATGGTGTCCGGGCCAGGGGTATCATGTTGTGTGGTCATTTTCTGGGCTGGTGTGGTGTGGGGTACAGAGGCTTGTAACGCGCGCAGTTGTAGGGTCCAGCGGTAGTTCGCGTATAGCAGCATATGTGGCAACCAAGTGTGTCAAACATGTAAATAGCAGGTGGGGAAGCGACCAAAGGGTCGTGGAAGGTAAAGAGTTGAGTGTACAGACTGTGGCAAAGGGCATTCTTTAAGCCACAACAAGAGCAGAGAAGGGAAAACTAAGACCTGCCAAAGACAGTGATATCTTGTACACTGAAGGGCTCACTTTGTCCTAAATGGAGTAGGGTCCTGCAAATTTAGGGGACAGGAACGAACTGGGATTGTCCAGGGAAACCATCACTTGCTGACTGACTGTATACTCTACTGGGTGGACTGTTTTATCAAAGCAGGCCTTACTCTGCTATTTCCTAGCGCCTAGTTGGACAGCTGCAGCGAGCTGTGCTGCTTTAATATTTTCCGTGACTTGTTGGACCGCTTTTTCGTGGGTGATGGCGGTGACTCTGGGGCTTGCCAAATCGAGACCTAATAAATATTCAGTTCCTTTCATGGGTTGTCCGGTCATGAGAGTGTGGGGGGTAAAACCTGTGGAACTGGATACTGTGTCCCTAATAAACGTAAGGGTGAATGGGAGAATGTGTCCCATGTGGTGTTGTGCTGTTGCACCATTTTTCTAATGGTTGCTTTCAAGCTGCAATTCATTCGTTCAACAATGGATTGAGGGTGACACGCTATGTGAAATTTTTGCTTGATTCCAAAAATTGTTAGGATATTTTGCATGACTCTGCCAATGAAATGGGAACCTTTGTCTGACTCAATGCTGCGGAGAAGAGCCCAGTGTGTAAATATCTGTTGGGTCAAAATCTTAGCTGTGGCTTTCGCTGTGTTCGTCCGGGAGGGAAATGCTGCTACCCATTTTGTAAAGGTGTCGATTACTACTAATACATATTTAAAACCATTTCTGCAGGGGGGGGGAGGGGACCAATGTAGTCAATCTGTAAATTTGTCCATGGGCCATTAACAGGTCGGTTGTGTCTCAATTGTCCTTTCTTGGAGTACCTTTCAGGATTGTTCTGTGCACAGATTAAACAATTCTCAACATATTTCATGACGTCTGCTTTTAAATCGGGCCACCCGCCCAAAGGTCGTAAGTGGGCAATGGTATTGTCTAACCCCTTGATGTCCATGTCCATGATGAAACTGGTAAATTATCTGGTTTCTGTCCTGGGTGGGGACCACATGAATTCCATTTCTCAAAACTATTCCATTCTGTACCGTCAGTGTGTCCTTGAATTTGTTGTTGGGGGCTGGGAAGTTACTGTCTAAAACTTGCTTAAGAGTGTTATCTACCTTTTGGGCCTGGGCTAAATCTTCGATATTGGTCTGTGAAACCTGGACTGCGTGTAATGGTTCACTTTCAGGGGTTGCCAAAAGTGACCGTGTCGTGATCTTGACTTAGCTAAGCCTTTACGTTACCGGGTGGGGAGGAACGATGATGGCTTCTCACTTTGATTATGCCATATGTGCGGTCTTTTGCTGTCTTAAGGATATGCTTCAACAATGGGGCTGAGAGTAGGGGTTTACCATCAGCGGATACGAATCCTCGAGATTCCCACAGGGGCAGGAATTCTGTCAAACTATTGCAGACATATAAACTGTCCAAATGTATGTCCACTGGGGTCGGAAAGGAATCTGGGTGCTGCACTACATATCCTATAGCTGCTAATTCGGCTGCTTATGATCCTAGGTGGCCGAAAATTTTAAAGATATTTCCTCTAATGCACGTCCCTGTGTGTCTTCCCCATAAATTCCATAACCAGTTATTCTCTTTCCATTCTTAATGGTGGAGGAACCGTCTACATAAATTTTTAAAGCGTTGTCCGTGGTCTGGGGATTCTGTGTTCTGATGCCTGCTCGTGTGTGCAGTGACTTCGGAATAAGGATCCTGTGTGGTGTTTGGCTGCAATGATCTGGCACTCATGTGGGGTTCCTGCATACTGAAGGTTGTCTGCTAAAAATGTGTGGGTCTTTGTACGTTTAACTGTAATGTCCCTTCCTTGTAACAACAGTGTCCCGCGAGCTGCTTTAATCTGGCTGACTGAACTGTTCTTTAATCTACCATCTAACAATAGCTGCGTTGGCGTGTGCTCAGTTAAAATCGTTACTGGGTTAAGGCCTGTGATATATGCAAAATACTGCACTGCCCAAAAGATTGCAAGCAAGTGCCATTCACAGGCTGAAAATCCTTGCTCTACGCGATCCAAAATTCGTGAGGCACAGGCTACGGGTCCTAGTTGGTCATGTCTTTCCTGTATGAGTACTGCTGATAGAGTTCAGTCAGTGGTCGCTACTTCTATGGCGTAGGGAGAGTGTGGGTCTGGAACTTGCAAAGCGGAGGCTGTGCCGAGTGCGCGTTTTAATTCATCGATGGTGTCCGTGTGCTGAGGACGCCATTCCCATGGGGCGTTCTATTTTAGGAGCTCTGAGAGTGGGGTTGCTTTTGTGGCAAAACCATCTATATGGTTCCGACAATATCCAATTAATCCTAAGAATGACCGGAGTGCAGTGACATTGTGGGGCAGGGGCAATTTAACTATTCACCCAATTCATTTGTGTTCAACCCCTCTCTTCCCGTGAGTGATCATGGTGCCTAAATAAAGGACCTTTTCTTTTAGGATCTGGGCTTTTTTCGGGTTAACCTTGCATCCAATTGATTGTAAGAGACCGAGGAATTCTGAAAGAAGCTTAACATGCTCTTCCTTTGTGTCCGTCTGTAGGAGTAAGTTGTCCACATACTGAATAAGGCATTCGGGGCGGGAAAATTTGGAAAATCCGTTGGCCAATTGTCGGTGATAAATGGAGGCTGAGTTGTGGAAACCTTGCGGGAGGCATGTCCACGTATACTACTGTCCTTGAAATGTGAACGCAAACTTGTATTGACAGGCCTTATCTAAGGGAATGGACCAGAAGCCATTGCTAATGTCCAGCACTGTAAAGTACTTTGCGTGTACTCCCTGCTTGAGCATGGTTTTGGGACTCGTGGCAATGGTGGGGGCTGTTAATGGGGTGACCTTGTTGAGCTCTCGGTAGTCAATGGTTAATCTCCATAAGCCGTCGGGTTTCTTTACGGGCCAAATTGGGGCATTGTTTGTTGAGACAACGGGCCGAATTACTCCTTGATCTAGTAAGCTATTGATGACTTTTGCAATCTCACCCTCGGCTTGCTGAGGGAAACCGTATTGCTTCTGGGGCTTGGGATCGGGACCTGAAATTGTGACCATGCCTGAGATCATCCCACAATCATGTTTGTGTTGTGTGAAGGATGCTCTATGTTTTCAGAGGACCTCTCTAATTGTCTGGTCTGTACTAATTGTTTGCGGATCAAACCAATAGTCTCCTACTGAGCAAATCCTATGTTTGTAGTCCCCTACTGTGAGCGTGGCGGGGGCTCTCGCTATTTTGGCCATTTTCCATACACACCTATTCACGGGGTCAAAGGAAAGGTTGTGGGAGCTCATAAAGTCGATTCCTAGAATGTACTCGGCTGTTTGGGGCAAGTCGACTAAAACAACGGGGTGCCTGGTGTTTATGGTTCCTATCTGAATATTTACGGGGGCTGTAATGTATCCCTGCTGTACGTGTCCGGTAAATCCACTAAGGATGATGGTGTCTGTGGTGGGCCATTTGTCAAGCTGAAACATTGTGGAGGAGTTTAAAGTGGTGCGGGACCCTGCTGTGTCCCAAAGGAACTCTACTGGATGTCCCCAGACTGTGCCTGTGACTACTGGTCTGCCTGATTTGTCCCAGAATGTGTCGCAGACCCAAGTTGGGGAGTCCGAACACCGTCTATCTGTGGTGTTGATTGCTACATTATCTGTTTGGGCGCTAATGCTATGTATGGGCCTAACATTATTCCTAGATGGGGTGTTCGATTGCTGGTGCTGCTGCTGGTTCGGGGGTTTTGTCTGCATTCGCGGGAGTAATGTCCCATGTGTCCACAATTATAGCAACCTTGTGGTGCCCGTGCTCTGGGGTGCTGTCCCTCATGTCTGCCCTCATTTACCCATGCTGGGTCCTGATTAGTCCTGACTGGGTACATATTCGCCTCTGCCTTTTCCTGATCTGCCTTCCTATGTAGGGATTGTTCCCAAGCTCTGGAGAGTCGCTTTCAAACCCAAACTTCGTTATGTGTGGTGTCTGCGGGGTCCATATTTAAGAACTCAGCGACCAACTTAAATGGGTATGCCACCACCATCACACAGACTTCATCAGCAAATGTGTGGACGACTGCATGCCAAAGAAAGCAGTACGTACGTTCCCCAACCGGAAACCATGGCCGGGATTCTCCCCTACCCGGCGGGGGGGGGGTCCCGGCGTAGTGGAGTGGTGCCAACCACTCCGGCGCGGGCCTCCCCAAAGGTGCAAAATTTTCCACACCTTTAGGGGCTAGGCCCGCACTGGAGTGGTTTCTGCTACGCCGACTGGTGGCAAAACCGGCGCCAACGGCCTTTGGCTCTACGCCGCCCGGCATCGGGGCTGGCCAAAAGGCCTTCGCCAGTCCACGCAATAGCCAGTGCGTCAGCGGCCACTGACATCACCACCGGCGCATGCGCAGTAGGGGGGTCTCTTCCGCCTCCACCATGGTGGAAGCCGTGGTGGCGGCGGAAGATAAAGAGTGCCCCTACGGCACTCGCCTGCCCGTCGGTCGATGGGCTCCGATCGCGGGCCAGGCTACCGTGGATGCACCCCCCGGGGTCCGATCGCCCCGCGCACCCCCCCAGGACCCCGGGGGCCCGCTCGTGTCGCCAATCCCGCCGGCACCAGAGGCGGTTTGACAGGCGGGATTGGCCTGTCAGCGGCGGGACTTCGGCCCATCGCGGGCCGGAGAATCGCCACGGGGGGCATGCCGATCGGCGCGGGGGGCACGCCGATCGGCAGGGCGTGATTCCCGCTCCCGCGATTCCCGGTTGGAGGAGAATTCCGACCACGGCGGGGGCGGGATTTATGCCGGCCTTGGGCGATTCCCCGACCCTGCAGGGGGGGTCGGAGAATTCCGCCCCATGGCTCAATCGTGAGATTGACTTCCTCCTGAAGGACAGCTCTGAGGCATTCAAGTCAGACGACCCTGACCTATACAAGAAATCCAGGTACGACCTCCGCAAAGCCATCCGAGTTGCCAAGAGAGACTATCAAACCAAGCTAGAGTCACAGACAGACTCTCGGCGATTATGGCAAGGACTAAACAACGTAATGGGCTACAAAGAGAACCCAAGCAGTATCTCCGGCATCAGCGCACCCCTCCCCGATGAACTTAATGCATTCTATGCTTGGTTCGCGCAGGTAACCAACAATCTGCTGTTGAGTGCCCCAGCAGCCCATAACTCACCCATACCCACCATCACAGCTTCCGAAGTCAGATCAGCCTTCCTGAAAGTGAACCCTCAGAAGGCGACGGGCCCGGACGGGATCCCTTCTCCATTTTGAGACACTCCCTTCCACCACTACTCTGTGTCTCCTGTTGCCCAGCCAGTTCTTTATCCATCTAGCTAGTTCACCCTGAACCCCATACGACTTCACTTTTTCCATCAACCTGCCATGGGAAACTTTATTAAACGTTTTACTGAAGTCCATGTATATGACATCTACAGCCCTTCCCTCATCAATTAACTTTGTCACTTCCTCAAAGAATTCTATTAGGTTTGTAAGACATGACATTCCCTGCACAAAACCATGCTGCCTATCACTGATAAGTCTATTTTCTTCCAAATGTGAATAGATCTTATCCCTCAGTACCTTCTCCAACTATTTGCCTACCACTGACATCAAGCTCACAGGTCTATAATTCCCTGGATTATACCTGCTACCCTTCTTAAACAAAGGGACAACATTAGCAATTCTCCAGTCCTCCGGGACCTCATCCGTGCTCAAGGATGCTGCAAAGATATCTGTTAAGGCCCCAGCTATTTCGCCCCTCACTTCCCTCAGTAATCTGGGATAGATCCCATCCGGACCTGTGGACTTGTCCACCTTAATGCTGTTTAGAATACCCAAAACTTCCCCCTTCCTTATGACGACTTGACCTAGAGTATTTAAACATCCATCCCTAGCCTCAACATCCGTCATGTCCCTCTCCTTGGTGAATACCGATGCAAAGTACTCATTAAGACTCTCATCCATTTCCTCTGACTCCACGCATAAATTCCCTCTTTTGTCTTTGAGTGGGTCAATCCTTTCTCTAGTTACCCTCTTGCTCCGTATATACGAATAAAAGGCTTTGGGATTTTCCTTCACCCTGTTCGCCAAAGATATTTCATGACCCCTTTTAGCCCTCTTTATTGCACGTTTGAGATTCGTCCTACTTTCCCGATATTCCTCCAAAGCTTCATCAGTTTTGAGTCGCCTCGATCTTATAGAACATAGAACATAGAACATAGAACATTACAGCGCAGTACGGGCCCTTCGGCCCTCGATGTTGCGCCGACCTGTGAAACCATCTGAAGCCTATCTGACCTACACTATTCCATATTCATCCATATGTCTATCCAGTGACCACTTAAATACCCTTAAAGTTGGCGAGTCTACTACTATTGCAGGCAGGGCGTTCCACACCCCTACTACTCTCTGAGTAAAGAAACTGCCTCTGACATCTGTCCTATATCTCTCACCCCTCAATTTAAAGCTATGTCCCCTCGTGTTGGTCATCACCATCCGAGGAAAAAGACTCTCACTGTCCACCCTATCTAACCCTCTGACTATCTTATATGTCTCTATTAAGTCACCTCTCAGCCTTCTCCTCTCTAACGAAAACAACCTCAATTCCCTGAGCCTTTCCTCGTAAGACCTTCCCTCCATACCAGGCAACATCCTAGTAAATCTCCTCTGAACCCTTTCCAAAGCTTCCACATCCTTCCTATAATGTGGTGACCAGAACTGCACGCAGTACTCCAGGTGTGGCCGCACCAGAGTTATGTACAGCTGCAGCATGACCTTGTGGTTCCGAAACTCAATCCCCCTGCTTATAAAGGCTAGCACACCATATGCCTTCTTAACAGCCCTATTAACCTGGGTGGCAACTTTCAGGGATTTATGTACCTGGATGCCGAGATCTCTCTGTTCATCTACACTACCAAGAATCTTGCCATTAGCCCAGTACTCTGCATTCCTGTTACTCCTTCCAAAGTGAACCACCTCACACTTTTCCGCATTAAACTCCATCTGCCACCTTTCAGCCCAGCTCTGCAGCTTATCTATGTCCCTCTGTATCCTATAACATCCTTCAGCACTATCCACAACTCCACCGACCTTCGTGTCATCTGCAAATTTACTAACCCATCCTTCTACACCCTCTTCCAGGTCATTTATAAAAATCACAAACAGCAGTGGCCCCAAAACAGATCCTTGCGGTACACCACTAGTAACTGAACTCCAGGATGAACATTTGCCATCAACCACCACCCTCTGTCTTCTTTCAGCTAGCCAATTACTGATCCAAACCGCTAAATCACCTTCAATCCCATACTTCCTTATTTTCTGCAATAGCCTACCGTGGGGAACCTTATCAAACGCCTTACTGAAATCCATATACACCACATCAACAGCTTTACCCTGATCCACCTGTTTGGTCACCTTCTCAAAAAACTCAATAAGGTTTGTGAGACATGACCTACCCTTCACAAAACCGTGTTGAGTATCGCTAATCAACTTGTTCTTTTCAAGATGATTATAAACCCTATCTCTTATAACCTTTTCCAACATTTTACCCACAACCGAAGTAAGGCTCCCAGGTCTATAATTACCAGGGTTGTCTCTACTCCCCTTCTTGAACAAGGGGACAACATTTGCTATCCTCCAGTCTTCCGGCACTATTCCTGTCGACAAAGACGACATAAAGATCAAGGACAAAGGCTCAGCAATCTCCTCCCTGGCTTCCCAGAGAATCCTAGGATAAATCCCATCTGGCCCAGGGGACTTATCTATTTTGACATTTTCTAAAATTGCTAACACCTCCTCCTTTTGAACCTCAATTCCATCTAGCCTGGTCGACTGAACCTGAGTGTTCTCCTCGACAACATTGTCTTTCTCCAGTGTAAACACTGACAAAAAATATCCATTTAATGCTTCCCCTATCTCTTCTGATTCCACACACAACTTTCCACTACTATCCTTGATTGGCCCTAATCTTACTCGAGTCATTCTTTTGTTCCTGATATACCTATAGAAAGCCTTAGGGTTTTCCTTGATCCTATCCGCCAACGACTTTTCGTGTCCTCTCCTCGCTCTTCTTAACTCTCCCTTTAGGTCCTTCCTGGCTAACTTGTAACTCTCAAGTGCCCTAACTGAGCCTTCATGTCTCATCCTAACATAAGCCTTCTTCTTCCTCTTGACAAGTGCTTCAACTTCCTTAGCAAACCACGGCTCCCTTGCTCGACAACTTCCTCCTTGCCTGACAGGTACATACTTATCAAGGACACGCAGTAGCTGTTCCTTGAAAAAGCTCCACATTTCGATTGTACCCATCCCCTGCAGTTTCCTTCCCCATCCTATACCTCCTAAATGTTGCCGAATAGCATCATAATTGCCTTTCCCCCAGCTATAATTCTTGCCTTGCGGTATATACCTATCCCTGCCCATTGCTAAAGTAAACATAACCGAGTTGTGATCACTATCACCAAAGTGCTCACCTACATCTAAATCTAACACCTGGCCGGGTTCATTACCCAGTACCAAATCCAATGTGGCCTCGCCCCTTGTTGGCCTGTCTACATACTGTGTCAGAAAACCCTCCTGCACACACTGCACAAAAACTGACCCATCTATAGTACTCGAACTATAGTATTTCCAGTCAATATTTGGAAAGTTAAAGTCCCCCATAACAACTACCCTGTTACTCTCGCTCCTGTCAAGATGTATGCTTCCTTTTTCATCTTAGCTAGTCTCACAATTCCACCCGTCATCCATGGTTCCCTAATCTTGCCATTTCTATCCTTCATTTTCACAGGGACATGTCTGTCCTGCACTCTAATCAACCTTTCCTTAAAAGACTCCCACATTTCAAATGTGGATTTACCCTTAAACAGCTGCTCCCAGTCCACATTCCCTAGCTCCTGCCGAATTTTGCTATGCTCGGCCTTTCCCCAATTTAGCACTCTTCCTTTAGGACCACTCTCGTCTTTGTCCATGAGTATTCTAAAAATTACGGAATTGTGATCGCTATTCCCAAAGTAATCACCGACTGAAACTTCATCCACCTGGCCGGGATCATTCCCCAATACCAGGTCTAATATAGCCCCTTCCCGAGTTGGACTATTTACATACTGCTCTAAAAAACTCTCCTGGATGCTCCTTACAAACTCTGCTCCATCTACGCCTCCAACACTACACGAGTCCCATTCAATGTTGGGGAAGTTAAAATCTCCCATCACAACCACCCTATTGCTCCTACATTTTTCTATAATCTGTCTGCATATTTGTACCTCTACTTCACGCTCGCTTTTGGGAAGTCTGTAGTAAAGTCCCAACAATGTTACTGCACCCTTCCTATTTCTTAGCTCTACCCATATTGCCTCAGTTCTCGAAACCTCCATCGTGCCCTCCTTAATCACAGCTGTGATATCATCTCTGACTGATAATGCAACTCCTCCACCCCTTCTACCTCCCTCTCTATCCCTCCTGAAGCATCTATACCCTGGGATATTCAGTTGCCAGTCCTGCCCTTCCCTCAACCAAGTCTCAGTAATACCAATAACATCACATTCCCAGGTACTTATCCAAGCCCTAAGTTCATCTGCCTTATCTGCTACACTTCTCACATTAAAACAAATGCACCTCAGACCACCTGTCCCTTTGCGTTCATCATCTCTTCCCGGTCTACTCTTCCCCTTAGTCACATTGAGTTTATTATCTAGTACCTTACTGGCTTTAGTTGCTGCCTCTTTACTGACCTCTAACTTCCTAATCTGGTTCCCATCCCCCTGCCACATTAGTTTAAAACCTCCCCAACAGTGTTAGCAAAAGCACCCCCTTGGACATTGGTTCCAGTCCTGCCCAGGTGTATACCATCCGATTTGTAATGGTCCCACCGCCCCCAGAACCGGTTCCAATGTCCCAATAATCTGAACCCCCTCCCTCCTGCACCATCTCTCAAGCCACATATTCATTCTGACTATTCTTGAACTTCTACTCTGACTGTCTCGTGGCACTGGTAGCAATCCTGAGATTCCTACCTTTGAGGTCCTACTTTTTAACTTATCTCCTAACTCCCTAAATTCTGATTGTAGGATGTCATCCCATTTTTTACCTATATCGTTGGTGCCTATATGCACCACGACAACTGGCTGTTCACCCTCCCCCTTCAGTATGTCCTGCAGCCGATCTGAGACATCCCTGATCCGTGCACCCGGGAGGCAACATACCATTCGGGAGTCTCGTTTTCGACCACAGAAATGCCTGCCTACTCCCCTTACGATTGAATCCCCTATGACTATAGCCCTGCCAGTCTTTTTCCCGCCCTTCTGTGCAGCAGAGCCAGCCACGGTGCCATGACCCTGGCTACTACTGCCTACCCCTGGTGAGTCATCTCCCCCAACAGTATCCAAAACGGTATTCCTGTCTTGGAGGGAGATGACCGCAGGGGACACCTGCATTGCCTTCCTGCTCTTTCTCTGCCTTTTGGTCACCCATTCCCTGTCTCCCTCACCAATCCTAATCTGCGGTGTGACCAACTCACTGAACGTGCTATCCACGACCTCCTCAGCATCGCGGATGCTCCAAAGTGAGTCCATTCGCAGCTCCAGAGCCATCATGCGGTCTAACAGGAGCTGCAGCTGGACACACTTCGCGCACATGAAGGAGTCAGGGGCATCGGCCGCGTCCCTGAACTCCCACATTGCGCACGAGGAGCATTACACGGGTCTGGGATCTCCTGCCATTTTTACACTTTACCTTAACTGACTACAAATATAATATCAAATAATTAATAAGTGAAATGAATAAGGATTCTATTTACCAGTTCTCTGTTCTCTATTTTCCTACTTCTAAGTTTTCTTTTGCTCTGCTTCTAACTTCTCTTTTCCTACCGTCAATTTGGGACAGGGGGAATAAGGTGGTGATTCGAACAGCGGGCATGGCCTAGGCTATTTTCCGGTTCACAATACTCCCGATAGTTTAACGCAAAATCTAATGAGTTTACCTTATATCCCTGTTAGCACGCATGAAAATTAATACACACTTCCGAATCTTGGTGATTTGATCGATACGGGCCTTACACTTGTGGTTTCTTTCACTTTTCCTCAACTGGTTTTCTAATGCAAAGTTTTGTGGATTCTCTCGGAGTGACAAAATCACTTCTAGATCGATTCCCGTCAGATGTCGCCAACAATGTTGCTCTTTTTCATGAGTGGAATACTATCCCACCAGCGTCACCAGTAACCAATAATGTTGCCAAATTAACTAGATATGGCAGTTATGTTTTTTTTGTAAAATATTTTTATTCTCCATTTTCACATTTTCGTCAGAATTTACACCCCACCAACAAGCAGTAAACGGTCACGAATACAAAGTCAATCCTCTTATCAACAACAACAATCCCATCCTCCCACCACCCCAAACAACGTTCCACCTGACAATATAAGCATCAAATAAACAAACCCTCCCATGGTAGTAAAAATAAAAGAAAAAAAATATAAGAAGGAATCAGGAATCACCTATGGTCACCATTGGCCTATAGAGTCCACCCCCCTCCACCCAACATTCAATGCCATCCAATCCCCGAAAGAGTACCGTAAATAACACCCATGTGTTGCAAACCCCCCCACCGACAACTCCTCTCTACTTCCTCTTATAAAACTCCTCCCCCCAACCTCTGTTCCTTCTCCCCAACTTTCCACCCCGGCTAGACTAATCGGAACCTGTTCTGCCGGGCTCCGATGACCGCAATCCCTCCCCCCACCTCACTCCCATTCACTGGACGGCTTAAACCGGCCAGTTTGGAGGCCCCCGCACAGGTCTCTTTCCCCCTTGCCCGGTCCCAGGAAAACCAAGAAAACCTCTTTAGCAAGATATGGCAGTTATTAATGATAATATTGCTTTTCAGAGTCGCCAGGTATCAAATGATACCACCACAAGGCTTTACCGGATATCGATCAAAGACCAAACAACCAGTTCGCAGTTCAAGTTCAAAGATAGTTTATTTACACACAAAGAGTACTTCGACATGCAACATAAAACACTACAAGTTAAACTACACCTAACAACTACAACAACCTATACTTAACTTCAGGGCAACCAGCTTTTTGCAAATGAACAAAGCCTTCGTTCAGATCTTGCGTGGCTGGGTAGAAGAAGTGCCTTCGTTTCTGCTGGCCTTATCCATCTAGTAGCGATCGTTGGTCTTGAACATGTCTTCTGGTCGTAATGCTACACTTGGTTTTAGGCGTAGGCTGGGGCCAAGAGAGACCGAACACATGGCTGTGTCTCTTTTTATCCCTCTGGGATTTTGCGCTCTTTGGGGCGGTCCTTAGCTTTGGACCCAATAATTCGACAGGCTTCGATCACTGCCTTCGATTTTTGGCCAATAAAGGGGCATGTCCTGAGCGGTCATTTACCTTGGCTGTTTGGGCTTTCTTAGCAAAGAGAGTGGCGCCGGTTAGTCTGCATCTGTATCAGTTACCTGAGTACAGTCCTTTTGTTCTGGCGAAATGGACCATTAGAATGCAAACACGCTGGAGGTTTCGATCGCATCTAGCTATCTGGGTTGCAAATACACACACAAGCTCTGACTGTCTGAGTCCTTGGTTGGCCATAATTCCCATGGTCCTTTGCAGGTGGCCATCTGAGATGGCTACACTATGCCCCGGCCAACCAGGCACCCACGTTAAACCCGGCTCTTATTGCTCCTCTCAGGTGGGAGATGGACAGGCAAGTTCTCCCCAGCGTTGTGGGGCCAATACTTATCCCGGAATCACCATCAGCAAAACAGATGTGGCATAAGTGGGAGCTTTCTGTGTGCAAATTTATGTCCCCATTTCCAATATTCTAACAGTGAAAGCATTTCAAAAGTATTTTGAGAAAATTTGTGATTATGAAAAGTTTGAGATAAAATGCAACTTAAAAAAAATAAAACCTTTCCTTGGACTGGTGGGGAAGATGAAACTTGTTGCCACAAGTAGTTGGTGTGAATACAATCTGAGTATTTATGGGAAATGAGGAAGGAATTATGCTGGTTAATGAGGAAAAATGAGAAGAGGCTCAAATGGACCATAAATGACAGCATGTACTGGCCATGTCAGTTTCTGTATTTAAAACAAAACAGGAAATACTCAACCACTCAAGTAGGGAGGAAATTTCCATACTGTATGTGTCATGTAACCTCAGAATGAGTCCGATTCACTAAATACAAAAATATTGCAGGTTCTGGAAATTTGAAATAGAAACAGCAAATGGAGAACACTTTACCTTTATGGAGAGGCAAGCTGAGATAATGTTTCAGCTTGATGATAGTTTAGCATTTTTAATTTGAAGTCTCTGACTATCATCACAACTAACCAGAAATGCTCCAGATGAGCAACCTTAAAGGAGAAACACAGGCACCTTGATACTGTCTAAACAGTTGTTGCAGCAATATCCTGGTAAAATCGATAAAGCAACCATTTGGTTCATTGGAGCAACTAACAACTGTGGCCTGATTTTAACTCCAAAGGGGTTTTAAATGTTAAAATCAGGCACTCATTTATGCAAATTGTATTTAAAAATCTTGTGCACCTGCAAATGCCCATAACATTTCTGTTGTCACTCTTTTTGGCCACATGTTAATATTTAACATTAAAAATGCTTTTCTGATCTGTTCCAATGGAAATCTCGAATGCAAACAGGTGAGCTTGCAGTTGCAGCTTGCAGTTGCAGCTTGCAGACACTCAGTGTCATTGTGCCTCCGCTGTACCATCCGATCAACTTGCAGCTTCCTCTGAGGCACTTCCTCTAAACACCAAGCATTCTGTTACACTTGGGAACATTTTCTCAGTGATTGTTGTTAATGCTACAAGAGCTCTGATTTTCAAAGTATTTTGTGCATTTCAGTCACATGCCAGATGCAAATACTTAATTCAAAGTATGTGTATGCTGATTATTTCCTGTTTTTTCTGGCGGCAGGCACCAGAGATCCCTATCGGGCTTCAGGATGTGCCAATTTAAAACCATTAAACCTGTGTTGCTTTAAAGGTGCAGGTCTACAGCAGCTTCATCTTTTCAGAATTTTGTGTCACAAGATATAATACTTCTGACCTTAGAACATCTTATCCGTTGATTATTGGGGGATCTGCAAAGACCTATTATCTATTGATGCTTCATTAATTCCTGAATGGTAACCTTTCTTAGTCCTATGTCATTGGTACTCCTGTAGGCCACGACAGCTGGATCCTTACCCTCTGATCAAGTTCATCTCTAGCCTTGAGGAGATTCCTTAAGCCTGGCACCAGTCAGGCACCAAGGTCTTCAGGATGCATACTCTTGGCTGCAGAGAAATATGTCCATTTACCCCTAACTATACTATCCCTTAATCCAACTACACTAAGTTTTGCTCCACTCACTTTATGGCCCTTTGCATCACAGTGCCATAGTCAGTTTACTCATCCTGCTTGAAGCCCCTGCTCTCAGTCACATTGGCTGCAAGAACTTTGAACCTGCTGGATAATTGCAAGAGCTTGCACAATTTTTGCTCCTACTTGCATCAGCAACATATGATACATCCCTTTATGATCCCAGTTCTTAATCTTTGGCTCTTGTGAACCTGTCCTGATTTTCCCTGATACAAGATCAATGTTGTTTATCCTTTTGGTGAACAGTGTACAACAAAAAAAATCATCCCATTGTATTTCACAATGAACATGCTGATTGGTTCCTCCATATGTTAGACATCTGACCAAATTCATAAATTAAAAAACCTACAACACATTAATCCATTCTAAAAAATTGTGCTTTGCCCTTATTTTCTGCTAGCAAAGTCAAAGGAAATCCATTTTATGTAATGTGTTAAATAGATGTACCTATGTGTAGAGATCACATTGAAAACATCACACTGTACTACAGCTGCAAAAACAATTTACAAACATTGCCAGCTTTTGAACTGGAGCCTAAAACATCGCAATATATTCCAATTTGCAAATTTTGTTATCCAAATCAGAATTAAACTCTGATGTGTGCCTGTTTGCTTCTCGTAAATAGTGTACTGTTCTTTGAAGGGACGGGATGCCACATCACTGCTAGAATAATATAGTGATTAAAAATTCATGTCCTTTTTAAAGCAGCATGTCATCCAATTTCTTGTGAGAAATACCATGGGAGTTGTGCAAGTTTATTATACAGATTAAATTCATAGTGTTAGCCTCCTGTGTCTAGAAAACATTAACCCACAGTGTTTGATCTTGAAAATTCCCAACTGGAATCTGCAACGGCCATCAAAATGGCATGTTCGCAGTGTAACAACAACAACTTGAATAAAGCACTTTCCTAATCTTTGGCTCAAGGTAGTAAAACTTTCCAACACAACTCACAGGAATGATTATCAAACTGCATTTGACATCAAGCTACATAAGGCAATATGAGGACAGTTTCGTCAAGAACATGGCCAAAAAGACAGGAATTAAGATGCTACTTAAAGTTTCCCATCCCATTCTTTCCCCCTTTTCACCTGTGGGTAGTAACAGCATAAAACCTGTGATGTTTTATGTGCAGCTGTAGCCCTCCCAACACTATGTGCAAGTGGTCATTCTCCTTGTGCCTATTGATGAGTGGTGACCTATTAATTAGACCCAATGAAGAAACATCAGGTCATGTCCTCTATTGACTTTCAGAAATGTGCACTTTGTGGTACAGTGGCTGGATAATTATCAACAGTAGGGATCAGGTGGCCTTTATTTGACTTGCCTGAACAGACAATTCTAGAAACCTCATTGTTGATTGAAGTTTGCTAATTTTGCACAGATCAGACATGGGTGACGCTTTTACCTGTATGACTCAGTACTGCATCACATTGTGCATTCTCACAGGAACTATCTGGTGAGCCAGCTTCATTTCACTCTAACTGAACTAGAGAAGAAGCAGGTAGCTAGCAGTCACCTACTTTACATTGTTCCAAATTAAGGTGGGGAAAGTGTTAAAATAATAGTTCTCCTTCCACACTTCGTATTTCTCGTGCTGGTGTGGCTCATTTATCTAGGGTTACGTGTTTTACTATTCTGTTAAACTATCATGAAGTCTGGTAATTCATTAGCAGTAAAAAAAATCCAAAACTATTTGAATGTCATTTTGCTTTTAACCAGACCTAGTGTCAAAACTGACACAGACTCCGTTATTCATGTGCTCCTGTTTATTATTATCTAATTTCTTGGGCTTGCAACATACGTGACTGCTTCCTTCACATGAGGTTTATGGCAACTTGCCTTGCTGACTCTGCACATTATTACGTAGGTGAGTACTGCAGATAAGCAAAGAGCAATAGAAAAGCCCAACATCTTCATATTATGCTTTACAGCAGTGTTTTCCAAACTTTTTTCCGTGGTCCCATTTTTACAAACTGGCCAACCTTCGCGACCCACGCTGGCTGACCTTCGCAGCCCACGCTGGCTGAACTTCGTGACCTACGCTGGCTGAACTTCGTGACCCACGCTGGCTGACCTTCGCGGCCCACACTGGCTGACCTTCGCAGCCCACGCTGGCTGACCTTCGCTGCCCACGCTGGCTGACCTTCGCACCCATGCTGGCTGACCTTCGCAGCCCACGCTGGCTGAACTTCGTGGCCCACGCTGGCTGAACTTCGCATCCCACGCTGGCCTATCTTCGCGACCCACGCTGGCTGACCTTTGCGACCCACGCTAGCTGACCTTCGTGGCCCACGCTAGCTGAACTTCGTGACCCACGCTGGCTGACCTTGGCGGCCCACACTGGCTGTCCTTCGCGACCCACACTGGCTGAACTTCGGGGCCCACGCTGGCTGACCTTCGCAGCCCACGCTGGCTGACCTTCGTGACCCATGCTGGCTGACCTTCACGGCCCACGCTGGCTGACCTTCGCGGCCCACGCTGTCTGACCTTTGTGGCCCATGCTGGCTGAACTTCGCGACCCAAGCTGGCTGAACTTCGCGACACACCATTTTCTCTTACTCTTAATGCGAGAGGTGAGCCTGCTTGGTCCTCATGATCTCACTCCAATCAGGTTCACAGGAGGAACATATACAGTGCAGAAGGAGGCCACATTCAGCCCATCGAGTCTGCATCAATCCACTTAAGCCCTCACTTCCACCCTATCCCCGTAACCCAATAACCCCTCCTAACCTTTTTGGTCACTAAGGGCAATTTATCATGGCCAATCCACCTAACCTGCCCGTCTTTGGACTGTGGGAGGAAACCAAAGCACCCAGAGGAAACCCATGCAGACACGGGGAGAATGTGCAAACTTCGCACAGACAGTGACCCAGCGGGGAATCGAACCTGCGACCCTGGCGCTGTGAAGCCACAGTGCTATCCACTTGTGCTACTGTGCTGCCCGAGGAGAGGGCTATGCACATATCGGGTGCAGGATTTAGCCGGTTCCTTTGTGCCGTCTTCATCTTTGTGAGGACGGAAAATCCAACCTCGCACATGTAGGTGGTTGTGAAGGACAAAAGCAACAAAATGCTTGTTTTACTCAGCTCCAGATTTTCCTCAGAGACGCTACTCTAGAATGCTGACAGCAGAAGTTCAGTCAGCTTCATTTGGAGTCAGGCTTGCCAGTCCATTTGCAGTTTCCTTACTAATGCTGTTTCCTTCAATGTATTGTAGCAGTTTGGGGAACATAGACATAGAACAGTACAGCACAGAACAGGCCCTTCAGCCCTCGATGTTGTGCCGAGCAATGATCACCCTACTTAAACCCACGTAACCCGTAAACCAACAATCCCCCCATTAACCTTACACTACGGGCAATTTAGCATGGCCAATCCACCTAACCCGCACATCTTTGGACTGTGGGAGGAAACCGGAGCACCCGGAGGAAACCCACGCACACACGGGGAGGACGTGCAGACTCCACACAGACAGTGACCCAGCCGGGAATCGAACCTGGGACCCTGGAGCTGTGAAGCATTGATACTAACCACCATGCTACCGTGAGGCCCAAACATGTAGTACATGTAGTACTTTTGGCTTTGCACTCGCAATTGCCAAACTTTTAGCGACTTTTGGAAAGCTGCGATTTCTTCACAATGTCGAAAGCAATCATCATCCTTCCTTTGCAATTTGAGATTCAGTTCATTTAGAATTGAAAAGATGTCTGCAAGGTAAGACATAGTTAGCATCCAAGTTTCACCAGCAAGCGAATCAGCCAGAGAGGACAATTTCTCGAGGAGGAAAGCGTGGATTTTGTACCTCAGTTGGTAAACTCTGAGTAGCTCCCCAGTTGACTGATCATTACAGTAAATCTTCAAGCTGATGAAGTCCACTATCAATGGAATTGACTGGTCATTGTTTTGATTCAATGCTTTAATGTAGTCTAAAAGGTCAGCAAAAAACTTATAGCCACCTTTCAGTACACAGAGGGCAACGATGTGATGATTTCCCATGGCTTTCATTATATCCCTTGCCAAATGTTCAGTTCTGTCTATGATTAAACCATGAAGAATATATGCTCTCTCCAAATCATTTGAGTAATGTTAAAGGATGCAAACAAGATCGAGGTCATAGCCTTGTTCATCATCAGTGACCACCACGCAGTCAGCCGCAGCTATGCCGCGATCACACTTTGACCCTGGGTTCAGGTCCCAACACTCCTGGGCCACATGCGCACTGATGTGCGGGCACGCATGCACAGTGCACCTTCATTTTTTTTAGCTGGTCGTGGCCGCTATTTTTAAAGCCACTCGCAGCCGGAATTGTTAAAAGCTGGCTGCTGCGGCTGTTGCATGTGAATTCCCACGATCGGGAATGCCGTGATGGCTGGCTTTGCGACCCTCCGGATGCCCGCCTGCGACCCATCCGCGGGTGGTGACCCTCACTTTGAAAATGCCTGCATTACAGGAAAGCATGTATACTAGATTCAGCAGCACACATTATAAAAAAATATTGGGTTCATTGGAAGCATTTTCTGGTCAGCTGAAGTATAAAATGTACTTTTGAAATTATAAAGAAGTGTTTCGATGAGTAGAAAAATGATAATATCACAAATGCAGTTTAGCAGCGTTTAAAGAAATAATGCTGCTTTGCCTTCCTTATGATGAATGATATATTTAACAGATAGAGTTAACACACTGGGCTAAATTGCTGGCTTTGAAAGCAGACCAGGCAGGCCAGCAGCACGGTTCAATTCCCGGACCAGCCTCCCCGAACAGGCGCCGGAATGTGGCGACTAGGGGCTTTTCACAGTAACTTCATTTGAAGCCTATTCGCGACAATAAGCGATTTTAATTTTTCATTTATACATGTTATATATGTAATGGGCAAATACAAGTAACTATACATTTCACCTACCCACGTTGTCGGCTTATTTGCTAACTCAAATTTCAGAGACTAGACCTGCAGAGGCAGACTGTCATAGTAGAAAATGAGGAGGAGACCATTAGGCCTTCGAGCCTACTCTATCATTCATTATGATCATGCTTGATCATCCAACTCAATAACATAATTCTTCCTGCTACCCCCCCCCCCCAAAACCTTTGATCCCCTTCACCCGAAGTGCTATATCTGACTGCTTCTTGAAAACATACAATGTTTTGATTTCAACTACTTTCTGTGGTAACGAGTTCCACAGGCTCACCACTGTCCTCATCGCTATCCTAAGGGCAGCATGGCAGCACTGTTGCTTCACAGCGCAATGGACCCCGGTTCAAATCCCGGTTTGGGTCACTGTCTGTGCGTGCAGAGTCTGTGCGTGCAGTGTCTGCACATTCTGCCCGTGTCTGCATGGGTTTCCTCCGGGTGCTCCAATTTCCTCCCACAAGTCCCAAAAACGTGCTTGTTAGGTGAATTCTCCCTCTGTGTACCCGAACAGGCGCTGGAATGTGGCGACTCGGAGATTTTCTCAGTAACTTCATTGCAGTGTTAATGTAAGCCTACTTGTGACAATAGAGATTATTATTATTATACAATGCTCAGTTGTATAGAACCTTGGTAAGGCCACACTTGGAATATTGCACAGAATTCTGCTTGCCGCACTACCAGAAGGATGTGAAGGCTTTGGAGAGAGTGCAGAGATTGCTTACCAGGATGTTGCTTGGTATGCAGGTTGTTAGCTATCCGGAGAGGCTGAATAGACTCCGTCTGTTTTCATTAGCACAATGGAGGTTGAGGAGTGACCTGATAAGAAGTCTACAAGATTATGAGGGGCATGGATAGAGTAGATGGGCAGGCACTCTATCCCAGGGTGGAGGGGGTCAGTCATGAGGGGGCATAGGTTTAAAGTCCGTGGGGCAAAGTTTAGAGGAGATGTGCAAGGCAGGTTTTTTACGCAGAGGGTGGCGAGTGCCTGGAATGTTTTGCCAAGGAAGGTTGTGGAAGCAGATACATTAACGGCATTCAAAAGGCATCTCGACAAATACATGGATAGGATGGATTTAGAGGGATACGGCACCAGGAAGTGCTGAGGGTTTTGGCCACGGGTGGGATCATGACCAGTGGGGGCTTAGAAGGCCGAAGGTCCTGTTCCTGTGCTCTATTGTTCTTTGTTCTTTGTTCTTAAGTACTCTGGGATGTAGATTATTAGGCCCTGGGGATTTATCAGCCTTCAATCCCATCAATTTCCCCAACACCATTTCTCTACTAATATCGATTTCCTTCAGTTCCTCCCTCATGAAAGACTGCATTCCCCAACATTTTTGATATTTTATTTGTGTCCTCATTTGTAAAGACAGAACCAAAGTATGTATTTAGTTGCTCAGCCATTTCTTTGTCCCCCATTATAAATTCCCTTTTTCTGACTGTAAGGAACCTGCATTTGTCTTCACCAATCTTTTTCATAGATATCATAGATATCATAGAATTCATAGAATTTACAGTGCAGAAGGAGGCCATTCGGCCCATCGAGTCTGCACCGGCTCTTGGAAAGAGCACCCTACCCAAGGTCAACACCTCCACCTTATCCCCATAACCCAGTAACCCCACCCAACACTAAGGGCAATTTTGGACACTAAGTGCAATTTATCATGACCAATCCACCTAACCTGCACATCTTTGAACTGTGGGAGGAAATCGGAGCACCAGGAGGAAACCCACACACACACGGGGAGGATGTGCAGACTCCACACAGACAGTGACCCAAGCCGGAATCGAACCTGGGACCCTGGAGCTGTGAAGCAATTGTGCTATCCACAAGGCTACCATGCTGCCCTTATCTCTTCATCTAGCTATAAAAACTTGGACAGTCAGTTTGTATGTTCCCTGTCAGCTTACTTTCATACTCTATTTTTCCCTTAATTCCTTTACTGAATTCTAAACTGCTATTCTAAATCCTCAGACCTGTTGTTTTTCTTGGCTAATTTGTATGTTTCTTCCTTGGATTGAATACTATCTCCAATTTTCCTTGCAAATCATGGTTTGGCAACTTTTCCCGTTTTATTTTTGTGCCAGACAGAAATAAACAATTGTCGCAGTTCCCCCATGCGCTTTGTGAATTTTTGACATAGCCTATCCACAACCATCCCTTGAGGTAGCGTTTTCCTATCGATCATAGCTAACTCGCGCCTCATTTTGTTGTAATTTCCTTTATTAAGATTCAGGTCCGTAGTCTCAGAATGAACTACGTCACTCTCCATCTTGATGAAAAATAGTAGATGAGGTAGTGAAAGATTCCTGGCTTTAGTCAAAATCTATCCTTTGTGTTTAGGGGTGGCGTCTGCTACTGTAGTTAATTGTATATAGTCAGCAGTTGATATCAAGTCATGCACTTTAACTTGAATACCAATGCGAGGAAGTAGCCTACATAAAGGCAAAAATGGTTCATGTTCTGGTTGGCAAGATGTAACGAGTAGTGTGCCAGAGGGGTCAGTGCTGGAACATTAACTTTTTACAGTTTATATATATAAGATTTGGATGAATGGACCAAAGGTATGGTTGCTAAATTTGAACATTAAATAAATAGGTAGGAAAGTAAGTGTGAAGAGGACATAAGGAGGCTACAAAGGGACATAGAAAGGTTAAATGAGTGGGCAAGGATCTACCAAATGGAGTATAAGGTGGGAAAATTGTCTATTTTAGCGGGAAGAATAGAAAATAATTATCTAAATGGTGAGAGATTGTAGAGCTCTGAGAGCATACAATCATAGAATTTGCAGTGCAGAAGGAGGCCATTCGGCCCATCAAGTCTGCACCGGCCCTTAGAAAGAGCACCCTACCGAAGCCCACACCTCCACCCTATCCCCGTAACCCCACCCAAACCTTTTGGACACTATGGGCAATTTAGCATGGCGAATCCACCTAACCGCACATCTTTGGACTGTGGGAAGAAACCGGAGCACCCGGAGGAAACCCACGCAGACATGGGGAGAACGTGCAGATTCCGCACAGGCAGTGACCCAAGCCGGGAATCGAACCTGGGACCCGGGAGCTGTGAAGCAACTGTGCTAACCACTGCGCTACCCTGCTGCCTTATGTAGTTAAGCACAGTTCCTTACAGTCAGATGCAGAGGAATCTGGGTGTCCCTAGTGCATGAAGTGCAGAAGGTAATTAGGAAAGTGAATAGAATGCTACAGCATATTGTGAGGCTAATTGAACACAAGTAGGGAGGTTATGCTTCAGTTATACAGGCCTTGGTGAGGCCACATCTGGGGTATTGTGTGCAGTATTGGTCTCCTTATTTATGGAAAGATGTAAATGCGTTGGAAACAGTTCTGAATAGGTTCATTAAACTAATACCTAGAATTGGCAGGTTGTCTTGAGGAAACGTTAGACAGGCTTGGCTTGGATCCACCGGAGTTTATAAGAGTGAGAGGCAACTTGATTGAAACATAAGATCCTTAAGGGCAGCACGGTAGCATGGTGGTTAGTATCAATGCTTCACAGCTCCAGGGTCCCAGGTTCGATTCCCGGCTGGGTCACTGTCTGTGTGGAGTCTGCACGTCCTCCCCGTGTGTGCGTGGGTTTCCTCCGGGTGCTCCGGTTTCCTCCCACAGTCCAAAGATGTGCGGGTTAGGTGGATTGGCTATGCTAAATTGCCCTTAGTGTCCTAAAGAATAAGGTTAATTGGGAGGGGTTGTTGGGTTACTGGTATAGGGTGGATAAGTTAACTTGAGTAGGGTGATCATTGCTCGGCACAACATCGAGGGCCGAAGGGCCTGTTCTGTGCTGTACTGTTCTATGTTCTATGTTCTATGAGGGGCCTTGACAGGGTGGATTTGGAGAGGAAGTTTTCCCTTGTGTAATAATATAGTATTGGGTTACAATTTAAAAATAAGGATTCAACCATTTAAGATGGAAGAAATGAAAAGAATTTTCTTTCTTCGAGCATCCTGAGCTTTTGGAATTCTGTTCCTCAAAAGGTGGTGGAAGCAGAGTCTTTGAAGAGCTTGACAGATTCTTGATAAGCAAGGAGGTGAAAGGTTATTGTGGGTAAACCGGAATGTGGAGTTGAGATTACAATCAGATCAACCATGATCTATTGAGTAGTGGAGCAGCCTTGAGGGGCTGAGCCTGTTTGTACAGTGCATTGAGTTTTTTGCTCATTTGCCACCCACAATCTTCACTGTTGGATGATAAATGTAAACATTATCTTGACTGTAGAACGGCACAATTATCTCTTTTCTATCTCTTTTATGCAGTTCATCTTCAGACGTTGCACTGCTCTAACTTGGCTCTGTCGATTTTCTGGTTATTACTCAACTCCAGGAAACAGCAATACTTAACAAAGAAAAGTTGCATCAGAAAGATCAGAAAAATTAACCATTTTAATAGTGAAATATCTTTAACTTGTTTAGCAGTAAAAAAAATGACTGTTTAAGGCAACAATAAAGATAACAAAAGGCAGATAAGGCTGGAGATTTTTTTTCTGTTTTTTAAATTTAGTGTACCCAATTATTTTTTTTCAATTAAGGAATAATTTAACGTAGCCAATCCACCTACCCTGCACATCTTTGGGTTTTGGGGGCGAAACCCATGCAGACACGGGGAGAATGTGCAAACCCCACACGGACAGTGACCCGGGGCCGGGATTCAAACCCGGGTCCTCAGTGCTGTAGGCAGCAGTGCTAACCACTGAGTAAACGTGGAGGTTTGATGAAAAGAAGAGATAATGAGTGCTGAAAAATAAATGGTTAGTGTTCGGATTCTGTGCAAATGTTTTCCCGTTTCAACTTTCTGTTTAAATCCAAAGGTAAGTACAAATGGTATTACGGTTCTGCACATCATTCCCGATTTGCACCTATTGTAGCCAGGCAGTGTATAGACAGCCCTGCTCCCATATGAAGTGAATTTTAAATACCTAGTTCGCGAAACAAATAGGTTAGCATGCCACAAAGTTAATAGTTGTGTTTTTTTGAGTCGCATGCTTGAATAATATGCAGGATAGGATGTGCACAATGTTAATAACCACAAACACCCATAGTTTACATACATTTGCTCAGTGTCACAATATGCAACTAGTCAGCTTTTGTAAAAGGCACATTTTCAATGCTTCAAGCAGATGAAAACTGCATGCTTCCATTGTATGATACCTGCCTGACAGGAACCAACAAATCACCATTGCCCTTGAAAGGATTCACATTTAGGTGTTAGCTGTTGTTCAAAGCCACTGGAGCATATAATGTTTCGCAGCCGGTAGTTGATTTATTTTGCAAATTAACTTGCAGAATTACGCATTTGATCTATATACACGTACATACGAACACAAAAAGCCTTTCCAGATGGCAATTCCTAGAGACCAGTTTGAAGCTGTTTTCATTATTTTGTACTGCTGTGCTTGTGACATTATTAACGTGAGTCTCTCACAAGCAGCAGCAAGGGAAGAAATTGTGGGTTAGTTGCTACTTGCTGCCTCAGGCAAGGTTACTCCATAATTACTAACAGTTGTGCAAAATCTATGTCAGAAGCTCGCAGCATATATAAAAGCAACTTGCCTAACTTCATGCAAAAATATAAAATCACACGAAATGGAGTCAGGATCTGCCATGGTTGGTAAAACATGTTACTTGAGTACACTTTTAAAAATTTTACTTTTAAAGTTTTGTGAATGACTTTGCCTCTAAATATTTGGCAGCTGAAGTTAAATTGCCAGAGCTGCTATCTTCATCTATTGTTCAGTTCTAGTCTGAATTTGTTTAATCAGTTTATAGGCCTTAATTAATGTATTTTGAATCTTTCTTGAAAATAGCCAAATATGCTTTTGAGTAATTCATAAATGACCTGTACTGAATATGGGTCTATCTCTTTGAAATTTACAGAGCTGAATTACACCAGGAATTATACTGCAAGTGTGACTGTTATTTTAATTCTTTGTCTACACCCACACTGACCTTGCTGTCATCCGACTCCCACATTGTTCAAATGAAGCTCAAGGTACAGCATCTCATCTTTCATTTATAAATGCATAAATGCATTTCACACTTAATACTTTAGATCAAAGGTTATGATTCTGTCCTTTCCTTTAAAGACTGCTATTTCTGTACTATACCACCCTTCTCCTTTTGTCTTTCACCATCATCTGTTTTGTTATTTAATCTTTCCTGCCTTCCACGCTATCACATACCTCCCATTCTGTTCACTGCTTCTTCCCATTTCCCATTCCCTGCCTCTGTACTGCTTAAAGCCTGTTAAATCCCTTAACTTTTTCCAGTTCTGATGAAAGGTCATTGACCTGAAACATTGGGCAAGATTCTCTGGCCTCCACGTACGTGGTGTATTTCTCGGAGGTGTGAGGTGGGCCGTTGGCCGGATCTTCTGGCCCCATTGCCATCAATGGAAATTCCCGTTGCATCTACCCCATGCCATCGGGAAACTGTGGCGGTGGTGCACCATCAGTGGGACTGTACGATCCCGCCAGGGTGAATAGCTGGAAGATCTTGCCCATTATCCCTGTTTCTCTGCCCATGGATGCTGCTTGACCTGCTGAGTATTTTCTATTTTTATTGCAGATTTCCAGAACCTGCAATTTGCTTTTCTATTGAACCTGCCCCTGGTTGATTTTCCCCCCCCACCTTAGTAGAGAAAGCTGATTTTTGCAAACCTGACTGACAACACAAAGCATTCAGTGAATCTGGGATGTCCCCGCAGGGGGCTGGTTTAGCTCACTGGGCTAAATCGCTGGCTTTTAAAGCAGACCAAGCAGGCCAGCAGCACGGTTCGATTCCTGTACAGCCTCCCCGGACAGGCGCCGGAATGTGGCGACTAGGGGCTTTTCACAGTAACTTCATTGAAGCCTACTCGTGACAATAAGCAATTTTCATTTCATTTCATAGGGCTCATACAGTCATTTTAATCACTAAACTAGAGTACCATGTATAAATTGTTCAGTAAATAAGAAGCTGGGCTTATCGTTTGATTGGTGATCTTCACTATAGTAAAAAACACTGTAGAAGCTTTATTATTATAAATTTTATTTAAAATATTAGAAGAATTATTTGTAGAATGGTTCATTAGACACTTTTTGAAAGTTTATTGCTGTCTCTGATTTTCAGCAATTAGGCCGAATAGCCTCTTTCTGTACTGTAGGGATTCTATGGATCTTAAATGTGTTAAATGCAAGGATAAGATTTGAAACAAAATAATCTTAATATTGTTGCCATTAAAACATCTCTTTGTCTTGTTTTTATATGTGAACTCAATGTACCTTTGCCCTGAAGTATATTTAAGTAAAGAATCAGTTTCCTAATCTATCTGGTTCTATTTCTTTCCGTTCATTTTTCTGGTTAAATGAACTGACGGGCATATTCTAACTATTTCATCCGCCATTGTAGCATTTACATCTCTTAGAAAAATGGAGGGCAGGTTGCAGGGGAATGGAATTAAGCAGTGACTATTGCCTTAGCCAACATTGGAATGGAGTAACAGAAATTAACGTTCATCTTCTTAAATGTCTCCTTACTTGTAACAGAGTCACATTATTACTGTGTCAAATTAAGAAATGCAACTCTTTTCACTATGATACACCATCAATAATACACAACGAGTTGATAAACTTAACTGAGGCTTTAATACACTAAACAGCAAGCCTCCAGCCTCTGGACCTGAACTGGGGCCGGAGGCAGAGACTTGCCACTATTATACAGAAGCCCCGAGGGGAGGAGCCACAGGCGGAGCCAACCAGGACAAGCCCAGGCATGTATGATACAGTACAGGCCAGACAATACAGTCACGTGGTTTACCACATTCATCCCCTGTTTAAAAAAAGTCCAGCGAGGGTGGAGTGGTCTTAAAGGTCCAGTCTGTCGGGGGCCTTGACCTTCCGCCGTGATCGCCTCAGTCCTGTCTGTGGTGTTGGCGCCGGCGTCAAGGCCTGCGTGTCCGGGAGCGTGTTGTCATCAGCTTCTTCACCCAGATGTTGGGTCGGTGAAGGAGGGGGAGGTGTAGGGACGGAGGTGGTGGTATTTGTCGCCGGTGGGCCTGCGGGTGTCAGTTCGCGAGGGAGGTGGGCAGGGGTGGTGGAAGACGGTGTAGAGTGGGGGGTGGTGAGGGTGGTGATGGTCTCCAGGGTGCCTGCAGGAACCAAATCCCGAAGGGAGACTGTGTCCTGCCGCCTGTCCTGATGTGCCACGTAGGCATATTGGGGGTTTGCATGGAGCAGCTGGACCTTCTCGACGAGGGGGTCGGTTTTATGGCTCCTCGCATGCTGCCAAAGAAGGACGGGCCCTGGGACTGTAAGCCAGGACAGGAGCGAGACCCCGCAGGTGGACTTCCCGGGGAAGGCAAACAGACGTTCATGATGGGTCATGTTGGTAGCTGTACATAGGAGCGACCGGATGGAGTGGAGTGCATCAGGGAGGACCTCCTGCCAGCGGGAGACTGGGAGATTCTTCGATCGTAGGGCTAGGAGGACGGCCTTCCAGACTGTCGCGTTCTCCCTCTCTACCTGTCCGTTTCCCCGGGGGTTATAGCTGGTCGTCCTGCTGGAGGCGATGCCTTTGCTGAGCAGGAACTGACGCAACCCTTTGCTCATAAAGGAGGAACCCCGATCGCTGTGGATATTGGCGGGGAACCCGAACAGGGTGAAAAGGCTGTGCAGGACCTTGATGACGGTGGCAGAGGTCATGTCAGAGCAGGGGATGGCGATGGGGAATCTGGAACACTCATCAACAATGTTGAGGGAGTACACGTTACAATCAGTGGAGGGGAGGGGCCCTTTGAAATCCATGCTGAAGCGCTCAAAGGGGTGGGAGGCCTTTACCAGATACTCTGTCTGGCCGTTAGAAGTGTGGTTTGCACTCCGGGCAGACCTGGCAGTCCCTGGTCATGGACCTGACCTCCTCGATGGAGCAAGGCAGGTAGCGAGCTGTGATGAAATGGAAAAAGCGAGTGACCCCGGGCTAACAGAAGTTATTGTGACTTGTGCGCTGGCACATGTACCGCGGGAAAGGGCATCTGGGGGCTCATTGAGCTTCCCAGGAAGATACAACATATCGTAATTGTAGATGGAGAGCTCGATCCTCCACATCAGAATCTTGTCGTTCTTAATCTTGCCCCGCTGTGCGTTATTGAACATGAAGGCAACTGACCGTTGGTCAGTGAGGAGAGTGAATTGCGTGGCGGCCTTGCGGGTACTCGGCCGGAACTGTAGTTGTCAGACGGTATTGGCTGTCCAGCACACGGAGCTGCTGATCAGGGACGCCTATGTCACTGGCTTAAAATCTAACTACACCCGCCAGCGCCTGCTAGAAGTGGGTACACTCAGCCTCCAAGAGAGTGCAGCTCTCAAATTCGCTTGAAGTGGCCTTCCATAACATGGATGCCTTCAGCTCCGACCACGTCGTGGACATTGTGGGCACCGCCATCACTCGACCTGGGTGCGTTGCAAGCCTGTGCCGCGCATCAATCTGTCAACTCCGGATGCTGCATCTGTGGCCAGGGTAAGCACTCCAGCCAACGCTGCCCAGCATGGAGCACGATCTGCAATGGTTGTGGAAAGAAGGGCCACTTCCCAAAGTCTGCCAGGCCCGACCTGTTCCGAAAGTTTCCAGACCCAGCAGCAGCAGCGCTGCGTGTTGCCTGTCGGGACTGCCCCCATCTACCATGTCATCTGCCATGTGCGACCTGTGTGGGCTGCCATCTTCGACGCCACCCGCCATGTGCGACCCGTGAGGGCCGCCATCTTCGCCACCCACCACGTGCGACCCATGGGAGCCGCCATCTTTGACCCCACCCACCACGTGCGACCCGTGGGGACCGCCATCTTGGAAACACCCAGACTCCCGGAACCCCTGCTCACCCAGTCATACGCTGGTCTCCGCTACTCTCAACCAGCCCACCCACCTTCCGAAGCTCGCCTTGACCAGTCGCGACCTCAACGCCTCACTAAATCCATGATGGCCGTCAGGATCAACTGGCACGAGACAAGCTGCCTTTTCAACTCCGGGAGCACAGACAGCTTCATGCACCCAGATATGGTAAGACGCTGCTCCCTCCCAATTTTACCCGCAACCCAGAAAATCTGCCTGGCTTCTGGATCACATTCCGTGGAGATCCGGGGGTACTGTGTAGCAACCCCTTCGGTACAGGGTGTAGAGTACGCTAATTTCAAGCTCTACGTCCTCCCTCATCTCTGCGCTGCCCTATTACTGGGTCTTGGTTTTCAATGCGACCTCCGAAGCCTTACCCTGAAGTTCAGTGGACCCCTGCCCCCCCTCACTGTCTGTAACCTCACTGTAAGCCCGTCACCACTAGGAGCAGACGATACAGTGCCTGGGGCAAGGCCTTTATCAGGTCAGAGGTCCAGCGACTCCTGCGGGAAGGGATCATAGAGGCCAGTACCAGCCCCTGGAGAGCCCAAGTGGTGGTCGTCAAGACTGGGGAGAAGCACCGGATAGTCATCGACTACAATCAGACGATCAACCGGTATACGCAGCTCAATGCGTGCCCCCTTTCCTGCATATCTGACATGGTTAATCAGATTGTGCAGTATTGAGTCTTCTCCACTGTTGACTTGAAGTCCGCATACCACCAGCTCCCTATCCACCCGGAGGACCGCCAATACACTGCCTTCGAGTCAGATAGCTGCCTCTATCACTTCCTCAGGGTCCCCTTTGGTGTCACCAATGGGGTCTCGGTCTTCCAACGGGAGATGGAGCGAATGGTTGACCAGTGCGGGCTGCGGGCCACGTTCCCGTATCTGCAGCCATGATCAGCAGGACCATGACGCTAACCTCCGACATTTCCTCCACACCGCTAAGCTCCTTAACCTCACATATAATAACGAGAAATGAATTTTCCGCACAATCCGCCTAGCCATCCTTGGCTATGTGGTGGAAAACGGGGTCCAAGGGCCCGACCCCGACTGCTTGCACCCCCTCCTGGAACTTCCCCTCCCCCACTGCCCCAAGGCCCTGATGAGATGCCTGGGGTTCTTCTCCTATTATGCACAGTGGGTCCCCAATTATGCGGACAAGGCCCACCCACTCATTAAATCTACCATTTTTCACTTGACTGCTGAGGCCCGCCTGGCCTTCAACCGCATCAAGGCAGATATTGTCAAAGCCACAAAGCATACAGTTAGACGAGTCCATCCCATTCCAGGTGGGGAGCGATGCGTCTGACTTTGCCCTGGCCGCTACCATCAAACAGGCGGGCAGGCCCGTGGCTTTCTTCTCCCGTACGCTCCAGGCCACCGAAATTCAACACTCCTCCATTGAAAAGGAAGCCCAAGCCATTGTGGAAGCTGTGCGACATTGGAGGCATTACCTGGCCGGCAGGCGATTTACTCTCCTCACTGACCAATGGTCGGTTGCCTTCATGTTTAATAACACACAGCGGGACAAAATCAAGAATGACAAGATCCTGAGGTGGAGGATCAAACTCTCCACCTACAATTATGATATCGTGTATCGACCTGGAAACTCAATGAGCCCCCAGATGCCCTATCCCATGGTACATATGCCCGTGCACAAGTAGACCCACTTCTGGCCCCCTACAATGACCTCTGTCACCCGGGGGTCACCCGTTTTTTTCATTTCATCAAGGCCGGCAAACTGCCTTACTCCATCGAGGAGGTCAGGACCATGACCAGGGACTGCCAGGTTTGCGCGGAGTGCAAACCATACTTCTATCGGCCAGACAGACCGCTGCTGGTAAAGGCTTCCCGCCCCTTTGAGCGCCTTAGCATGGACTTCAAAGGGCCCCTCCCCTCCACTGACCATAACGTGTACTTCCTCAACATTATTGACGAGTACTCACGTTTCCCTTTCGCCATCCCATGCCCTGACATGACCTCTGCCACTGTCATCAAGGCCCTGCACAGTCTCTTCACCTTATTCGGTTTCCCCACCTGCATCCATAGCGATCGGGGTTCCTCTTTCATGAGTGATGAGTTGCGTCAGTTCCTGCTTAGCAAGGGCATTGCCTCAAGCAGGACTACCAGCTACAACCCCCGGGGAAACGGACAGGTGGAGAGGGAGAACGCGACGGTCTGGAAGGCCATCCTTCTTGCCCTACGGTCTAGAAGTCTCCTAGTCCCCCGCTGGCAGGAGGTCCTTACCGATGCGCTCCACTCTATCCGGTCTCTCCTGTGCACTGCTACCAATGAGACCCCTCACCAACGAATGTTTGTCTTCCCCAGGAAGTTCACCTCAGGGGTCTCGCTCCCATCCAGGCTGACAGTACCAGGGCCCGTCCTCCTCCGGAAGCATGCGAGGAGTCATAAATCCGGTCCCCTGATCGAAACGGTTCTCCTCCACGCCAACCCACAATATGCCTACGTGGCACACCATGACAGACGGCAGGACACAGTCTCCCTTCGGGATTTGGCACCCGCAGGTTCCCCAGTGACCATCACCACCACCCCCGACCCTACAGTCTCCCTCCACCGCTACTCGGCTACTTCGGAATTTGGCACCCGCAGGCCCCCCAGTGACCATCACCACCACCCCGCCCCTTCATCATCCCCCTCTCCACCGACTCAACTACCGGACGAAGAAGAAGATGACACGCTCCCGGATGCGCAGGTCTCGACACCAGTGCCCACACCACAGCCGGGACTGAGGCGTTCAAGGCGGAAGGTCAAAGCCCCCAACAGACTCGTTCTTTAAGTCCACTTCACCCCCGCCATACTCTTTTTTTTAACAGGGGGTGAATGTGGTAAACTACTGTTACTGTATTATATATATTGTGGTAAACCACTGTTACTGTATTATATATATTGTGGTAAACCACTGTTACTGTATTATATATATTGTGGTAAACCTCTATTACTGTATTGTATATATTGTTTGTTGTCTCTGCCGGCTCCGCCTGTGGCTTCTCCCCTCAGGCTCTGTATAAAGGTGGCCGACCTCTGGCTCTGTCCCAGCTTGGGATCTGTTGGCAGCAGGTTCTCGTTTAGCTTATTAAAGCCACAGTGTCGTTCCACAACTCGTCTTTGTTATAATTGATGGCACATCAGGGAGGAAACTGGAGAACCCGGAGGAAACCCACACAGACACGGGGAGAACGTGCAGACTCCGCACAGACAGTGACCCAGCCGTGAATCGACCCTGGTGCTGTGAAGCCACAGTGCTATCCACTTGTGCTACCGTGCTGCCCTGATGTTAAACTGAGGCCTCATATGCTCACAATAGTTTTATAAAAGATTCCATAACACTAGTCTGAAGAGGAACTGGGAAATTCTCTCTTGTGTCCTCGTTATTCCTCAATCAGCATCATTAAATCATATTATCTGGTGATTAGCACATTGCTGTTTGTGGTAGGTTAGTTGTGCACCTGTGTGCAGGTTGGTTGCTGTCATTCCTATATTACATAAGTGACTACAATGCAAAAGTACTTGGCTGTAAAATGCTGAAACATCCTAAGGTCATGAAAAGTGCCAGATGGCAGCACGGTGGCGCAGTGGGTTAGTCCTGTTGCCTCACGGCCCTGAGGTCCCAGGTTCGATCCCGGCTCTGGGTTACTGTCTGTGTGGAGTTTGCACATTTTCCCATTGTTTGCGTGGGTTTTGCCCCCACAATCCAAAGATGTGCAAGTTAGGTGGATTGGCCTTGCTAAATTGCCCCTTAATTGGAAAAATTAATTGGGTAATCTAAATTTATAAAAAAAAAGAAAAAAAATGAAAGGTGCCAGATAAATGCAGGTTTTTCTTATCCTTCATTTTTAAGAGATTGTGATTGTTGTTGGGCACTGTTCCCTGAGGACAATTCAACTCAGTTTTTCAGTGCCTGATCAAAGTGACCATTCTTCCCAAACACTTGGCCAGTGAGCATTAGTGCTACTGTAGCCGGTACTGGTAGCACGGGCTATTCGGGAAGCAAAGATAGGGCAGCACCGTGGCACAATGGTTAGCATTGCTGTCTTAAGACGCCGGGGTCCCAGGTTCAATCCTGGCACTGGGTCACTGTCCGTGTGGAGTTTGCACATTCTTCCCGTGGGTTTCGCCCCCACAACCCAAAGATGTGCAAGATAGGTGGATTGGCCATACTAAATGGCCGTTTAATTGGAAAAAATGAATTGGGACCACTAAATTTATTTTTAAAAAAGGAACGCAAAGATTGTTTTAAGGGATTTTTTTGTATATTGGTAAACATTAAAAATAAAGTATAATTTTCAGTGGGTTTAATTTAATGCTCTGTGCCTGGAAGGGACCTGGCGTTAGATTCATGCTGGACAAAGGTATTTGTATGTGTGGGGGCTGGTTTGAATTCCAACTGCCATTTTATTGTGATAGAGAAAGCCATGGCGTGAAAAAAACATCAATTAGCCAGCAGAGGTATACAGGCATTGCTTAGCAACTAGAGGTTCTTGTTAAGGTAAAACAAAAAAACTTTATTCTTAGTTTTTTAAATTTGAAAGTCAGAAAACGCTCGGAGCAGTTGCAGATAGAGAGCAAGAGAGGAAACATTTCTCAGCTCTGCTTTACACTGGAATAATGCGCAAGAAAGCAAGCTCCAGAGAAACTAAATGCTGTCTGGTTATAGAAACCTGCAAATATACAGGGTACTGTTCAAGGGCACCACAGACAAAGTTGAGAAGAACTCGGCTAGTGAGAAACTAGGTTTCTTAAAGTAATCTTCAAGGTTCCTCAAAAAATCCAAAGGTTTGGAATGTCTTACAACAGTCTGTGAAACAAATTTTAAAATCATTGGAAAGACAGTATTGGCTGGAGAGTTTGTGTAACAGTGGAAGTTAGTCAAGGCAAAGAAATCCTGAAGGGTTGGTGTAAACTCCTGGAGTGGATTCGGTGGTAAAAGTGGAGCAAAAGCTCAGTTCAGAGGAGTCGTTTGGAAAATGTGGATTGGATTTCGAAATTCAAACCGCTCATGGCAAGCATGATTGTGAGAGAAGATTTTAAAGCGTGTTTTGGGGTTTAGAGTTTGGAACCTTCTGTGACAATCATCTGGAAGTATTCTGAGGAGAAAACCACCCACACTAACTTGATTTCAGAGAGGAGTGTGTATTTGATCACAACCAATCTCTATTTAAGAAGGGATTTTGTGTGTTAATGAGACTGTAGCTTCAAGTGTACTGTGCTATCTTTTTAAATCTTAAAACCTGTGTGTATTTGTTAAGCTACGGGGCGATTAAAGGAGCATTGTATTATGATCCATTTTTTTCAAGTTTAATAAAGGTCTCTTTCTTATTAAAATTAATTAGCAGTTCTGTGACTCTGTTCCTCCATGTTTCATTTATTTAAAAAGTAAATGTTAAGATATTTTGAGCGAGGGTTCCATTCTGGGATCTTCTCGTCCAATTGTAGCATCAACTGGGATCATAACAGGGCTAAATGGCTTACTTCTGTGCTGTAAACATTCTCTGACTTGATGATTTAATTTGTCGTATTGTAGCCTGGACTGAGCTTAACTTCAGATGTGCATGTGAGACAGAAGGAACTGGGATGCTTTCCCTCAGCCTGCTGATAATGGCAGAAACAGTGATCCTATCATCCTATTTAAGGTAACCAATTCAGACAGCAGATTGAGGATGAAACCAGCCATATTCCTGTTCTTTGGTCCACGAAGCATGGTAAAATCCACAACCATCAGGGGAAGTTACAATTCCACTTCTCCTTGAATACCCTGTCCCAAAGGCAGGTCTGACCCACAGCACCATGGGTAAGGCAAGGAGGCAGATCCCAAATCCACCCCAGCCAGAACAGGGATCAAACTCCATGCTGTTGACACCAATCTGATGCACACCACCATCCAGGCAACTAGCTCCTCCTGAGAGGTTGCTCTGGCAACATACATTTTCACATGCATGTTGTAGCCTGAAGCTTTCAGTGGTGATGGTAGAGGCTCCCATATTCATTCCATCACATAGCTGACCAGGAATCGTCCCTGCTTTTAATGCTCTTACTGCTTCTTGGCCATTTGGCTAAGATCAAGTGTAGAATCAAGCCCAAAATCAGACCCTATCCTATGATTTTGGATCTAATTTGTCTCTCTTGTGGGGACCATGAATTGGATTCAATTTGAATTGTTTTTTGGAGCAAGCAAAGAGATTAATCAAGGCTTACCCTGTCACTCTGCACATTGGCTTTGTAACTTTAAGAAAGGAATAAAATAAAATAAAAATCTCTCCTCCTCTTACCACTGGTGTGTATGTTGGAAGGATTTACAAGTTGATACTCAACCTGTTTGCCTGTGTTATGAACGCACCTTCTTTGGCCATTGAGTCCTGGGGTGGGACTGACTCAAACAGGAATGTTACCTACTGAACCACAAGCTTTTCACTATAATAGTTCTAAATGTTGCGGGTACAATTTTGAAACTTTGGGCTCTCAGAAGTTTACAGAAATTAATAGCTGTCGTATGACACAGAAGGACTGTAGTTTGAAAGCCAAGTTTCATTTTACAAAATACACTGTGCACAGTCTCAGCTGTGGCTCAATGGGTTAAATGCACCACTCTCACCTCTAAGCCAGAAGATTGTGGGTTTAAGTTCCACTCTAGACTGAGGATATAAACTAAGGTTTACAATCCAGTGCAGTATTGAGGCAGCGCTGTAGCATGGGGCAGCACGGTAGCATGGTGGTTAGCATAAATGCTTCACAGCTCCAGGATCCCAGGTTCGATTCCCGGCTGGGTCACTGTCTGTGTGGAGTCTGCACGTCCTCCCCGTGTGTGCGTGGGTTTCCTCCGGGTGCTCCGGTTTCCTCCCACAGTCCAAAGATGTGCGGGTTAGGTGGATTGGCCATGCTAAATTGCCCGTAGTGTCCTAAAAAGTAAGGTTGGGGGGGGGGGTTGTTGGGTTACAGGTATAGGGTGGATACGTGGGTTTGAGTAGGGTGATGATTGCTCGGCACAACATCGAGGGCCGAAGGGCCTGTTCTGTGCTGTACTGTTCTATGTTCTCTGTTCTATGAGGGAGTGCTGCACTTCAGAGGTGCCATCTTTCCAATGAGACTGAGGTGCTATATGCCCTCTCTGATATAAAATATACTGCAATGCTGTTTTGAAGAAGGGCAACAGAGGGGTTATCTCCTGTTTCCCACCCAAATATTTGTCCCTCAAACAACAGCATAAAAAACACGATCTGGTCATTATCATATTGGTGTTTGTGGGAGTTTGCTGTCTGTATTTGGTTTGCTGCTTCACAACTGTGTTACTGGTCATGGATTCTGTGCGTTCCTGCATGGCTAATAAGCCTGTTCTTCGAACCGCATCTTTGACCTCAATCTTGCGTTTCATGTCTGTGGTGAATTCATACTGTATTGTAATTCACACTATTGTATTGCATTGTATTATGTCCTTGTGGGCTCTGTATGTAAGCCGTTGCGCGGCTCTGCCCATAGGGAGAGATAAGGAGCTTCTACAGGGCTCCACCCTCCACACAATGCCCGAGTCTGCCTGGCAAAATCGAAACTTTCTAACTCCCCCGCAGTCCAGAGACTCGCCTCCCAAACTCGCAGGCCCGCAGACCCCGTAATGCTGCAGCGTATCTGCCGACTCCGCCTCCGCCCAACACGTGCGACTCATGGGGGCCGTCATCTTGGCAATCCTCGCCCACGCGGCCGGCCATGTACGAGTCATGGGGGCCGCCATCTAGGACGCCGTCTTCCTCGCCGCCCGCCACGTGCGATCCACGGGAGCGGCCATCTTGGACACCATCTTGGCCATCAACCAAACCTCACCTCGATGATTACGACCTCAGCGGACAGTCATCACGGGGCCACTCCAGCACTGCTGATCAAGCCGCCGACTACCCGCAACTCAATGCGGTCACGCTGGACCAGTCGCGTCCGAAGCACCTCAGGAACTCGATGATGTCCGTTAAAATCAATGGGTACAGGACACCGTGCCTCTTCGACTCGGGGAGCACCGGGAGCTTCATACATCCTGACCTGGTAAGACGCTGTTCGCTCCCTATTATTTCCAGCACGGCAAACTATCTCCCTCGCCTCGGGCTCGCACTCAGTCCACATACAAGGGCGCACCGTCGCGACCCTAACAATTCAGGGCGCCAGCTACTCTAATTTCCAGCTGTAAGTACTCCCCGAACTCTGCGCCCCAGTCTTACTCGGGCTCGACTTTCAATGTAACCTCAAGAGCCTCCCACTCAGCTTCGGCGGACCCCTACCTCCACTCACTATCTGCAGTCTCGAGACTCTGAAAATTGACCCCCCTCCACTCTTCACTAATCTCACTGCTAACTGCAAACCCGTAGCCACAGGCAGCAGGCGGTACAGCCTGCATGGCAGGGTATTTATTAGAGCCGAAGTCCAGCGGCTCCTACGTGAGGGAGTCATAGAGGCCAGTGACAGCCCCTGGAGAGCTCAGGTGGTGGTCATCAAGACCGGGGAAAAGTTCCGGATGGTGGTTGATTATAGCCAAACCATTAACCGGTTCACGTACCTTGATGCGTACCCCCTCCCAGAATTGCAGACATGGTCAACCAGATCGCCCAGTACCGCATATTCTCCACGGTGGATCTGAAGTCTGCTTACCACCAGCTCCCAATCCGCCCGGAGGACCGCCACTACACGCCGTTCGAGGCAGACGGCCGCCTCGTCCACTTCCTCCGGGTCCCCTTTGGCGTCACGAATGGGGTCTCGGTGTTCCAACGAACAATGGACCGAATGGTGGACCAGTACGGGCTGCGGGCCACGTTTCCGTACTTGGACAATGTTACCATCTGCGGGCATGATCAGCAGGACCACGACGCCAACCTCCATCGATTTCTCCAAATTGCCCAGAAACTCAATCTCACTTACAATACGGAGAAATGCGTTTTCCGCACTACCAGACCAGCCATCCTCCGCTATGTCCCTCATTGTCCCAGGGCCCTCCAGACGTGCCTGGGATTCTTTCGTATTACGCCCAGTGGGTCCCCCTGTATGCGGACAAAGCCTGCCCACTATTTAAGACCACACTCTTCCCACTGTCAGTTGAGGCACGCCAGGCCTTCAACTGCATCAAGGAGGACATCGCCAAAGCCGCTATGCGGGCGGCGGATGAATCCGTCCTCTTTCAGGTGGAAAGCGACGCCTCAGCGGTCGCTCTCGCCGCCACTCTGAATCAGGCAGGGAGACCAGTCGCCTTCTTCCCCAAACCCTCTCCGCTTCGGAACTTCGACACTCCTCAGTCGAAAAGGAAGCTCAAGCCATTGTGGAAGCCGTACGGCACTGGATGCACTACCTCGCAGGTAGGAGGTTTACCCTCATCACCAACCAAAGATCGGTTGCCTTCATGTTTGACAACTCGCAAAGGGGCAAAATTAAAAATGATAAAATCTTGCGGTGAAGGATCGAACTCTCCACCTATAATTACGATATCATATATCGACCGGGGAAGCTCTACGAGCCCCCAATTGCCCTCTCCCGCGGCATGTGCGCCAGCGCGTAAGACGACCGCCTAAAGGCTATCCACAATGATCTCTGCCACCCGGGGGTCACCCGGCTCGCCCACTACGTCAAAGCCCGAAATCTGCCTTTCTCCACCGAGGAGGTAAAAGCCATCACCAGGGATTGCCCGATCTGCGCGGAGTGCAAACCGCACTCCTATAGACCAGACAAGGCCCACCTGGTAAAGGCTTCCTGGCCCTTTGAACGTTTGAGCATCGATTTCAAAGGGCCACTTCCCTCGACCAATTGAAACGTGTACTTTCTTAACGCCATCGACGAATTCTCCCGCTTCCCCTTTGCTATCCCGTGCCCCGATATGACCTCCCACACTGTCATCAGAGCCATGCATAGTGTCTTCACCCTGTTCGGTTTCCCCAGCTACGAACACAGCGACAGGGGTTCGTCCTTCATGAGCGACGAGCTGCGTCAGTACCTGCTCGACAAGGGCATCGCCTCAAGCAGGACTACCAGCTACAACCCCAGGGGGAACGGGCAGGTGGGTAGGGAGAACGTAACGGTCTGGAAGACCGTCCTACTGACCCTCCGGTCCAGGAATCTCCTGACCTCCCATTGGCAGGAGGTCCTCCCCGACGCGCTCCATGCAATTAGGTCCCTCCTATGCACTGCTACCAACCAGACCCCTGACGAGCGACTATTCGTTTTCTCTAGGGGCACTACCACGGGGGCTTCGCTCCCATCCTGGTTGAGGACACCAGGCCTGGTTCTCCTCCGGAAGCATGTCCGGACACACAAAACAGACCCGCAAGTAGAGAGGGTACTACTGCTTCATTCGAACCCTCAATACGCCTTTATTGAATACCCCGACGGCCGTCAGGACACCGTTTCCCTCCGGGACCTGGCGCCTGCAGGATCAACCACCACCACCAAGGTACCCCTCACACTACACCCCACCCAACCCCCCATGCCCTGCGCCCCCGCGCCTATAGGTTCCCTGCCCACGCTCGGCGCCCCCGCGCCTGTAGGTTTCCTGCGCCCCCGTCGCCCGTCGCACCGGTCAGGAATGAAGCTCGTGCCGAAACACCCCCGGAGTCCACCCTCATACCCACACCGATCGTTACCACCCAGCCACCCGAAGAGGCTGCAACCGCCGTGCTCGGCCGATTCCAAAGGACGACTCGGCCACCGGACCGGCTCAACTTGTAGACCCGTCACCCGCGGATTTGATTAATTTACAGGGGGTGAAGGTGGTGAATTTATACTGTATTGCGGTTCACACTGTATTGCATTGCATTGTATTATGTCCTTGTGGGCTCTGTATGTGAGCCGTTGCGCGGCTCTGCTTTAGGGGGAGATGAGGAGCTTCTACAGGGCTCCACCCTTTGCTCCGCCCATGGCCCCTCCCACTACCGGAAGTATAATGCGCTGCAGCCGTAAGCCTGCTCTCAGTTCCTCTGCTCGCAGGTAGGCTCAGTTGTAAGACTATTAAAACCACAGTTAACTTCCAATAGTGTCTCTAGTGAATTGATGGTCACATCAATGTCTGTGTTTCTTTAAGTACAGGTCAGGACATAGATGTGTCTATATTCTGTATGAAACTCCGTGTCTTCACTGAGGAGCCATGATGTGGAGATGCTGGCGTTGGACTGGGGTGAGCACAGTAAGAAGTCTTACAACACCAGGTTAAAGTCCAACAGGTTTGTTTCAACCACGAGCTTTCGGAGCGCAGCTCCTTCCTCAGGTGAATGTCCTCGCCATTCACCTGAGGAAGGAGCTGCGCTCAGAAAGCTCGTGGTTGAAACAAACCTGTTGGACTTTAACCTGGTGTTGTAAGACTTCTTACTGTGTTCACTGAGGAGCTGAGACTTGTCTCCAGTCAGCCCAGCTTCATTTGTATGATCGGTCAACAAGGGGCCGTGGGCGTGCCTTTTTGGAGTGATCCCGCGGTGCCTGCCGGGTGTTGTAGTTCTCCAAGCCGCACTGCACAGCTGTGAGAGACCGGCCCGAACTACAACCTCCAGAGCCCACCGCGCCTGGTGAGGCATGCGCAATGCCACCCTATTCCATTTAACTTCAAAAAGTTGCATCAGCTGCGGGAAATCATACTCCTGTTCGTAATGCTTTTTAAAATTAATGTTTCGATTGTAATGTATTGCAAAAGTGGGACTATTAGCCAAGTCTATATTATGTTTGTTGGAATAATTGTGTTTGTAAAATTACTGCAGGGGAAAAAGTTTTAAAACTGAGACTTTAAAACTTTAAAAACATTTTCTTGTTTCCTCCAGAGTTCCGCAGATGAGATCAAGGCTGTGAATGAGCGACTTCGCTCCCTCAAGTTCTGGAACCCGGTAGCCTGCGGCATTTTTGACAGCTCCTTTCAGTGATGTCTCTGGATGGAGATGGAGGGGATTCAGGCGGCGCTCAAGCAGCAGCTTTGGAACCAGCTCAGGGCTGTGACATCGGCAAATGGAGCGAGCTGATCTGCAGCCGGGAGGGGGGCAGCCGGACGGCCGCGATGGACAGCACAGCTCGCACGGTGCACAGATGCCTTGACCAGCACTGTGGCCAGGATGGTGACCAAGTGCAGCCACCAGCTCAACTCCGCAAACTCCTACTTCTTCTGCTGAGACTGTCACGAAGCTGTCCCTTCGCTGATGTCCGAGAGAAGAGCAGACACATTCTCCAAAGTGTGCTGGTGAGTGTATGGCTGAAAATGACAATCGCCTCTTTCACTGAACCTCCAAACATGTTTACAATTTCCAAAAATCATGTCCAGGAAGGTTGATATATGCAGTTTATAATGTAAGAAAAATGCTTGATCTGCTATAATGGTCATTTTCAATCGGCTGCTTAAAGTTAGAAGGACATTTGGTTTTGCAGATAAACAGCCTACCCCTGTTTACCACAGTGTTTACAAAGTGCTTTGCACTCTCGCTTCCTTCCTCTCGCTTCCTTTCGAAATGTTTGCAATTAATATTCGGAGATTATCGGGGTTTGGTCTATTCCCCTGGGCGGAAAGTTGTACGATGTCCATTTGTAACTGAGGAAGGTTTGCAATTCAACCTTGCAACCAATGCGGCAGATCGGATGTTAGCGTTGATGCTGTTCCTGGACAATCAAGGCAGCGAGGAGGACGGATTTACAATAAACTAGCAGCTTGTGTAGTCTCGCTCTGCAACTTGTTCCAGGAAGTCACCAGTTGAGGTAGTGAAGGACTCTGGTGCATTGGCCCTTTTGGTAATTAAAACAAGTTTGCAAAAAGGTTAATGGGGGAAACTAGAAACGGATCCACTTGTAGCACCAAAAAGAGTCTAGAATTATAGATCATCCATTCACTATCTGCTGTACCACCTCGAGTATCCTTGCTACTTATCCTATAAAAGGGAAAACATTATTGACTGCATTTCCTTGAGTTTTTAAAAAGGAAACTCTTGATTTTCACCACCACAACAACTTAGTGCTTTTAATGTAATGGAACACCCTAAGGTGCTTAACAGTAGCACCATAAAGGAAAATTAGATATCAAGCCATGTAAGAAGGTATTTGGGCAGATGGTCACAAACTTGTTGGAAGAGGTAGGTTTTCAAGATTCTCCAAGGCTTTAGGGAAGAAATTCCCAAACTTTGACAGCTAAAGGCATGGCCACCAATGATGGATCGATGAAAATCAGGAATTCTCAAAGGCCCTGAATTAAAGGAGCATAAATACATTTGAGGGGTGAATCTATGCTGGGACATGAAAACAGGGGTGAGAATGTTTCTTAAATTGGCATGTTGCTTGTCCTGGTGCCAGTGATCAGCGAGTACTGAGGTGAAGAGTGGACAGGACTTGGTGTGACTAAGGAACTGGCAGCAAAGTTTTGGATGGATGGCCTCAAGTTTATGAGGTTGAACACGTTGGAGGTCTATCAGGAGTCCATGGGATTAGTTATGTCAGGGGAGAACCATAAGACATAGGAGCAGAATTCGACCACTCGGCCCATCGAGTCTGCTCCGCCATTCAATCATGGCTGATATTTTTCTCGTCCCCATTCTCCTGCCTTCTCCCCATAACCCCTGATCCCCTTATTGATCAAAAACCTATCTATCTTTGTCTTAAAGACACTCAGTGATTTGGCCTCCACAGCCTTCTGCGGCAAAGAGTTCCACAGATTCATCACCCTCTGGCTGAGAAATTCCTTCTCATCTCTGTTTTAAAGGATCGCCCCATTAGTCTGAGATTGTGTCCTCTGGTTCTAGTTTTTCCTACAAGTGGAAACATCCTCTCCATGTCCACTCTATCCAGAGAACGCAGTACCCTGCAAGTTTCAATAAGATCCCCCCTCATCCTTCTAAGCTCCAACAAGTACAGACCCAGAGTCCTCAGCTGTTCCTCATACGACAAGCTCTTCATTCCAGGGATCATTCTTGTGAACCTCCTCTGGACCCTTTCCAAGGCCAGCACATCCTTCCTTAATGGGGGCCCAAAACTGTTCACAATACTCTAAATGGGGTCTGACCAGCACCTTATATAGCCTCAGAAGTACATCACTGGTCTTGTATTCTAGCCCTCTTGACATGAATGCTAACATTGCATTTGCCTTCCTAACTGCTGGCTGAACCTGCACATTAACCTTAAGAGAATCACGAATAAGGACTCCCAAATCCCTTTGTGCTTCTGATTTACTAAGCATCTTCCCATTTAGAAAATAGTCTGTGCCTCCATTTCTCCTTCCAAGGTGCATAACCTCACACTTTTCCACATTGTATTCCATCTGCCACTTCTTTGCCCATTCTCCTAGCCTGTCTAAGTCCTTCTGCTGCCCTCCTGCTTTTTCAATCTTACCTGCCCCTCTACAGATCTCTGTACCATGTTGCTCGTTCTGGGTAAGTGTGCTTAACACTCAATTTGGCTCTGTTTCTTGTTCCAAGCTCTGGAGTCGCCAGGTGCCGTTAAGACACCGCCACAAGCTTCAAGGTGAAGTTCAAAGCAATAAAACCGTACACTAATTAGTAAGTCCAAACAACTAGAGTTTATTATAATACAATTATAATAACTACCCATGCACACGCAAAAGGATTAAACTTACTCCTACTGCTAAACAACTAATACTTATCTCGAAGAAACTGCTGGGTCAGGGAACAAAGCCTCTTGCTCTGCTCTGGTCTGCAGACTTCAGGAGTGCCTATTTCTGGTAGCGGTCGTCGTTAGGCACTTACTTGTTGGTGGCTGCTGCTCGACGGCTGGAGTAGGAGACAGGAGACAGGAGACTGAACCATGTGTGGGACCTTTCTTTTATAGGTCCCAGGGGGTCCACGCCCCTTTGGGCGGACTCCCTTACATGCTTGGAATCGATTGGGTCTCTTCCCAATCGATATGTTTGAACCCCCCAATCATAGGGCAGTTCCTCGGTCACTGGGGCGGTTCTTGGGACCTATTGTTTTGGGCTTCTCTGGCGCCACAGGGTCTGGCCTTCCATAGAATGTATCGATTTGTGCTTAACTTGTGTCCATTGTATCTGGGACTCGCCCGGTATTGCCTCATTAGTATGTTAACTGGTTTCTTTTCACAGTGCTGTCTGGTTTCTGCAACAGTCAAAACTGGTTTCTGCAGTCGTACCAATATACAATCGCCTTGCAAGCTGCTTGCTTTCCAACATGTCCATTTTCCCTGCATTCCTTGCAATCTTCCATTTTGTGTTGGGCAGTGGCCACCCCAGGTGGCTACAACCATCTGCAAACTTAGCAACGTGCCTTCAGTTCCTTCTTCCAGATCATTAATGTATATTGTGAAAATTTGTGGTCCCAGCACCGACCCCTGAGGTACACCACTAGTCACAGGCTGCCATCCTGAAAAAGACCCCTTTATCCCCGCTCTCTGCCTTCTGCCAATCCTCTATCCATGCCAGGATCTTACCTTTAACACCATGAGCTCTTAACTTATTTAACAATTTCTTATGCGGCACCTTGTCAAAGGTTTTCTGGAAATCTAAATAAATCACGTCCACTGTCTCTTTTGTCTCACTTCCTTGTTACTTCCTCAAAGAACTCTTAACAGATTTGTCAGACATGACCTCCCCTTGACGAAGCCATGTTGACTCAGTCCTATTTTATGCACTTCCAAGTACTCCGCAATTTCATCTTTAATAATGGACCAATGACCAAAGTCAGGCTAACTGGCCTATAATTTCCTGTCTTCTGCGTCCCTCCCTTCTTAAACAAGGGTGGTTACACTAGCCACTTTTCAGTCCTCTGGGACCCTTCCTGCCTCCGGTGATTCCTGAAAGATCACCACCAATGCCTCCACAATCTCTTGAGCTATCTCATTTAGAACCCTGGGTGTAGTCCATCCGGTCTAGGTGATTTATCCTCCTTCAGACCTTTCAGTTTCCCCAGAACCTTTTCCTTAGTAATGCTCACTGCACTCACCTCTGCCCCACGGTTCTTCTGGAGCTCTGGCTCCCCACTGTTGATTTCAGCAACAGGGACGGAGGAACCTTGTTACTTTGTGTTATGTACAGCTGTTAACTAAGGGTAGCTAGCAACAGGTAATCTTCCTGTTATGGTTTCATATTCGGCATCAGAATTGTTAATATGGAATGCCAATACCCACCACACTCATTGGGGTGGAACAACTTCCTATCTCAATTGGGGGAGTAACATCAAAAAGGATCTACTCTTCGGGTCAGCCATATAATCTAAAGCATTCTAATAAGAATATGACTGAAAGACAAAAGTAAATATATATCTTTTTTAGAACCAACTCTTGAGTTTTTTTTTGTATCCAATTATTTTTGTTTTCTAATTAAGGGGCAATTTAGTATGGCCATTCCACCTAACCTGCACATCTTTGGGTTGTGGGGTGAAACCCATGCAGACATGGGGAGAATGTGCAAACTCCATACGGACCGTGACCGAGGTCCGGGATTCGAACCCGGGTCCTCAGCGCCGCAGTCCCAGTGCTATCCACTGCACCACATGCCGCCTGTATTGCGTTTTAAATATGTAACTTGGCTAGAATTAATGGATTTTAATTGGATTGAAACTTTTTTCAAAGATCTGTCTTTACAACCTACTCTAGGTTTTACCATAAGGTACTGCTATATTGTTGGTAATTTCAGAAAGAAAAAAGGCAGCACATCAGCACAGTGGTTAGCACAATTGCTTCACAGCTTCAGGGTCCAGGTTAAATTCCCGGCTTGGGTCACTGTCTGTGCAGAGCCTGCACGTTCTCCCTGTATATGCGTGGGTTTCCTCCGGGTGCTCTGGTTTCCTCCCACAGTCCAAAGGTATGCAGGTTAGGTGGATTGGCTATGCTAAATTGCCCTCAGTGTCCAAAAAGGTAGGTGGGGTTACTGGGTTACAGGGATAGGTTGGAAGTGTGATGCTCTTTCCAAGGGCCGTGCAGACTCGATGGGCCGAATGGCCTCTTTCTGCCCTGAAAATTCTCTGTCACAACTTCTATAAGGTATTTGGTAACCAAATATTCTGCCTCGATTCAGATAGCTGAAAGTTGCAACAATGGAATGCATCTTTGGCAATACTTTAACTTTGTGTTCATTACATCAATTGGTGAGCCTGACTTCACCACTCAGTGGCATACTATGGTTCTTTTTACCATTTCTTCCTGTAAATTTATCTCAATCATCAAGTTTGTCTTATTCCAGTTTCCTCCTTTCTCTCCTACTGGTTCTGTGGAAATTATGTTCAAAAGGCCTTAACAGCATTTTATTTTTATATGGGTGTAATTGGCTGGGTTTAAACAGCAAAACGTATCTCAGTCAGTTCAGTTTTACCTTCAATCAAACTTAAGGTAACTAACTATTAATGGAAACCTGGGCTGATTTCATCCCATTACTTCCTCTCCTCCCATCCACCAACATTGCACAGGAGGGTTTTGAGGTGAATTATAGTTGATGTCCCAGCCCGGACTGGATGATCAGAGTAGGAAGATTAATACCAATACTTGTACCTTTCTAGGGTGGCATGCGGCGCAGAGGTTAGCACTGGGACTGCAGCGCTGAGGACCCAGGTTCGAATCCTGGCCCTGGGTCACTGTCTGTGTGGAGTTTGCACATTCTCCCCATGTCCGCGTGGGTTTCACCCCCACAATCCAAAGATGTGCTGATTAGGTGGATTGGCCACACTAAGTTGCCCCTTAATTGGAAAGGAAAAATAATTTGGCTACACTAAATTTATAAACTGTATCTTTTTGTGATCATGCAGATATGAGTTGATTGAACTAACATACTCAAAAAGTATGGTAGGAGGCGGGATATAAACTTAAGACTGTTTGGGTTTTAATGCTGACTTACCTCCGGCCTGAAGGAGAGTATCTCACAGCAATGGAGCTGTTATTATTATCATTCAGGTTATTATCTGAATGATCATAAAATAGGAGAGGGGAATATGCAATGAGCCCTGGCTGTCCTCGTACACCAATCGCTGAAGGTAAACATGCAGGTGCAGCAGGCAGTAAAGAAGGCCTTCATAGCGAGAGAATTCAAGTACAAGAGCAGAGATGTCTTGCTGCAATTATACAGTTACTATGGTAACAATTACAGTAAAAATTGCCCCTCCATCTTAGCTTGGAAGAGGAAATATCAGCCTAGGTTCTGGTTCTTGCTCCATCTCCAGTATCGACGATGATATATCCAATGGAAATAAGTTTTGTAGCACCTTTCATGACCTCAATATCCCAAGGATTATTTCTGGCAAATGAAGTACTTTTGAAATGTAGTCACTGTTGTAATGTAGGAAAGTCAAGTGTGTGATATTGAGTGAGTGGAGAATGAGCTATTGAGGCTGTGGATAATAAGATCCATTTGGATGAGGTAGCAGCAGCTACCTGAGTAACTCTTGATAGATCAGTGCCTTCGGTACAAACGTCTATTGAAAAGAAAATCTGTACTTGCAGTTGGATAAAAAAGAAGAATGCTATCTGGTAGCTGGTCAATATCATTGTAACAAATCAAACTGCCAGAATTGTCACAAGTATTGGCTAGTACTTGTATCTAAATTCTTTCCCCTCAGCCCCTATGTGGTGAACCACGTTCCACTGTTACTCACTGCTGTATATATTCACTGTTATTGTTTGTTCATTGTTACTTACTGTTGTTGTTGTTGCTTCTGTTGGCTCCGCCTGTGGCTCCGCCCCTTGGGCTTTGTTTATAGTTGGCTGATATGTGGCCCTGCCCCCAGTGAGGGATCAGCAGCAGGCAGGCACATATCTCAGTATATTAAAGCCACAATTTAGTTCTATAACTGGTTTTGTCTATTATTGATGGTCCATCACCCTACATACACTCTAATTCTTTTCTTTCTTGTGCTGTCCCATGTTAACAATTTCTTGGACATTTTCCCGTTTCTAATCTTTTTTTTAAAATTTAGAGTACCCAATTATTTTTCCAATTAAGGGGCAATTTAGCGTGGCCAATCCACCTATCCTGCACATCTTTGGGTTGTGGGGGTGAAACCCACGCAGACACGGGGAGAATGTGCAAACTCCTCACGGACAGTGACCCAGAGCCGGGATTCGAACCCGGGTCCTCAGCGCCGTAGGCAGCAATGCTATCCACTGTGCCACCATGCTGCCCCCCCGTTTCTAATCTAAGCAATCTTAGATCATGATGGTGGACGAAGTTGCATTGTCATGATTTTATAATTACTGAACTCGGTGAAAAATAAGGTCTGTTCTGTTGCAGTAGTTTTTAGCAGTGCAAGTCTCAATTGGTGGCACAGTGGTTACAGTGCCAGGGACCTGGGTTTGATTCCAACCTTGGATGAATGTCTGTGTAAAGTTTGCATGTTCTCCCTGTGTCTGCGTGGCTTTCCTCCCACAGTCCAAAGAGGTGGAATGGCCATGCTAAATTGCCCCCTAATGTCCAAAGATGTGTAGGTGAGGTGGATTACGGAAATAATAATCTTTATTAATGTCACAAGCAATGAAGTTAATGTGAAAATCCCCAAATCGCCACACTCTGGCACCTGTTCGGGTACACAGAGGCAGTATTCAGAATGTCCATTTCACCTAACAGCATGTTTTTCGGGACTTGTGGGAGGAAACTGGAGAACCCTGAGGAAACCCACGCAGACATGGGGCGAATGTTTGCACAGGCAGTAGTGACCCAAGCCGGGAATCGAACCTAGGAGCCTGGACCCTGAAGAAACAGTTCTAACCACTGTGCTATCATGCTGCCCATATAGGGTGGGTGAGTGGAATCTCACATAGGGTCGGTGCAGACTCGATGAGCTGAATGGCTTATTTCTGCACTGTAGGGAATTTATGATTCTATGCGTTTGCAGCACGTTCCCAAATTGCCACTTTTCTTAAATGGATGGAAGTAGGAATGAATCTTGGCTGTTTTTCCTCTTCATCATCCAGGCACATTGAGGACAGTTGTGCATTACCAACTGGGACTCGGAGAAATGTTCATGTAGACCACATCAAAACAATTACCTTAACTGTGGAAATTAATTCCTGATCTTGGTAGCTCCATGCCAAACTAGATGATAAACTTGCTGAAGTCATCCGTGAATTGAATTTTTTCTTTACATGCACAATTGAGCAAAGTATTCTGCAGCAGCAAAGAATTGGAACAAGCTGAGACTTGCTTTTGGAGTGAAGAGATTTGTTTGTGACTTTGAAAACTAGCCCAACCACTTAACTGTAATTAATGAGCTGGATTTTGTGGTCAGTGGCAAACCAGTGGCACCACCTGTTTATGACACTTGCCTGGAGACTTTGAGCTTTTGCTGAGGAAGTTGCTGTTGGCTTTCTATCCAGAAAGTGAAGCACCCTCTACAGGAAATCTGGGGCCTGTGAACAATATAGTGTGCCAGAACCAGCAAGTTAATCAATGTCAAATTGTGCACAGAATGTTTTTTTTTTAAAATCACATTTATTTTAACTTCAGTGACAATTAAAATCTGAAAGGATGAGACTCCACATTTGTAGTTAGTTTTGTGTGCCAGAGATTTTTTTAAATTATGACTTGGGCTGTTATAAATGTACATTTCATCCAATGAAATAGACTTTTCTTTTCACCGAGTTCAGAGTGTATAAAATCAGGTCAGTAAGTTTTTTAAAATTGCATTTTTTATGGGATGTGGGAGTCACTGGCTAGGCTGACATTGCGCTTGAGAAGGTAGTGGTGAGCTGCCTTTTTTTAAAATCCCTGCAGTCCGTGTTGTGGGAATACCCGCAGTGTTGTTCGGACGGGAGTTTCAGGATTTTGACACAATGACCATGAAGGAAAGGCAACACATATGATTCCAAGTCAGGATGGAGTGTGACATGGAGTCGGCCACTCAGTCCCTCAAGTGTACTCCACCATTCAGTAAGATTATGGCTAATCTGATTGCAACCTCCCATCTATCCCTGATAACCTTTCACCCTCTTGTTCACCAAGATTGCCTGAGGAAGTAGCAGTGCTCCGAAAGCTCATGTTTGAACCAAACCTGTTGGACTTTAACCTGTAAGACTTCTTACTCACCCCAGTCCAACGCCGGCATCTCCACATCTTAAAAATATTCAAGGACTGTATTTCCACTGCCTTTTGAGGAAGATAAATCCAAAGATTCACGCGCTCCAAAAAGATTTCTCCTCATCTCTGTCTTAAATTTCATTTACATCTTTCCTTAATTGAGGAGACCAGCACCGTACACGGTAATCCAGATATGGTCTCACCGGTGTCCTTTTCAACCGGAGTATCAGCTCCCAATTTTTTATATTCAATTCCTCTTGTTATAGACTATATAATTCTATTAGTTTTCCTGATTACCGCTGTACCTGTATACTACCCTTTTGTGATTCATGGACTAGGACCCCTACATCCCTCTGCATCTCCGTGCTTGCAATCTCAACACCATTTAGAAAATATGCTTTTTTTTATTCTTCCTACCAAAATGGATAATTTCACATTTGCCTACATTATACATTTGCCAGATTTTACCAACTCAACCCATGTTTCTTTGTAGCCTCCTTAACATACTGTTCAGAATTTACTTTCCTACTTATGTTTATACCATCAGCAAATTAAGCAATCATACCTTTGGTCTAGCATACAAGCCATTTATAAATATTGTAAAAAGTTGAGGCTTCAGCACTGATCCCTATGGCACACCACTCATTACATCTTGTCAACTAGAAAGAGACCAATTTATGACTACTCTGCTTCTTGCTAGTGAACCAATCTTCTATCCATGACAATGTTACTCCCTACAACATGAGCTTTTTTTTCTCAATAACCTTATCAAACGTCTTCTGGAAATCTAAATACAGTACATCTGCCAGTTCCTATTTATCAACGGCATAGATGACTCCTTCAAAGAACTCCAGTAAGTTGGGTAAACATAATTCCCCTTTCACAGAACCATGTTGACTCTGCCTGATTGCCTTGAATTTCTCCAAGTGCCCTGCCATGAGATCCTTATTAATAGCTTCTAACATTTCCCGGTGACAGATGTTAAGCTAACTAGCCTGTACTTTCCTGCTTTCTGACTCCCTCCCTTTTTGCATAAACAACATGCAGATAAAAATAAAGCTATATTTGCCATTTTCCCAATGGCACATTCTCTGAATAGAGGGAATTTTTGAAAATTAAAAGCAGTGCGTCAACTGTATCACAAGCCTCTTATTTTAAGATCCTGAGATGAAGTCTTTTGGGACCAGGGGAATTTGTCAGCCCACACCTCCAACAATTTGCTAAGTATTATTTCCTTGAGTTACTCCATCTCTTCAGCTATTTCTGGCGTTGTTATCTGATATGACGGCTGATGCAAATTACCTCTTCAATTGATTTGCCATCTCCTTAATTATCCTTATTAATTCCCCAGACTCACTTTCTATAGGACCAGCACCCACTTTGTTAACTCTCTCGAGGGCTCCTAGTCCATGAAACTCAAGAGTCATAGAGGTTTACAGCACAGCAAAAGCCCTTTGGCCCATCACGTCTGCACTGGTCAAAAATAACCACCTAACTATTCTAATCCCATTTTCCAGTACTTGGCCCATAGTCTTGTATGCCTTGGCATCACAAGTGCATATCTAAATACTTCTTAAATGTTATGAGGGTCGACTTTTGGTGGCGGCATGCAGGAGGAGATCGCACAGTTGGCTCCTGCTTGAGGCTTGATTTTTTTTTATGCCCGGTCCCAGGAGCAATTTTTGGTTAAATAAGTGCAGGACTCCAGGAGAAAGATCCCCAAACCCATAAGAAAGTGGCCATGAAAAAGGGGGCGAATGAAGGTTCGCCGTTGAGTGGAAGGGTCGGCTCAGCAACTGGCAGAGGGTGGGACGCTGAGTGGGGCCGCACTGTTCACGGCAGAAAAGATGGTCGTGGAACTTGAAAAACAGTTTGCAAAGCACATGGAGGCGATGAGGAAAGAGATGATGGCAGCATTGAAGGTGCTGGTGGAGGAGGCGATTGCCCCGGGGAAGGCGGCTGTGTCGAGGACACTGGCCGAGGTGCGAGAGCAGCGTGAAAAACTGAAGAGAGTGGAAGACGCCTTGTCGCAACACAGTGATCAGCTCACGTCGATGGGTGAGGAGCTTCAGAGGGTGGTGGAGGCCAACAGCGTCTGTGAGCCATAGTGGAGGACCTGGAAAACAGATCTAGGCGACAAAATCTGAGGATCGTGGGCCTGCCCGAAGGGGTGAAGGGCCTGAGGCCGACGGAGTATTTTGCCAAGATGTTGGTGGAGCTGTTGGGGGAGCAGGAAGTTCCCTCTCGGTACGAACTAGATCGGGCTCACAGGGCATGGAGGCCTAAACCAAAAGCGAATGAGCTACCAAGAGCAGTGATTAATTGTTTCCGTAGGTACTGTGTGAAGGAGAAGCACCTGCGTTGGGCAAAGCAGAAGCAGGACGTGCAGTGGGCTGGAGCTGGTACATGTATATACCAGGACTTTACTGTGGAGGAGGCGGATGGCCTTTGGCCGAGTGAAGATGGCACTGTATAACAGCAGAGTGCGATGCTGCATAGTGTACCCAGCTGAGCAGAGGGTAACCTATAACTCCAAAGATTTTTATTTTGAGACAGTGGAAGCGGAGGCATTTGTGAAGGCAGAAGGACTGTGGCAGAAGTGAGAATTGGGACTGAGGATTGGTCTTGGACTGAGTGTAGCGGGGTGGAGGAGTGTATGCAGCTTTATTTTTAACTGCATGTTGTTATATGTGTTAAATTAATTGAAGTTGCCTGTTTGGACAAGTAAGATGTCTTACAACACCAGGTTAAAGTCCAACAGGTTTGTTTCGAATCACTAACTTTCGGACCACTGCTCCTTCCTCAGGTGAATGAAGAGGTGGGTTCCAGAAACATGTATATCGACAAAGTCAATGATGCAATACAATACTATCAATGTGAGTCTTTGCAGGTAATTTGAGTGTTTACAGCCCCAGAGAGAGGGATAATCACAGGTTAAAGAGGTGTGAATTGTCTCAAGCCAGGACAGTTGGTAGGATTTCGCAAGCCCAGGCCAGATGGCGGGGGGGTGAGTGTAATGCGACATGAACCCAAGGACCCGGTTGAGGCCATACTCATGTGTGCAGAACTTGGGTATAAGTTTCTGCTCGGCAATTCTACGTTGTCGCGCGTCCTGAAGGCCACCTTGAAGAACGCTTACCTGAAGATCGGAGGCTGAATGCGCTTGACTGCTGAAGTGTTCCCCGACTGGAAGGGAACATTCCTGCCTGGCGATAGTTGCGCGATGTTCATTCATCCGTTGTCGCAGCGTTTGCATTGTCTCACCAATGTACCACGCTTCGGGACATCCTTTCCTGCAGCATATGAGGTAGACCATGTTGGCCGAGTCGCACGAGTATGTACCACGTACCTGGTGGGTGGTGTTCTTGCGTGTAATTGTGGTACCCATGTCAGTGATCTGGCACGTGAACGTGAGTGTGGTGGGGGAGGGACTGCAGCCATCAGAGCCTGGTAGAACAGATTTTGATGTGCCGAGGAGGTGTGAAACGTTGGGGGAGGGGATCGATACAACCCCCCCCCCCCCCCCCCCCCCCCCCGGTTAGGACAGTTACGTGGAATGTGAGGGGTTTGTTGGAGGGACGTTTCTCGGGGTCGGTAGTGCTCGTGAAGTTCGAACCAGGGCCCCTCAAAGCCTTTTTTCGGGGGTTCAGACCGGCTTGGGCGGCAGGCAGGTACGGAGCAAATGTTAACTGTTTGCCTGGAGGCGGGTCCTGTTGGGGTGGAGGTTAGCTTCTCCACCCTGTGACACGGCTTGGTGGGGAGGTCTCTGCCTCACCACCTTTTCATGCAGTGAGTTCCAGACTCCCACCACCCTCTGGGTGAAAGTGTTTTTCATCATATTCCCTCTACATCTCCGATCCCTTACCTTAATTCTCACCATCCTTTTTTATATTTCTAGCGAGCTTTCCCTCATTCTCTAATTTTTCTCTTCTTATTAATCTTTTAGTCTTTCTTTACCATTGCTTATATTCTGTCAATCATCCGACCAGACACCCATCCATGCACAATTATATGCTTTTTCTTTAAGTTTGATACTACCTTAAATTTTTAAAAATTTAACCACAAATGTTGTCCACTCCTTGAAATGTTGTTTCTTGTTGGAATGTACCCATTTGGAGTATTCTGAAATATTCCTTTAAATGTTTGCCATTGCATCTCCACTAACCTATCCCTTAATCTAATTTGCCAGTTCACTTTAACTAGCTCTCCTTTCATGCCATCATAATTGCCCCTTAAGGGGGCGGCAGAATAACACAATAGTTAGCACTGTTGCTTCACACTGGCAGGGACCCAGGTTCGATTCCTAGCTTGGGTCACTGACTGTGCTGAGTCTGCACGTTCACCCGTGTCTGCGTGGGTTTCCTCCCACAAGTCCTGAAAGACGGGCTTCTTTGGTGAATTGGACGTTCTTAAATTTCCCTCGGTGTACCCGAACAGGCACCATAGTGTGGCGATGAGGGGATTTTCACAGTAACTTCATTGTAGTGTTAATGTAAGCCTACTTGTGACACAAATAAAGATTATTATTATTTAAGTTAATAATACTGACCCTGGACCCATTTAACCCTCCCTCAAACTGAATGCAAAATGTAATCATATAATGATCACTGCTACCTTGGGAAACCTTCACTAGAATATTGTTAATTAACCCTGTCTCATTACACAATACCGTGTATTGTACAGCATGCTCTCGGGCTTGCTCCAGAACATGCCGTTCTCAGAAACTATCCCTAATAACTCTATGAACTCCTCATCCAGAATACCTTTCCCCATCTGAGTATCCTATCTACATGTAGGTTAAAATCCCCCAAGATTGTCACTGTACTTTTCTGACAAGCTCCTGCTATCTGGTTATTCTTAGGAGGCCTGTAAACTGCTCACAAAGTGACTTCTTGCTTTTATTATTTCTCAGCTCTTACCCAAACGGTTTGTGCATTCTGGCTACCTGAACTTGAGTCATTCCTCCCTTTTGTGTTAGTACCATCTTTAATTAACTGAGGCTCCTCGCCACCTTTTCCTTACTTCCTAAATGTCACGTACCCTTCAATATTCAGGTCCCAGTGATTGTCATCCTGCACCCATGTCTCTGTAATGGCTGTTGGATCATATTCATTTCTATTTGTGCTCTCAGGTCATCTGTTTTGTTATGGATGCTACATGCATTCAATTTCAGACCCTTTGGTTTTGTCATTTTATTATTTTTGTAACCCCTAGCCTTACCTGCTGATGTACTCTTGGCCATGTACTCTTCCTGCCAGTCTTTAAAAAAAAATCATTTTCCATATTAATACCTTCCTCTCTTGCCATGTCGCTCTTCATTTCCTACATCTTCCCACATTCAGTTTTTATTTATTTTTTCATTTTGAGAGGCAATTTTGCATGGCCAATCCATCTACCCTGCACAAGTTTGGGTTGTGGGGGTGAGACCCACATAGGCACGGGGAGAATGTCACAGAGAGTGACCCGGGGCCGGGATCGAACGCGGCTCTCAGAATCACAGGAAATTACAGAGCTGAAAAGGCCCTTCAGCCCATCGAGTCCAGACTGTCACCACCCTCTAGGTGTAAACATTTTCCTTAAATCTCCCATGAACCTCACTTTGAACATGTGGCCCCTCGTAACCGGCCCTTCAACTAAAGGGACCAGCTTTTTCCTATTCACCCTGCCCATGCCCCTCATAATCTTTTGCACCTCAATGAGGTCATCCCTCAGTCTTCTCTGCTCCAGTGAAAGCAATCTGAGCATATCCAACCTCTCTTCATAATTTACCCAATTAAGGGGCAATTTAGCATGGCTAATCCACTTCGCCTGCACAGTATAGTGAAGGGGACTGACACTGTTCTATGCAGCAAAGAGTGAGAATCCAGAAGGGTGTGTTGCCTGCCCAGAGTTTGTTGTTTTTAAAAATAAATTTAAGAACAGTGTCATTCCCCTTCACTATATACTGTCCCCTCCTACCACTACATTTCTATTTGCCCCCCCCCCCCCCCCCCCCCCCCCCCCCCCCCCCCCCCCCCACACTTGACTGGTCACGGTCAGTCAGCTCATCTGTTCTGCAATCCCACTCTCATCAGAACAAGCCATTCTTGTCCTGCAGAATGTTTGAGGTGAGGGACGCCGTCAGTGTCCCTGCTGATTTCATCTGTGGTAAGTGCACCCAACTCCAGCTCCTCAAAAACCGTGTTAGGGACCTGGAGCTTGAGCTGGATGAACTTCGGATCATTCGGGAGGCAGAGGGGGTCATAGATAGGAGCTTCAGGGAAGTAGTTACACCAAAGACTGGTGATAGATGGGTAACTGTAAGAGGGACTGGGAAGAAGCAGTCAGTGCAGGGACCCCCTGCGGTCGTTCCCCTGAGTAAGAAGTATACCGTTTTGGATACTTGTGGGGGGGACGACAAGCCATGGGGTACGGGCCTCTGGCACGGAGTCTGTCCCTGTTGCTCAGAAGGGAAGGGGGAAATGAGTAGAACATTAGTAATTGGGGACTCAATAGTCAGGGGCACAGATAGGAGATTTTGTGGGAGCGAGAGAGACTCACGTTTGGTATGTTGCCTCCCAGGTGCAAGGGTAAGTGATGTCTCGGATCGTGTTTTCCGGGTCCTTAAGGGGGAGGGGGAGCAGCCCCAAGTCGTAGTCCACATTGGCACTAACGACATAGGTAGGAAAGGGGACAAGGATGTCAGGCAGGCCTTTAGGGAGCTAGGATGGAAGCTCAGAGCGAGAACAAACAGAGTTGTTATCTCTGGGTTGTTGCCCGTGCCACGTGATAGTGAGATGAGGAATAGGGAGAGAGAGCAATTAAACACGTGGCTACAGGGATGGTGCAGGCGGGAGGGATTCAGATTTCTGGATAACTGGGGCTCTTTCTGGGGAAGGTGGGACCTCTATAGACAGGATGGTCTACATCTGAACCTGAGGGGCACCAATATCCTGGGGGGGAGATTTGTTAGTGCTCTTTGGGGGGGTTTAAACTAATTCAGCAGGGGCATGGGAACCTGGATTGTAGTTTTGGGGTACGGGAGATTGAGAGTATAGAGGTCAGGAGCACAGATTTGACTTCGCAGGAGGGTGCCAGTGTTCAGGTAGGTGGTTTGAAGTGTGTCTACTTCAATGCCAGGAGTATACAAAATAAGGTAGGGGAACTGGCAGCATGGGTTGGTACCTGGGACTTCGACGTTGTGGCCATTTCAGAGACATGGATAGAGCAGGGACAGGAATGGTTGTTGCAGGTTCCGGGGTTTAGGTGTTTTAGTAAGCTCAGAGAAGGGGGCAAAAGAGGGGGAGGTGTGGCGCTGCTAGTCAAGGACAGTATTACGGTGGCGGAAAGGATGCTAGATGGGGACTCTTATTCTGAGGTAGTATGGGCTGAGGTTAGAAACAGGAAAGGAGAGGTCACCCTGTTGGGAGTTTTCTATAGGCCACCTAATAGTTCTAGGGATGTAGAGGAAAGGATGGCGAAGATGATTCTGGAAAAGAGCGAAAGTAACAGGGTAGTTGTTATGGGAGACTTTAACTTTCCAAATATTGACTGGAAAAGATATAGTTCGAGTACATTAGATGGGTCGTTCTTTGTACAATGTGTGCAGGAGGGTTTCCTGACACAATATGTTGACAGGCCAACAAGAGGCGAGGCCACATTGGATTTGGTTTTGGGTAATGAACCAGGCCAGGTGTTAGATCTGGAGGTAGGTGAGCACTTTGGAAACAGTGACCACAATTTGGTGACCTTTACATTAGTGATGGAAAGGGATAAGTATACCCCGCAGGGCAAGAGTTATAGCTGGGGGAAGGGCAATTATGATGCCATTAGACATGACTTAGGATGTGTTGGTTGGAGAAGTAGGCTGCAAGGGTTGGGCACACTGGATATGTGGAGCTTGTTCAAGGAACAGCTATTGCATGTTCTTGATAAGTACGTACCAGTCAGGCAGGGAGGAACGGGTCGAGCGAGGGAACCGTGGTTTACCAAAGAAGTGGAATCTCTTGTTAAGAGGAAGAAGGAGGCCTATGTGAAGATGAGGCATGAAGTTTCAGTTGGGGCGCTTGATAGTTACAAGGAAGCGAGGAAGGATCTAAAGAGAGAGCTGAGACGAGCAAGGAGGGGACATGAGAAGTCTTTGGCAGGTAGGATCAAGGAAAACCCAAAAGCTTTCTATAGGTATGTCAGGAATAAAAGAATGACTAGGGTAAGAGTAGGGCCAGTCAAGGACAGTGGTGGGAAGTTGTGTGTGGAGGCTGAGGAGATAAGCGAGATACTAAATGAATACTTTTCGTCAGTATTCACTCAGGAAAAAGATAATATTGTGGAGGAGAATGCGGAGACCCAGGCTATTAGAATAGATGGCATTGAGGTGCGTAGGGAAGAAGTGTTGGCAATTCTGGACAAGGTGAAAATAGATAAGTCCCCGGGGCCGGATGGGATTTATCCTAGGATTCTCTGGGAAGCCAGGGAAGAGATTGCTGAGCCTTTGGCTTTGATTTTTAGGTCATCATTGGCTACAGGAATAGTGCCAGAGGACTGGAGGATAGCAAATGTGGTCCCTTTGTTCAAGAAGGGGAGTAGAGATAACCCCGGTAACTATAGGCCGGTGAGCCTAACGTCTGTGGTGGGTAAGGTCTTGGAGAGGATTATAAAAGATACGATTTATAATCATCTAGATAGGAATAATATGATTAGGGATAGTCAGCATGGTTTGTGAAGGGTAGGTCATGCCTCACAAACCTTATCGAGTTCTTTGAGAAGGTGACTGAACAGGTAGACGAGGGTAGAGCAGTTGATGTGGTGTATATGGATTTCAGTAAAGCGTTTGATAAGGTTCCCCACGGTCGGCTATTGCAGAAAATACGGAGGCTGGGGATTGAGGGTGATTTAGAGATGTGGATCAGAAATTGGCTAGTTGAAAGAAGACAGAGAGTGGTAGTTGATGGGAAATGTTCAGAATGGAGTTCAGTTACGAGTGGCGTACCACAAGGATCTGTTCTGGGGCCGTTGCTGTTTGTCATTTTTATAAATGACCTAGAGGAGGGCGCAGATGGGTGAGTAAATTTGCAGACGACACTAAAGTCGGTGGAGTTGTAGACACTGTGGAAGGATGTTGCAGGTTACAGAGGGACATAGATAAGCTGCAGAGCTGGGCTGAGAGGTGGCAAATGGAGTTTAATGTGGAGAAGTGTGAGGTGATTCACTTTGGAAAGAATAACAGGAATGCGGAATATTTGGCTAATGGTAAAATTCTTGGTAGTGTGGATGAGCAGAGGGATCTCGGTGTCCATGTACATAGATCCCTGAAAGTTGCCACCCAGGTTGATAGGGTTGTGAAGAAGGCCTATGGTGTGTTGGCCTTTATTGGTAGAGGGATTGAGTTCCGGAGCCATGAGGTCATGTTGCAGTTGTACAAAACTCTAGTACGGCCGCATTTGGAGTATTGCGTACAGTTCTGGTCGCCTCATTATAGGAAGGACGTAGAAGCTTTGGAACGGGTGCAGAGGAGATTTACCAGGATGTTGCCTGGTATGGAGGGAAAATCTTATGAGGAAAGGCTGATGGACTTGAGGTTGTTTTCGTTAGAGAGAAGAAGGTTAAGAGGTGACTTAATAGAGGCATACAAAATGATCAGAGGGTTAGATAGGGTGGACAGCAAGAGCCTTCTCCCGCGGATGGAGGTGGCTAGCACGAGGGGACATAGCCTTAAATTGAGGGGTAATAGATATAGGACAGAGGTCAGAGGTGGGTTTTTTACGCAAAGAGTGGTGAGGCCGTGGAATGCCCTACCTGCAACAGTAGTGAACTCGCCAACATTGAGGGCATTTCAAAATTTGTTGGATAAGCAAATGGATGATAAGGGCATAGTGTAGGTTAGATGGCCTTTAGTTTTTTTTCCATGTCGGTGCAACATCGAGGGCCGAAGGGCCTGTACTGCGCTGTATCGTTCTATGTTCTATGTTCTAAGCCGAAAGAATCACAAACCTGTTGGATAAAAGCAAAAGCATCCTGCCCTCTGGATTCCCTTACCTGCCTCACTCACAGCCAGATAGCCCTGTGTCTGACAAAATCAGAAGACCCATGTCCTACGAGGTGCAACTGCCTCTTGGTACAAAGCATCCAGGTAACTTTACCCCTCCCTGATATGTTGCAGTGTCTGCAGCTCAGCCTCCAGCACAATGACTTTGAGCAGAAGCTCTTCGAGCTGCAAATACTGCAGGCATGTTTATCATACTGGCATCCAAGAGCTCTTGTATGTTGCATCCCTGGCACATCACTTGTCCTTATATATTTTATTAACCTTTCTGCCAGTTGGTATTTTTAAAAATAAATTTAGAATGCCAAATTAGTTTTTTTCCAATTAAGGGGCAATTTAGCGTGGCCAATCCACCTACCATGCATATCTTTTGGTTTGTGGGGGTGAGACCCACGAAGGCACAGTGAGAATGTGCAAACTCCACATGGACAGTGATCCGGGGCCAGGATCAAACCTGGGTCCTTGGCACATCTGGCGGCAGTGCTAACCACTGCGCCACCTGTTGCCCTAGCCAGTTTGTATTTAAAAAAAAAAACCTTTTGTGGTGAATTCATACTGTATTGTAATTCACACTGTATTGCATTGCATTGTATTATGTCCTTGTGGGCTCATATTATGTCCAATGTGAGCCATTGCGCGGCTCTGCCCATAGGGGGAGATGAGGAGCTTGTACAGGGCTCCACCATTGGCTCCGCCATGGCTCTGCCCATGGCCCCTCCCAGTATCAGAAGTATAAAGTGCTGCAGCCGTGAGCCTGCCCTCCGTTCTTCTGGTCGCAGGTAGGCTCAGTTGTAAGACTATTAAAACCACAGTTTACTTCCAATCGTGTCTCTAGTGAATTGATGGTCGCATCAATTTAATAGTCTTAGAAAACTTGAAGAAAACTACCATGGAATCAGCCCCCAAACCTGATCGACTGGAACTCGACCCGCAGGCTGCAGAGGCGAAGGAAATCTTCCTACAGTGGCGTCGATGTTTCAAGGCCTACCTGGCTGAATCAAGCACATCCAAGACTACAGAGGAGCAGAAACTCCGCCTACTGCATGCACGGGTGAGCCATCGTATCTCTACGCAACTCAATTGTACCACCTCATATACGGAGGCACTGGCTATGCTTGACCGATTGTACGTGCAGCCGATTAACGAGGTCTACGAGCGGCACATTTTCAAGACCCGCCGCCAGCGCCCCGCAGAGTCGCTGGAAGACTTCTTGCGCGACTTAAAAGCCCTTGCTCGGGACTGCAATTTTCAGGCTGTAACGGCCTCCCAACACATGGAACTCGCTGTCCGTGATGTATACGTTGCAGGGCTCAGGTCTAACTATGTGGGCCAGCGACTACTTAGAAAAAGGGGTCCAGAACTTGGAGGACACTGTGGAGTTAGCAACGACTATGGAGGTCGCGATCCGCAGTCTGAACTCGTTCCTCGCGGACCAAGCGACCCCATCGTGGGCCCCTGACCAGCGACTGCCCGAGGCCTGCGCCGTGCAGCCACCCACCCACTATGGAGCGCCAGCGTGCCATTTTTGTGGCCAGCCCCAACACCCACGGCAGCACTGCCCAGCCCGCAACACGACCTGTAGCAGCTGTGGTCGTAAAGGAGACTATGCCCGAGTCTGCCTGGCAAAATCGAAGCTTTCTATCTCCCCCGCAGTCCAGAGCACTCGCCTCCCAAACTCGCAGACCCCTTAATGCTGCAGCGTGTCCGCCGACTCCGCCTCCGCCCGACACGTGCGACTCATGGGAGCTGCCATCTTGGCAATCCTCCCCCACGCAGCCGGCCATGTACGAGTCATGGGGGCCGCCATCTTGGCCGCCATCGTCCTCGCCGCCCGCCACGTGCGAGCCATGGGGGCGGCCATCTTGGACGCCATCTTATTCATCACCCGCCACGTGCGATCAATCTTGGCCATCTTGGCCATCCATCTTGGCCATCAGCCGAATCTCACCTCGACGACTATGACCTCAGCGGACAGTCATCACGGGGCCACTCCAGCACTGCTGATCGAGCCGCCGACTACCTGCAACTCAACGCGGTCACCCTGGACCAGTCGCGTCCGAAGCACATCCAGAGCTCGATGAGGTCCGTTAAAATCAACGGGTACAGGACACCGTGCCTCTTTGACTCCGGGAGCACCGAGAGCTTTGTATCCTCACCTGGTAAGACGCTGTTCGCTCCCTATCTTCCCAGCACGGCAAACTATCTCCCTCACCTCGGGCTCGCACTCAGTCCACATACAAGGGCGCATCGTTGCGACCCTAATGATTCAGGGCACCAGCTACTCTAATTTCCAGCTGTATACTCCCCGAACTCTGCGCCCCAGTCTTACTCGGGCTCGATTTCCAATGTAACCTCAAGAGCCTCACACTCAGCTTCGGCGGACCCCTACCTCCACTCACTATCTGCAGTCTCGAGACTCTGAAAATCGACCCCCCTCCACTCTTCGCTAATCTCACTGCTAACTGCAAACCCGTAGCCACTCGCCGCAGGCGGTATAACCTGCAGGACAGGGTGTTTATTAGAGCTGAAGTCCAGCGGCTCCTACTTGAGGGAGTCACAGAGGCCAGTAACAGCCCCTGGAAAGCTCAGGTGGTGGTCGTAAAGACCGGGGAAAAGTTCCGGATGGTGGTTGATTACAGCCAAACCATTAACCGGTTCACGCACCTCGATGCGTACCCCCCTCCCCAGAATTGCAGACATGGTCAATCAGATCGCCCAGTACCGCATATTCTCCACGGTGGATCTGAAGTCTGCTTACCATCAGCTCCCAATCCGCCCGGAGGACCGCCACTGCACGGCGTTCGAGGCAGATGGCCGCCTCTTCCACTTCCTCCGGATCCTGTTTGTCCTCACGAATGGGGTCTTGGTGTTCCAACGAACAATGGACCGAATGGTGGACCAGTACGGGCTGCGGGCCACGTTTCCATACTTGGACAGTGTCACCATCTGCGGCCATGATCAGCAGGACCACGACACCAACCTCCACCAATTTCTCCAAACCACCCAGAAACTCAATCTCACTTATAATATGGAGAAATGCGTTTTCCGCACTACCAGACTAGCCATCCTCGACTATGTCGTGGAAAACGGAGTCCTAGGCCCCGGCCCGGACTTACAACTCTTACACCTCCCTCTCCCAACTCCCTCTCCCTCATTGTCCCAGGGCCCTCAAGAGGTGCCTGGGATTCTTCTCTTATTACGCCCAGTGGATCCCCCAGTATGCGGACAAAGACCGCCCACTATTTAAGACCACACTCTTCCCTCTGTCAGATGAGGCCCGCCAGGCCTTCAACTGCATCAAGCAGGACATAGCCAAAGCCGCCATGTGGGCGGTGGATGAATCCGTCCCCTTTCAGGTGGAGAGCGACGCCTCGGAGGTCGCTAGCGCCGCCACTCTGAATCAGGCAGGGAGACCAGTCGCCTTCTTCTCCCGTACCCTCTCCGCTTCGGAACTTCGGCACTCCTCAGTCGAAAAGGAAGCTTAAACCATTGTGGAAGCCGTACGGCACTGGAGGCACTACCTCGCAGGTAGGAGGTTTACCCTCCTCACCGACCAAAGATCGCTTGCCTTCAAGTTGGACAACTCGCAAAGGGGCAAAATAAAAAACGATAAAGTCTTGCGGTGGTGGATCGAACTCTCCACCTATAATTACGATATCATATATCGACCGGGGAAGTGCAACGAGCCCCCAGATGCCCTGTCCCGCGGCACGTATGCCAGCGCGCAAGACGACCGCCTGAAGGCTATCCACAATCACCTCTGCCACCCGGGGGTCACCCGGCTCGCCCACTACGTCAAAGCCCGAAATCTGCCTTTCTCCACCGAGGAGGTAAAAGCCATCACCAGGGATTGCGCGGAGTGCAAACCGCACTTCTATAGACCAGACAAGGCCCACCTGGCTTCCCGGCCTTATGAACGCCTGAGCATCGATTTCAAAGGGCCACTCCCCTCGACCAATCGAAACGTGTACTTTCTTAACGTCAGCGACGAAGTCTCCCGCTTCCCCTTTGCTATCCCATGCCCCGATATGACCTCCTACACAGTCATCAGAGCCCTGCACAGTCTTTTCACCCTGTTCGGTGTCCCCAGCTACGTGCACAGCGACAGGGGTTCGTCCTTCATGAGCGACGAGCTGCGTCAGTACCTGCTCGACAAGGACATCGCCTCGAGCAAGACTACCAGCTACAAACCCAGGGGGAACGGGCAGGTGGAGAGGGAGAACATGGCGGTCTGGAAGACCGTCCTACTGACCCTCAGGTCCAGGAATCTCCCGACCTCCCATTGGCAGGAGGTCCTCCCTGACGCGCTCCATGCAATTAGGTCCCTCTTATTCATCGCCACCAACCAGACCCATCATGAACGACTATTTGCTTTCTCTAGGGGCACTACCACGGGGGCTTCACTCCCATCCTGGTTGAGGACACCGGGCCCGGTTCTGCTCCGGATGCACGTCCGGACACTCAAAACAGACCCGCTAGTAGAGAGAATGCTACTGCTTCATTCAAACCCCCAATACGCCTTATTGAATACCCTGCCGGCCGTCAGTGTTGGAACGAACAATTCTACGGACACGTGCTTGTAGGATTAGAATAGCGGTTTTAATATACTTACAACAGAGCCAGCCTGTTAGGCGTTGAACTTTCGGTGAATTGGCCAGCTGACCCTGTGGCACTGATCTTTATACAGCAGCTCCCGGGGGAGGAGTCCTGGGCGGAGCCAAGGGAGAAGCCCAGTACAACTCTCAAGTATTCCCAGAGCTACTACCCCTGGTGGTCGGGTAGTGCAACTGCACTTACAATATAGACACAAATATATACAGATTATAATCCGGTGTGAATCACATTCACCATATTCAGGACACCGTTTCCCTCCGTGACCTGGCGCCTGCAGGATGCACCACCACCACCGCCAAGGTACCCATCACACTACATCCCACCCAACCCCCCACGCCCTCTGCCCCTGCGCCTATAGGTTCCCTGCCCACGCTCTGCACCCCCGCGCCTTTAGGTTTCCTCCGTCGCCCGTCGCACCGGTCAGGAATGAAGCTCGGGCCAAAACACCCCCGGAATCCACCCTCATACCCACACCGATCGTCACCACCCAGCCACACGAAGAAGCTGCAACCCCGGTGCTCCGCCAATCCCAAAGGACGACTCGGCCACCGGACCGGCTCAACTTGTAGACCTGTCACCCCCGCCGGACTTGATATTTTTACAGGGGGTGAATGTGGTGAATTCATACTGTATTTTAATTCACAATGTATTGCATTACATTGTATTATGTCCTTGTGGGCTCTGTATGTGAGCCGTTGCATGGCTCTGCCCATAGGGGGAGATGAGGAGCTTGTACAGGGCTCTGCCCTTGGCTCCGCCCATGGCCCCTCCTACTACCAGAAGTATAAAGTGCTGCAGCCGTGAGACTGCCCTCAGTTCTTCTGGTCGCAGGCCGGCTCAGTTGTAAGACTATTAAAACCACAGTTTACTTCCAATCGTGTCTCTCGTGAATTGATGGTCACATCACCTTTGGAATAGAATAGACCTTAACTCCTTACCAGATACTCTCCAAGCAACTAACTTCTACCACTGCAGTAGAGCAACTACCAGTTCCTGCAGAGTGTAAAAGTTAGAAAAGACAAAAGCGAACGAGTACCTCCTTACCTTCCTCACTGAACTCCCTTAATACCCCAACTCCAGCATTCTGTTCAAAGTTACACTCTGAAGCATCAGTTCATAATACCCTTCTAAAACTAAAGGAGTTAGCTTATCCTAGTTACGGTCGAATGTGTTTGTTTCAAGCATGTCCAAGACCTGTAAATTATGTGGCTCACTAGGATGGATTAATTTTATTTTCTCTGATTTTATGATTCTCTGAGTTCGGATGAAGAGTCATATGGTCTTGGAACATTAACACTGTTTCTCTCTCCACAGATGCTGCCAGACCCCCCGAATTTTTCCTGCATTTTCTCTTTTTGTTTCAGATTCCAGCATCCGGAGTATTTTGCTCTTATTTTAGTCTGTGACTCTTTTGTAAGAAGGTGCTGAGGAATCTGGGACGAAATTCCCCGACCCCCCGCAGGGTCGGAGAATCGCCCGGGACCGGCGGAAATCCCGCCCCCGCCGTGGCCGGAATTCTCCGCCACCCGAGAATCGGCAGGAGCGGCAATCACGACCCTCCGCGCCGATCGGCGAGTCCCCTGCGGCGATTCTCCGGCCCGCGATAGGCCGAAGTTCCGCCGCTGAGAGGCCTCTCCCGCTGCCGTGGTTTCAACCACCTCTGGTGGCGGTGGGATTGGCGGCGCGAGCAGGCCCCCGGGGTCCTGGGGGGGGTGTGGGGCGATCGGACCCAGGGGGGTGCCCTCACGGTGGCCAGGCCCGCGATCGGGTCCCAGCGATCGGTGGGCGGACCAGTGCTGTGGGGGCACTCTTTTTCTTCCGCCGCCGCCACTGCCTCCACCATGGCGGAGGAGGAAGAGAACCCCCCGACCGTGCATGCGCCGGTGGTGATGTCAGCGGCAGCTGATGCACCGGCGCATGCGCGAACCGGCAAAGGCCTCTCGGCCAGCCCCGACACTCGTCGGTGGGCGTCATAGGCCGTTGGTGCCGGTTTTGGCACCAGTCGGCGTGGCGTCAACTACTCCGGCGCGGGCCTAGCCCTTAAAGGTGCGGAGAATACCGCACCTTTGGGGAGGCCCGACGCCGGAGTGGTTGGCGCCACTCTGCCCCGCCGGGTAGGGGACAATCCCGGCCCTGATTTCTCATTAGGTGACAGTTCCATCGTGTGAGAATGCAGGAATAATATTATGTGCACAGCAGTTGTTTTCCAAATGTATTGATAATTCCGGATCTAATTTGATGGGCAGCACGGTGGCGCAGTGGATAGCACTGCTGCCTCACAGCGCCAAGGTCCCAGGTTCGATCCTGGCTCTGGGTCACTGTCCATGTGGAGTTTGCACATTCTCCCCGTGTTTGCGTGGGTTTTGATGTGTTGGGCAGGCTGGGTCTATGTGGACTGCGTTTGATGCAGTGTAGAGAGACACAGGCTTCTAACACTTGATGAGATGCAACACGATTTTATTTAACATCTAACTATATTACATGCTTAACTGTGGGTTGACACTATGCTGACTTGACTGGAGACGTGAGGCTAGCCTGACCAGAATAACTGACTACCGCATGGTGTTTGTACTCGCTGCTGCTCACGAGCTCTGACTGTCTCAGAGGCTGGAAAACTAGTGCCCTCTGGCTTTATAGTGGTCATTTCCTGTCTGGTAATTGGCTGCTGTGTTCTGTTTGCTCACTGGTCATCCTGTGTGTCAATCACTGCCTGTCTGCACTCCATCATATACATGGATGTATATTATGACATCTCCCCCCCCCTTTGTTTTTTCAAAAAAAAAATGTGTTCAGGTCAATAAATAATGAATATGTGTACAGGTACTTGACTATATACAGAACATGCTAACTTACATACATGGGAAGGTGTCTAGTGCAGATAGAGGGCAGATAACACATGAGAAAAAAGGATATGTACAGATGTCAAAACGATGAGATAACAAGGTAATGCAACAGTCAGTCTATAAATTTAGTTTCTGTGGCAGGCGACGAATTCTGGTTGACTGCCTCAAGGGTGGGTCAGGGGCCGCTTGCACCTGAACGGGCGGGACTGCCTCCAATGCGGTGGTCGTAGAGGTCGGTAGAATATCTGGTAGATCGGTGGCCTCGTGGCAGGGTGCGTCCTGAGGAAGCAGTGTGCGAGGCTGGACATCACAGTCGGATGGCGGGCGTGGAGGTCTGCGCAGTGCCCACCTGTTGAGCCGGAGAAAAGAGCTATCAGGCATGCGAACGAGGAACGATCTCGGGGCCACTTGCTTCACCACCACAGCCATGGCGGACCAGCCACCGTCAGGCAGCTGAACACTAACTCGGTCAGCAGGAACCAGCTCGGGGAGATCTGTGGCATGGGCGTCGTACGCCGATTTGCATTGGGCCCGAGACTGCTGCATTCTCTGTATGACTGGGAAGTTGTCAAGGTCCGGAATGTGGATGGCCGGAACCGTCGTTCGCAGCGTGCGGTTCATTAGGAGCTGCGCTGGGGACAGCCCAGTGGCAGAGGGGTCGCTCTATAAGCCAACAGCGCTAGGTTGAAATTGGAGCCCGAGTCAGCAGCCTTACACAATAATCTTTTTACGATGTGGACCCCTTTTTCGGCCTTCCATTCGACTGGGGGTAGTGGGGGCTGGATGTGACGTGCCGAAAGTTGTACAGCCGAGCAAAATCTGACCACTCCTGGCTGAAAAAGAGAGGCCGTTGTCATTTATCACCGTGAGTGGGATCCCATGTCGGGCAAAAGTTTCCTTGCATGCCTTGATCACCGCCGCCGACCAGTCTGACCACTTCGGGGTAATTGGAAAAGTAGTCCACTAGGAGGACATAGTCATACCCCTTGGCATGGAACAGGTCAACATTGACTTTGGACCATGGGGAGGTCACCATCTGATGTTGCCGTAGAGTCTCTTTAGGCTGGGCCGGCTGGAATCTTTGACATGTTAGGCAATTGAGGACCGTGTTGGCGACACGTTGGCTGATGCCCGGCCAGTATACTGCCTCTTCCAGTTTGCACCACGGTTGCCGGTGATGCAGAGCAGCGGAGGAGAGTGGATGTTGTCCATGCTACCGGATGGCTGATCGCTGGTCAAGGCAGATTATCTTAAGGTAGGTCTGGCAAACTTCAGCATCACTCACTGGTACCATGATGTGTTGGGTAAGCTGGGTCTATGTGGACTGCGTTTGATGCAGTGTAGAGAGAGACAGGGGGTGGAATTCTCCGACCCCCCGCAGGTTCGGGGAATCGCCCGGGGCCGGCGTAAATCCCGCCCCCGCCATGGCCGGAATTCTCCGGGAATCGTCGGGAGCGGGAATCGCGCCCCGCCGATTGGCGTGCCCCCCTGCGCCGATCGGCGGGCCCCCCACGGTGATTCTCCGGCCGGCGATGGGCCAAAGTCCCGCCGTTGTCAAGCCTCTCTCGCCGTCGTGGTTTCAACCACCTCTGTGCCGGCGGGATTGGCGGCGCGAGCGGGGTCCTGGGGTGGGGGGGGCCGCGCTGGGCGATCGGACCCCAGGGGGTGCCCCCACGGTGGCCTGGCCCGCGATCGGGGCCCACCAATAGGCGGGCGGGCCTGTGCCGTGGGGGCACTCTTTTTCTTCCGCCGCCGCCTCCATGGTGGAGGTGCATGCACTGGTGGTGATGTCAGCGGCCGCTGGCGCTCCGGCGCATGCGCGGACTCATGCCGACCGGCGAAGGCCTTTCGGCCAGCCCCGACGCCGATCGGTGTAGCGCCAAAGGTCGTTGGTGCCAGTTTTGGCACCAGTCGGAGGAGCGGGAGCCACTCCGGCGTGGTCCTAGCCCGTTCTCCGCACCTTTGGGAAGGCCCGACGCCGGAGTGGTTGGCGCCACTCCGCTATGCCGGGACCCCCCGCTCCGCCGGGTAGGGGAGAATTTCGCCCAGGCTTCCAACACATGCCTAATTGTGGGTTAACACTATGCTGACTTGACTGGAGACGTGAGGCTAGCCTGACCAGACTTACTGACTACCACGTGATGTTTGTACTAGCTGCTGCTCACGAGCTCTGACTGTCTCAGAGGCTGGATCCCAAGAGAGCGGGAAAACTAGTGCCCTCTGGCTTTATAGTGGTCGTGCCCTGTCTGGTGATTGGCTGCCGTGTTCTGTGTGTTCACTGGTCATCCTTTGTGTCAATCACTGCCTGTCTGCACTCCATCATGTACATGGATGTATATTATGACAGGTTTCACCCCCACAACCCAAAGATGTGCAGGCTAGGTGGATTGGCCACACCAAATTACTGCTTGATTGGAAAAAATGAATTGAGTACTCTAAATTTATAAAAAAAAGGTATCTAATTTGATAAACAAAGTAAGAAGTATTACAACAGCAGGTTAAAGTCCAACAGGTTTGTTTCAAACACTATCTTTTGGAGCACTGCTCCGAAATTGCTGAGGAAGGAGCAGTGCTGCGAAATCTAGTGATTTGAAACAAACCTGTTGGACTCTAACCTGGTGCTGTAAGACTTCTTACTGTGCTCACCCCAGTCCAACGCCGGCACCTCCACATCATTGATAACAAAACAACTGATTGAATGTGTTGCTTCTTTGGCAGCAAATGTTTGGTACTGGTATTTAAATTTAGCGGAAATAAGAACTGGGGCGTGTTTGAGATGAGATCTGGAATATTATCAATTATGCATCTTATGTTGGAACTAACGTGTTAATGCAGTGGTGTAAACATTTGGAAATTGTATTTTTGTTCATTGTCAGGGCCATTAATATCCTACTGGGATAAGTCAAACTATTGTGTACGACATAACATATAAGCAATATCTGAGAACTTGAAATATTTAAAGGCAGATCTTTCTATTATGACCTGACCTCTGCATGTGTCAAGGTGTTTTACAGCCAATGTATCTTTGAATACGCATCTTCTGTGCGCATTCAGGACCCTGACCTTCCCGTTCCTTGCCATTCCAACACAAGACCTTGCTCCCATGCCCACATGTCTCTCCTTGGCCTGCTGCAATGTTCCATGAAGCTCAACGCAAACTGGAGGAACAGCATCTATCTTCCAGTTTGGAGCGCTACAGCCTTTCTGTCTCAACATTGAATTCAACAACTTCAGTTCTGGTGAAATGTCATTAACCTGAACAGTTATAAGAACATAATATAAGAACTAGGAGCAGGAGTAGGCTATCTGGCCCTTCGAGCCTGCTCTGCCATTCAATGAGATCATGGCTGATCTTTTGTGTACTCAGCTCCACTCCTACCCAAACACCATAGCCCTTTATTCCTTTATTCTTCAAAAACCTATCTATCTTTATCATGAAAACATTGAATGAAGGAGCCTCAATTGCTTCACTGAGTAGGGAATTCCATAGATTCGCAACCCTTTGGGTGAAGAAGTTCCTCCTAAACTCAGTCCTAATCTCTATTATCATTATCTATTTCCCTCCGCAAATGCTGCCTGACCTGAGTATTTCCAGTTTTTTCTATTTTTATTTCAGATTTCCAGTATCCGCAGTATTTTACCGTGGTACCTTTTTGAAGTATAGTCACTTTGATAATGGGTTTAAGATGTAGTACACTCTAGTGTTGACTGGATGGCCAGTGCACCATCTAAGTGGCTAAGTCATCCAGACCAGGAATCCTCCTTTTTAAAAAATATTCATTCATGCTGCTGCAGTCCATGTGATGTGGGTGCAGCCACAGTGCTGGGGGGAATGGAACAACAAGATCCAATCTTGTGTGCTGCACAAATGTGAGAAGAGGAGGAAAAAATGGCCAGGGGTGCTGTACCTATCTTCAATTACTCCCTACCAATGGCAGCCATGCAATAGTTGGGTAATGGTTGTCAATGAGAGGTCAAAATCAAATACAGTTCCTTCTGTTCAATTCTTAAAGGATAAAAAAGAATAACAGCAGTATTGTGCACTGGATCATTTTAGCTGTGTTATGTTATGCTACAGCAAGATGTTCGCTCCCAAATTCACACCGAATGGTTACAGCATAGGAAGGAAGTCATCTGACCTGTTGTGTCTGTGTTGGATCTCAAGTAACTCTGTTCCTGCCTTCCTTTTACATCTCTCTCCTCCCCTCTATGTTTGTCTGTCCTTTAAAAAATATATATTTTTATTCCAAACATAGCAAAACACCTGGAGTGAAACTCTTCTTATGACCCTCTGTAGCAAATTTGATTTTCTCCAATCTTAGGAAATCTGCTAAGTCTGCCAGCCAGTCCAAGGCCTTAGGTGGCACCATCAATCTCCACCTAAGCAGAAATTCATCAGCAGGCTATCAGGGAGGCAAAGTTTGCCCCCTTCTCCAAAAAGCATCGACCCTGAAGATCGCCACCAGAGGACATGGCTTCATCATAACCCCCATGATTTCAGACACAGTCTTGAAGAACAAGGCCCAGAACTCGACCAACTTTGGGCAGGAACAAAGCATAACAGAACATACAGTGCAGAAGGAGGCCATTCGGCATATTGAGTCTGCACCGGCCCACGTAAGCCCTCACCTCAATCCTATCCCCTTGCCCCAATAACCCCTCCTGACCTTTTTGGGTACTAAAGGCAATTTAACATGGCCAATCCACCTAACCTGCACGTCTTTGGACTGTGGGAGGAAACCGGAGCACCCGGAGGAAACACACGGGGAGAAAGTGCAGACTCTGCACAGACATGTGGGAGTGGTTGGCTGATCCTCTCAGGCATCGTTCATATCTATCCTCCAACCCAGTTGTAGAACCTACTCGTGCGTACTTTGGTCAGGTGTGCCCTGTGTACCGTCTACAATTGTATCAGGCCCAGTTTAACGCAAGAGGAGGTGGAAGTCTCTCTGTCCAGAATTTCACTCCACAGTCCTCTCTCTATCTCGAGGCCCAATTCCTCCTCCCACCTCGCCCTTGTTTCATCCAATGGGGCCCTTATTTCCTCCCATATATGCCTGTAATCTTCCCCTCCCAACTCATCCTGCGATAGCATTCTGTCCCGCAAAGCGTGCTTTGTCAACTGCAGGAATGGAGAAAGTCCCGTATCTGATCTCACTTCCTTTCAGGAATTGAAATTTCTCCGTCAGCTCCTCTAGGCTCGGAAACCATCCAGGTACATGTTTCTAAACCACACCACCCCTTCCCACTTCCTAGTTTTGTAAGTAGTGTCCATTCTCGTCAAAATGAATCTGATTGTCACAAATTTGTGCCAAAGAGGACATGCCCCTCAGATTGAAATCGTGCCTGACTTGATTCCAGACATTCAACAAAGCCACAACCACCGGGCTTGTCATGAACCTGGCAAGGATGAACGGGAGAGGGGCAGAAACCAGCGTGCGCAAGGATGACTTTACACACAATGTTTCCTCCAACCCAGCTCTCCAAGCCAGCCTGCTTCCTTTTCACGTTCGCTGCCCAGTAGTAATACATAAGGTTTGGCAATGCCAGACCTCCTGAGCGCCATCTCCTCTGCAGGACAGTTCTCCAAATTCTAGCATTCTCCCCCGCCCACGCAAAGGCCAAGATTAATTTAGCGAAGAATAATGTGGGGAGGAAGATTGGGAGTGACCAAAATACAAACGACAATCTCGGCAGGATGTTCATTTTTATCATCTGCACTCTCGCCATCAGAAAGAGCGGGAGTGAATCCCACCTTCACAGGTCCACTTTTATTCCTTCCACCAACCAGACCAGACTCGATTTATGGAGCCGGGCCCAGTCATGGGCCTCGGTACCTAAACTTAGTTTGGGCCAATTTGAACGGCAGTGCTACCATCTCCGCTTCCCTTTCCCGGGGTTAACCCGAAGTTTACACTCTTCCTTTGCTTTAGTTTGTATCCAGAGAAGGTTTCAAATTCCCTCAGCAGCTCCATTATCTTTTCCGTGCCAGAGATCCCGAACCTCGACTCCCGTCAATTGATCATGGGGGGTGACTTCAACTGTATCCTGGACTCGAGAAGGGACAGATCAAATCCCAGGTTGGGTGCAAGGTGCGGAATGGCGAAAGTGGTGTGTTTTCATGGAACAGATGGGGTGGGGGCGGCGGACCCCTGGAGGTTCAGTCACCCGAGGGAGAGGGAGTTCTCCTTCTCACATTTTCACGGGGTGTATACCTGAGCAGAGCTCTTTGTGGTGGGGAAATCAGTGCTTCCACGGGTGGTGGGGGCTGAATATTTAGCAATAGTCATCTTGTACCACGCACCACATTATGTGGATGTGAGGCTGGAGGGGGTCAGGCTTAGCACCCCCGTGGAGGTTGGATATGGCACTCCTTGCCGACAAGGGTTTCTGTGAATGGATGGCATGGACCATCAGTAACTTTGTGAGCTGCAACCAGAATGGGGAAGTCTCACCCTCTATATTCTGGGAGGCACTGAAGGCAGTGGTCAGGGGAGAGATAATCCCATACAGAACCTACATGGACAGGAGGGAAGTGGCAGTCAGACAGTTTGATCGACTCCACGCTGGTGGTGGATCGGCAGTACACCGCAGCTCCGACGATGGAACTACAAGTTGACATGAAGAGACTGCAAATGGAGTTCTAGTTGATGTCAACGGGGAAGGCGCTGAAGCAGCTCCACTGCCCATGAGGGACCTTTTAGGAGCATGGTAGCAAGGCCAGTCATTTGTTGGACCACCAGTTCAGGAGGCAGACAGTGTCATGAGACATAGCACAAGTCAGGGACATGGGGGGGTCAGCTGGTCATGCCTCCAGAAGAGATCAACGGGGCCTTTGGGACCTACTACCGAGGGTTGTACAAATCAGAGCCTCCAGAGGTGGCTCGGAGATTAAATGATTTCTGGACGGACTGGATTTCCCAGTGGTCGAGGGGGGACTGGAAGCGCCACTGGAGGAGGCTATGGTGTTCATCAACTCCATGAAATTTGGGAAGGCGTCGGGATCAGATGGTTTTTCCAGTGTACTCCCTACAAAAAGTCTGCAGCAGTGCTGGCTCCATACTTACAGGGATGTTCAATGACTCGCTGTCACGGGAGGCTTTGACACCCACGTTGACACAGGCTTCAATCTCATTGATTTTGAAGAAGGACAAGGACACGGTGTAGTGTGGGCCATACACACCTGAGTCCGAAGAAGGACAAGGACCCAGTGGAGTGAGAGTCATACAGACCTATCTCACTCCTGAACACCGATGCAAGTGTTTGGGCTAAGGTTCTGGCAAGGTGACTGGAGAGTTGCCTGCCAGAAGTTAATGCAGAGGACCAGATCGGATTTGTCAAAGGCCGACAGCTGTCGGCTCACATCAGGCGAATGTTGAACATTGTCATGTCCCCATCCAAGAGGAGACATCCCAAGTGATCATCTTCATGGATGCAGAGAAGGCCTTTGACTGGGTGGAGTGTAAGTACCTCTTGAGGTGCTGGAACGATTTGGGTTAGGGCTAATGTTCATCTTGTGGATGAAACTGTTGTATAGTGCTCTCAAGGCGAGCATCCGGACGAACGCCAGGAGCTCAAATTATGTTTGGTTGTACAAGGGCAGAAGGCGGGATGCCTGCTGTCCCTGTTGTTGTTCACTCTGGAAAATGAACCACTGGTCATCGCGTTCAGGTCATTGGATGAGTGGAGAGGCATTGAAAGGAGGAAAAGAGCACAGAGTGTCCCTCTATGCGGACGATCTATTGCTGCACGTCTCTGATGCCCTAGCCAGCAGGGAAAAGATAATGGAGCTGCTAAGGGAATTTGGAACCTTCTCAGGACACAAACTAAAGCAGAGGAAGAGTGTAAACCCCCGGTTAACCCCGGGAAAGGGAAGTGGAGATGGTAGTACTGCCATTCAAATTGGCCCAAAATAAGTTTAGGTACCGAGGCCCATGACTGGGCCCGGCTCCATAAATTGAGCCTGGCCTGATTGGTGGAAGGCGTGAAAGGGGACCTGTGAAGCTGGGATTCACTCCCGCTCTTCCTGATGGGGAGAGTGCAGAGTTTTCAATGTAAACTCTGCATCATCCCAGTTCGGGCCATATATGTTCACCAGAACCACCGGAGCACCCTCCAAAGCCCTGCTCACCATCACATAACATCCTCTCCGGTCCGTCACTGCATTGGTCGCCATGAAAGTTACCTGCTTATTAAACAAGATTGCCACCCCTCTCGCGCTCATGTCAAAATTTGATTGATATGCTTGTTCCAACTATCTCTTCCTTACCTTTGTCTGGTCCTTGGCGCTCGGTTGCGTTTCCTGCTGAAAGATTACTCTCAGGTTTTTCAATTGGGAGGTCCGTTACAATCCTGACTGGGGATCTCTTCACTCTCTCTCTTTCTCTTTCTCTCTCTTTGGGGCATGTCCAGATATGTGTCTTTTCCTGGTCCGTCCAAGGTGACCGCCGCCTCCATCCTCCGCCAAAACATCCAACAGGAAAGCGTTCTGCCCCTCCCCCCAATAGATTACCCATCCCTCCCCCTTCCCTTGAACAAACCCCTAGCCCCCCTCCTTTCCAGGCACTCCTGCCCCCCTCCCCCATTTCCCCATGAACCCCAAGAAATCAGCCTCCTCAAGCATGCTGTTTTACCTCCCCACCCTGCCAAACGTCACCCCCCTCAGGTGACAACATAACGCCCCACCCCACCTCCCTTGTGTAACTCCTTATTACTAATATGGCTGTTGCTGGAATGGTGGCCCCCACCTGGGAACAAAATCCTATGACCCCGACTCGAACGAACCTCAACTGCCCTTTACCCCACTGCCTCCAATTAACATCGCTCATGTCGAAAGAGATATGAAATAAAAGCTTGAACCCCCCCTTTGACCCGATGAACTAACCCCGATGTCTGTAGGGTCTACCTCCAACAGCAAAAAACCATTGAGACCAAAAAGATATATAACAAAACAGACACAAACACATGTAGAACATCCCAAACCCCGAGCATCCATGACCTCGCCCCCAAATCCTCACCCCCCCCCCGCACTTCGTTCTTTCCAGTCCATTCTTGTGTTGGACGTAGTTTGCCTCCTCCTGCATGTTAAAGAAATCGTCCCTGCCTTTGAATGTGACCCAAGTTTCGCTGGGTACAACATACCAGATCAAATTTAACTTTTGAATAGCACCGTCTTGGCCTTGTTAAATTCTGCCCAGCTTTTTGCCAGGTCAGACCCAATGTCTTGATATGTTCAAATGGAGCAAGTCCACATGGTCTTTACCTATTGTTAGAAACACTCCTTGTCCTGGAACTTGTGGAGTCGAACGATTATTGCCCGCGGTGATTCCTCGGGTCAAGGCTTCTGGCGCAGTGACAGATGTGCCTGGTCCACCTGTAGGGTTGGGGGGGGGGGTTGTGGTGCGGTTTAGTGAAGACCCCCTCCCCAAGCATCTTCGAGACGTACTCGGTTGGGCTTTTACCTTCTGTGCTCTCTGGTAGCCCGAAGATCTGGATGTTCTGGCACCTGGACACCTCTGAGCTTCAAGGTTTTTTGAGTCACTGCCAACATAGTGTTTTCAGCCTCAAGCGAAGCAATTCATCCGTTCTACTCCATGTTCGTTCACCCTTTCCAATGATCCAGGGAGGGGGGCCACTGCCATTTCAATTACCAATGACAGGTCCGCCTTCACCGCCTTTCTGTGTTTCTGGAGTTCTGCCGTACATCAGCCTGTCTGTCGAGGACTAGGATGGTGTCGATGACTCTGTGAGATCTGCCATGTTCAACTTTGCAGTGCCACACAGATCTCCCGGGTCCGAAGCGGGGGTTTTGTTCAGGTTGCGCCCTTTAATTCTCACTTGGTAACCCGCTGACATTCCACACTGGCAGAGCTATTGGCGAGGATCAGTTTTTCTCTGATTTTTCTTCTGATTGCGTTGCCCGCTTTCCGGGCAATCTTAAAAAGATCCAAAATTGAGTTTCCAGGCAGGAGCCACCTTTTGTGCGTCCGCTCAGCTTATGGCTGCCACCGGAAGTCGCGTTTGTCTGTCTTGTGTGCTGTGTACAAAGGATGGGGGCAAGTTAAAGTGGGGGGGATTAGGAATTGGATAATTGTTAATCAGCTGTTTTTGCTGCAGATTTCATTATAATTCTTGTTAAAAATAAGAAGTAATTGTGTTTAAATTTGCAAACCTGGTGACTGTAATTATTGGGCAGCCAAGGGCCAAAGACTTTGGGTATTTTTAAATTGGTTAATTCAATTGTTTTTCAACTTGGGGTCAAGTGGGGCTGGAATTGAGTGTGCACTACCCATTGTGTCATAACAATCCATACGTAGGACTTAAAGGTTTAACTGTTATGTGAGCTTCATACATTTGTTTTTTGACAACATGGTGGAAGAATTATAAACATTGCTACTGTGACATAATGGCTGGCAATGAAATTATTTTGATTGTGCCACAGATTTCCCCTTTGGGTGTGAGAAAATAATTTTTTGTCAAATAGTTGCAAGGCACATAGAATATTGAGATACTGGCCATGAGACACACAGGTTTTTCAAGTAAGGAAGGCATGATCCCAGGTGTCTGGTTTGTGATTTATCTAAATGATTTAAACATGAATGTAGGAGGATTGATCAGTAAATTAATGGATGATAAGAAAAAGCACAACAATGCCTATAATTCCTCAGGAAACTAGGGAAATTTGGCATGTCCACATTGACTCATACCAATTTTTACAAATGCACCATAGAAAGCATCCTATCTAGCTGCATCACAGTTTGGTATGGCAACTCTTGGCCCCAGATCAGAAACCACATGGAGTCGTGAACACAGCCCAGTCCATTGTGCAAACCCTCCTCCCACCCATTAAATCTGTCTGAATCTCCCGTTGCCTTGGGAAAGTGGGCAGCATGATCAAAAACCCCTCCCACCTGTGTTATTCTTTCTTCCAACTTCTTCCTTCGGGCAGAAGATATTAAAAAAGTTTGAGACTATGCATTAAAAGATTCAAAAACAGCTTCTTCCCTGCTGTTACCAGACTCCTGAATGACCCTTTCTCGCACTGATCTGAACTCTTCACACATCTTCTCCACTGAGTAGCACTACATTCCATATGCTTCACCTGATGCCTGTCCTGATGTATTTATGCATGTCCTATGTTTTTTCATGTATGGAACGATTTGTCTGGAATGTACACAGAACAATACTTTTCACTGTACCTCGGTGATCGTGACAATAAATCAAATTCAATTCAATTGGTGTGGGATGAATAGTGAGGAGGATAGCCTTAGATTACAGGGGGATATAGATGGGCTGATCAGTGGGAAATGGAATTCAATCCAGATAAGTCTGAAGTTATGCACTTGGGCAGGACAAACAAGATGAAGGAATACGTGATGAACGGTAAGACCCTGGGAAGCACTGGGGTCAGAGAGACCTTGGTGTGCATATACACAGGTCCATTAAGGCTGTGTTTTTCAAACTTCTTTTCGGGGGACCCATTTTTACCAGTTAGCCAACCATCGGGGCCCACGTCGGCCGACCTTCCCAACCCACGGCGGCTGACCATCGTGAACCATGCTGGCTGACATTCGTGACCCACCATTTTTTCTCTTACCTTTAATGCAAGAGGTGAGCCTGCTTGGTCCTCACGATCTCACTCCAATCAGGTTCACAGGAAGAGAGATTCCTTTGTGCCGTCTTCATCTTTGTGAGGATGGATAATTCAACCTCGCACATGTAAGTCATTGAGAAGGGCAAAAACAACAAAATGCTTGTTTTACTCCACTCCGGATACTCCTCCGAGACGCTACTCCAGAATGCTGATAGCCTCATTGAATTGTGTCGTGTTTTTAATATGCTGTCACAGCTGAGGCTCAGAAGCTCAGTTTCTTCATTTTGAGTCAGCTGCAAGTTGAGAACTGATTCTGGGGTCTCAAACCCAAAGGGATTTTTCACCCACCTCTTTTCTCTCAAAATCTTAAACTTCTCTTCTGGAAAGTAACGACCAAACTTGTTGAACAGCGCAGCCAGATGCAACTGAATAAGGCGTGCCAGTCCATTTGCAGTTTCCTTACTAATACTGTTTTCTTCTATGTGTCGTAGCAGTGTGGGGAAATATGTAGTAATTTTGGCTTTGCACTCGCAATTGCCAAACTTTCAATTATTTTGGAAAGCTTTGATTTCCCTTGCAATTTGAGGTTCAATTAATTTAGAATTGCAAAGATGTCTGCAAGGTAAGACATAGTTAGCATCCAAGTTTCATCAGCAAACTAATCAGCCAGAGAGGACAATTTCTCGAGGAGGAAAGCGTGGATTTCGTACCTCAGTTTGTAAACACTTGAGTAGCACCCGACCACTTGACAGCCAATGTACTTCTGTGTGGAACAGTAAATGTGTGTGCTCAGCCCCCATATCATTATACCATTCCTGGCATTGCTGGTGCCTTGGTGGTGCCAGCTGGGTGCCAGCCTGTTAATGCCAAGGTGCCAAAGTAGCATTTTGTGTGCTGGCGATTGGGCTGGGGGTGCCCTGCGTGGGCGTTGGGGTGTGCGGGAATCCTCCCATAGTACGTTGGGGGGTCGGGGGTCACAACGGGAGCCTTGGAGATCAGGATGCCATTTAAAAATGGCGTCCCAATCTCTCTCTATACTGAGGAGTTCTAGCGTAAGGAGCTCCTTGGTGTAGAAAAAGGGGCAAAAATTTTTTTTTTAGGGCAGCACGGTAGCATTGTGGATAGCACAATTGCTTCACAGCTCCAGGGTCCCAGGTTCGATTACAGCTTGAGTCACTGCGGAGTCTGCACATCCTCCCCATGTGTGTGTGGGTTTCCTCCGGGTACTCCGGTTTCCTCCCACAGTCCAAAGATGTGCAGGTTAGGTGGATTGGCCATGCTAAATTGCCCTTAGTGTCCAAAATTGCCCTTAGTGTTGGCTGGGGTTATGGGGATAGGGTGGAGGTGTGGACCTTGAGTAGGGTGCTCATTTCAAGAGCTGGTGCAGACTCGATGGACCGAATGGCCTCCTTCTGCACTGTAAATTCTATCAGGACTCAGAGTCTCAAAAAGTCTGGTATTGAGTGGGCTGCCTTTAATGAAATTCACAACTTTCACTATTCCTTTCAACACCACTTCAAGATTGGATGGAATTCCTTTCGATACCAGTGCCTCACGGTGAATAAAACAATAATTCCAAACATTGTCCTGAGCAGCTGCCTCCTTAATCCTTACTATAACTCCGCTGTTTTTTCCAGTCACATTGGCTGCTCCATCATTTGTGATTCCTCTGCAACGAACCCAGTCCAGCCCGCACTTTCCAACCACAAAACTGTTCAAAGCTTCAAAGATTCTGTGCCAGTCGTGTGGGCTGTCCCCTCATAATCCCCTGCCACTCTGCTAACCCTCTAAGAGCCATCACCAAATGCTCTATGGCCAGCGCAAACAACAACGGCGATAGCGGGCACCCCAACCTTGTACCCCTGTGCAGTTCAAAGTTTTGCAAGCTCATATCATTCGTCCTCACACTCTCCTTTGGTGCTGCATACAGCAACTGCACCCATGCCACAAATCTCGGCCCTTACCCAAACCTTCCCAGAACTTCGAACAAGTACCTCAGCTTCACCCGGTCAAATGCCTTCTCTGCATCCATGGACACCACCACCTCCGGCACCAGGGTTCCCAATGGATTCATAACTACGTTCGACAATCTCCTTATATTACTCGTGAGCTGTCTGCCTTTCACAAAGCTTGTTTTATCCTCTGCAACCACCCCCGGGACACAATCCTCCATCCTCCCCGCCAATAACTTAGCCAATACTTCTACATCCGTGTTCAACAGTGATATGGGCCAATATATTCCACCGGGTCCTTCCCTGTTTTAGGGATTAATGTAATCACTGCCTGCGTCATCGTCTCCGGCAGCTCTCCGTTCTCCAATGCTTCATTAAATGCCTCCAAAAGATGTGGTGCCATGTCCGTCGCGAACTCCTTATAAACTTCTGCTGGATACCGATCCGGCTCTAGGGCCTTCCCCGAATTTATACCCCTGATACTATCCCGCCCCTCCCTTAGCCCCAGGGGCTCCTCCAACACAGCTCTTTGCTTCCTCCAACTGGGAAACTCCAGCTCATCCAGCAACCATCCCATGGCCCCCTCCTCTCCCCCCGGGTCCGCCTTGTACAATCTCTGGTCATACTCCCTAAATGTTTTGTTTATCTTCCCTGGCTCCAGCACCACATCCCTAGCCCCAGTCCATATCTTCAATATTTTCCTGGACGCAGCCTGCCTCCGCAACTGGTCTGCCAGCATGCGACTCGCCTTCTCCCCATATTCACATTGCCCTACGCAATTGCCCTACCGCGCTCCCCATTGTCAGCCTGTCAAACTGTCCCTGCAAATGTTTCCTCCTCGCGAATCCCTCCATGGTGGGGCAGCCTCGAATACTTCCTGTCCACATCCACTATCTTGCTCGTTAGGCCGTCATATTCTTCCCTCCTTTCCCTATCTGCGTGAGTCTTCACAGAATCACAGAATTTACACCTATCCCAAGGTTGAAGGAGATAATTTCCTCCCCGGAGCACTGCTTTGCAAAAAATGGCCACCGACACCTCCCCATTTGATTCAAATCCACATATTCCTTAATCACCACCCGCACCTTGTCACAAAAGCCTCCTTCCACCAGCAACCCCGAATCAAACCTCCACCTCGGCCTCTGCTCTTGTCCCAGTCTAAGATAAATCTCCAGCCAGTGGGAAGCATAGTCCGAAATAACCATTCCCGCGTACTCTGCCGCCTCTACCCCAACCAAAATCTCCTGCTGACCACAATGTAATCAATCCTCGAATATACCCGTATAAACATGCAAAAAAAAAAAGGAATACTCCCACCTGGGTTCCAAAAGCACCATCCTCTCCATAAACTCACCAAGCTCCTTTGCCATTCATATCCTACCCATCGACATGGGGCTCAACCTATCCACCCTCGGCTCCAGGACACAGTTGAAATCTCCTCCCATGATCAACTGCTGCGCAGCCAAATCGGGGATCGTTGCCAGCAACCCCCTCATAAAACCCATATCATCCCAATTTGGGACATACACGTTTATCAACACCACTGGCATCCCTTCCAATACCCCACTCACAATCCCATATTGCCCACCTGCTTACCTCACTTCTTTCGTACTCTCAAATCCCATTTTCTTGCTCATTAAAATTGCCACTCCCCATCGATTTCAAATCAAACCCCGAGTGGAAAATCTGCCCAACCCACCCCTTCCTTAACCTAACCTGGTCCTTCACGCGGAGGTGCATCTCTTGCAGAAAGACCACCCCGCTTTCAAGTTCCTGAGGTGTGCAAACACCCATGATCTTTTAATAGGTCCATTAAGTTCCCGGACATTCCACGTTACCAACTTTACGCTTCCATTCTCCTCTGCCGTCCATCATCTTCCCCATTTAACTCCAGCCCCATTAATTCCACCCTGTACCTAGCCCATCCCATATGGTCCCCTTCTCCATTCCTGACCATGTAATCCCTCACCCCGTGCCACATCACGTCAATCCCCCCCCATCCACCTCTCTCGGCTTTTTCCCCCAACTGACTTCCGTTCATCAGCATTCCTTGCTAGCGTGGCAGCCCCTGTCCAAAGGCTCCTCCCAGGGACTTCCCCTCCCCCTGTCCCCACTCCACAGCTCAGGGAACAAGGCACCCAAAGCTGACCTTGCTGCCCCCCCCCCCCCCCCAAACAAAGACTCATCCTGAACTCCAGGTCACCTCTTCCGAAAGCAAACAAACAGCCCCATAAAACAGGAAGGGGGAATCCATACCCACATAAACTTTTCACCCCTACCACCCCCAACAGTAAACCCCAAAAAGGACCCCCTCCAAACCTAAGGGAGCGAAAATCCACCAAATCCTACCCCCACTTCAACAGTATTCCCAACCATTCCAAAATACCAGCACTCTGGTTCCCAAACATTGTCCACTCAGTTCTGCACCAGTTTATGCTCCTTGATGAAGTCCTCGGGCACTTCTGGGATTTTGAAGTAATATTCCCAGCCTTCAAACGTCACCCAGAATTTTGCCGGATAGAGCACCTCAAGCCTGATCTGCGCCGGTACAGCACTGCCTTGGCCTTGTTGAATCCTGCCCGCTGTTTCTCCAACTCTGCTCCAATGTCCTGATGTATTCGGATGTTGTTCCCCTCCCATTCACAGGTGTGCTTCTCCCTGGCCCACTCCTTCAGGCAGGCCCATGATTCACAGGTTCTGCCTTCTCGAGGTATTCTCCTGCTTCTTCACCTTTGCCCTCAACCTGTTACAAAGGTCTCCGAAGAGACCCACCTCTGCCTCCAGTGCCACCACACGATCGCTGTGGTCCAAAATCACTTCTTGGATCTCTCGAAACCGCGACCCCTCCACCTCCCAACACTTCTCCACCCGATCCATTGAACTCTTCGGGTGCCACAGCTCCTTTGATGGCCTTCGAGCGATTCCCCCACATTTCTTTCCTCTGCTGGCAGAATACCTCATTACTAAAAGCCATTAACTGCTCCATCTGGGGCTTTCCACCTTGCACCAACCCTTCCCCCGCCACCATCCTCACACTGGTTGCTGTGCCACAGGTTTCCTCCAACTCTCTAACCAGGGGCGGCATTCTCCCCTACCCAGCGGGACGGGGGGTCCCGGCATAGGGGAGTGTCGCCAACCACTCCGGCGTTGGGCCTCCCCAAAGGTGCGGAATTCTCTGCACCTTTGGGGGCTACGCCCGCTCCGGAGCGGTGGGCACCACGCCGACTGGCGCCAAAACCGGCACCAGCGGCCTTTCAGGCCCGGCGCCGGGGCTGGCCGAAAGGCCTTTGCCGGTTCGCGCATGCGCCAGTGGTGACGTCAGCGGCAGCTGTCACCACCGGCGCATGCGCGCTGGGGGATTCTCTTCCGCTTCTGCCATGGTGGAGGCCGTGGTGGCGGCGGAGGAGAAAGAGTGCCTCCAAGGCACTGGCCCGCCCGCTGGTCGGGGGGCCCCGATCGCTTCTACCCTGACTCAGGAGCTCAGGGATTCTCTTGTTATCTTGGCTGAGATCAACAGATTTGAGTTTTTGATGGATTGCCCATTCATTGTCACCTTTGTGAATGAGTTGTGCTAATACTTGCTTTAATTCCATGGTTCTGCTGGTGGCAGTGTTGAGCTTATTGGAGTTATTGGTGATCCTAACAGCACCACCAGCTGGTACACGATTACAGAGCCATGCTAAAATTGTAATCGTCTCTTGATGCTTGTGCATTTATGCAGCAAGTAAAAGATTACAAAGGAGCCTAAAATGTTTGTGGCAAAAATTGTGTAAAGGGCATTAATAGTTCTATAAGAGCCTAATTTTTAGACAACTTTTTATATATCCATCACTAGTGTGCAATTAACTAGTGTTTGGTGCAGTTACCTTCAGTAAGAAAGATACTTTTCAACTGTATGAAGTATTTTGGATGTTTTATTGTGCCAACTTGTTTTTGTGTAGCATTTGATTATATAGAGCCCTTTTCATCACCAAAGCATTTTAAAAATAATTTTGTAGACCTCGATCAGGTCTCCCTTCAGCCTTTGTCTTTCCAGTGAAAACAATCCTAGTTTATTCAACCTTTCCTCATAGCCAACGCCCTTGAGTCCAAGCACCATCCTGGTGAACCTTCTTTGCATTCTCTCCAAAGCTTTCACATCCTTCTGATAATGTGGTGACCAGAACTGCACGCAATACTCCAAATGCAGCCTAACCGAGGTTTTATATAGCTGCACATGGGGCGAAATCCTCTGACCCCCACAGGGTCGGAGAATCGTCCGGAGCCGGCGGAAATCCCGCCCCCGCCGTGGCCGGAATTCTCCGCCACCCGGGAATGGGCGGGAATCGCGCCGCGCCGATCGGTGTGCCCTCCGCGCCGATCGGCGAAACCCCTGCGCTGATTCTCCGGCCCGTGGTGGGCCGAAGTCCCGCTGCTGAGAGGCCAATCCCACCGCGGTGGTTTCAACCACCTCTGGTGGCGGCGGGATTGGCAGCGTGAGCAGGCCCCCGGGGTCCTGGGGGTGCCCCCATGGTGGCTTGGCCCACGATCGGGGCCCACTGATCGGCAGGCGGGCCAGTGCCATGGGGGCATTCTTTCTTCCGCCGCTGCCATGGCCTCCACCATGGTGGAGGCGGAAGAGAACCCCCCCCCTACCGCGCATGCGCCGGTGGTGACGTCAGCAGTAGCTGACGCACCGGCGCATGCGCGAATCCGGCGAAGGCCTTTCGGCCAGCCCCGACGGCGGGCGTCAAAGGCTGTTGGCAGCGGTTTTGGCGCTAGTCGGCATGGCGCCAACCATTCCGGCACCCAGAATCCCGGCCATGATTTCCCAACTCCAATACTCAATGCTCTGGCTGATGAAGACAAGCATGTCATTTGCCTTCTTAATCACTTTGGCCACCTGTCTTGCCACTTTTAGGGAACTATGGACCTACACACCCAGATCCCTCTGTATGTTAATGTTCCTAAGGGTTCTGCTATTAACAGCAAAATTCCTACCTAGATTTAATTCTCCAAAAGAATCACCTCCCATTTGTCTGGATTAAACTCCATCTACCATTTCTGTGCCCAAGTCTCCAATCTATCTATATCCTGTTGTATCCTCTGACAGTCCTCGACACTATCAGCAACTCCACCAATCTTCGTGGCATCCGAAAACTTACTAATTAGATCATCCACATTTTCCTCCAGATCATTTATATATACTACAAACAACAGAGGTCCCAGCACTGTTCCCCGCAGAACACCACTAGCTACAGATCTCAATTCTGAAAAACACCCTTCCACCACTACTCTCTGTCTTCTATAACCAATTATTGTCACAAGTAGGCTTACATTAACACTGTAATGAAGTTACTGTGAAAAGCACCTAGTCGTCAAATTCTGGCACCTGTTCAGGTACACAGAGGGAGAATTCAGAATTCTCAGCTGGCACAGGAATTGAACCCACACTGCTGGCCTTGTTCTGCATCACAAACCAGCTGTCCAGCCCACTGAGCTAAACCAGCAGGTTAGCTGTCAGTGATAGGTATGGAGGAGAGCTATGGGAGGATTCTGGAGGAGGCTTTGGTATTACTGGAGGGGGTTAAGGACAGAGTGGGAGGAGGAGTTGGGCATAGCACTAGAGGAGGGGTTGTGGTGCGAAGTGTTACGCAGGGTGAACGCCACCACCTCGTGCGTGAGACTAGGGTTAACACAATTAAAGGTGGTGCCAAGGGCGCATCTAACGGGGTCGAGGTTGAGCAGGTTGTTTGCTGGAGTGGAGAATAAGTGAGTGGTGTGGGAGGGGTCCGGCCGATTATCTTCATATATTTTGGTCTTGCCCAGAGTTGGGGAGGTTTTGGGGCTCGCTGATCAGCACCATATTGGCAATCCCGCAAATGGATTTGGAGCCATATTTCAGGTGTCGGACCTGCCAGAGCTGCAGGCATGGGCAGATGTTTTAGGTTTTGCCTCGCTGATTGCTCACAGCGGGTTCTGTTGGGAGGGATGTCAGCTTCTCCACCCTGTGCCTCAGTGTGTCTGGGGATCTTAATGGAATTCTATACCTTGAAAAAGTTATGTTCACCTTGAGAAGCTCGATCCAGGGGTTCTACAAAAGATGACGCCCGTTCATTCTGTACTTTAAAGAGTTGGCCACTATCAGCTGCTAGGGAGGAGAGGGGAGTAGGGTCTGAGGGGGTCTGGTTTGGTGTCGAGGGGACTGTTTTTTCTTTGGATTATTTTTGTTGGGGTGGGTATGTGTTCTTTTGTTTTCCTTTTGTAAAATTGTTAAAATCTTAATAAAATACTTTGAGAAAAAAATCACATTGCTGATTGCGGGATCTTGTGTGCACGCTTTGGCTCTTGTGTGAAAGCAATGTCTGCATGTGGTGAATTATAAACCTCGTAATTCACACTGTTGTATTACATGTATTGTGTCCTTGTGGGCTCTGTATACGAGCCGTTGCGCGGCTCTGCCCATAGGGGGAGATGAGGAGTTTGTACTGAGTTCCACCCCTGGCTCCGCCCATGGCTCCACCCATGGCTCCTCCCACTAACCAGAAGTATAAAGCTCTGCAGTCATGAGCTTGCTGCCAGTTCATCTCGTCGCAGGCAGGCTCAGTTGTAAGACTATTAAAACCACTGTTCACTTCCAATCACGTGTCTTGTGAATTGATGGTCTCATCACTGCACTTCAAAGGTAGATTGACTGCAAAACACTTTGACATGCCCAAAAACCATGAACGTCTCTGAATGAAAGTTTTCCTGAACTCTGGGCACTTTAGCTACTAACCATATTGGTTAGTAGAGGTGTCTACGGTATGACAAAGAGTGGGTTTTGTGACATCCTTATTGTGGATTTGATTTGGAGAACCAGCATTGGGGGCGAAGCAACACTCCTTTCAATCTCCTAATTGCAGAATGGCGTGAGATGGCATTTTGATGGCCGATGTGTGAATATTGCTGTCTGAAGCAATGAACTGTACCCTGCATCACTGATTGATTGTTTTTTGTGTGAAGGAAGGAGAGATGATGAATTACACAGAGGACTCTGAGCTGTTGTCCATGTGCAAGACTGCAGCAATGCTGTGCACGTGCAGTTGCTTCAGTACTGTTGGTAGTCAGTTATAACCTGTGAGCAGGCGCACCCTGAGCAACCTGTGCAGCTTCACCTCACTCCAATGAGAGTTCTTTGGTCTGACTAACTTTATAAACCTAATGATATTGTGAGCAGGATGCCGGAGTTTGGAACATCACAGGGAGCTTTTGAATATTGGGCTGATTTACTGCTCACTGAATAACGCGAAGGATCGAGTTGGATTTTTGAATTTGTTATTTTAATTTTTTTTAAGGGCGGATCAAACAAAGTGAGCAGTTTGTCAGTAAGGTGAGGCTGGTTTATTTTGTTGGTAGAAATGGTGCACTCTTGTTTGCATTTGCAAATATTAAAGCACAAAGGTTGGGTTGCAGCTGATTGGAACCAGTCCATTCCTGTTTAGTGGTGGGACCTAGCTACTGCGTTCGTAGTTTATTGTTCTAACTTTGCTGAATAAGGATTCTAAATAAAAATGAAAGGGAAACCTAGTTCTAAAAACAATGATCATTAACACATTATTTTGGGCAAGCTCACTGTTGTTAACTTGTGGTAAAATTATCTTAACCTTCTGATTCACCCTGGGAGATGGTAACTTGGCTGTTGGTTGGGTTTCCATTCTCAAATGGCCATTTTTAAATGGACTATTTAACCTTATAGGGTATCAAAGTTGAACTTATTCAATTGTCACACAAACTGTCCAGTGGGAACATCGGACTCGTGATCATATTGCTAGGACGGCACGGTGGCTAGCACTGCTGCCTCACAACACCAGGGACCTGGGTTCGATTTGACCTTGGGTCACTGTCTGTGAAATTGACACGTTCATCCTGTGTCTGCGTGGGTTTCCTCTGGGTGCTCTGGTTTCCTCCCACAGTCCAAAGGTGTGCAGGTTAGGTGGATTGGCCATGCTAAAATTGCCCCTTCGTATCCAAAAGGTTAGGTGGGGTTACTGGGATAGGGTGGGGGCATGGGCCAAGGTAGGGCCCTCTTTCGGACGGTCGGTGGAGATTCAACGGGCCAAATGGACTCTTTCTGCAATATAAGGATTCTATGATTCTATAATCGGCTCAATCAGTGAATTTTATTATTTCCCCTCTCACCCCACCCTCCCTTCCTTCCTCACCCCAAAGTCATTCCCTGAGGGGTGTAGTGTACCCAACAGGAAAACACCCTGACCATTGTCCTAACTGAGAGCCACTTTGGAGCAACATGGATCAGTCCTTGGGCCTCCATTTATCGTTTCCATGAAGAAATACAGTTAGCAGCTGAACCTTTTACAAGAATGTCTTAACTTTAAAAAAACATAAACCACCACCGAGAAATATAATTTAGCTCAAACTTTAAAAAGGAAGAATTTGAAAGACCAGAATGTTAATATTTGATACATTGTGTAACGATAAATAAAAGCCTATTGTATGTTAGAGATAAACCTTGCCAAAGGAACAGGATAGCTGTAGGAGAGGACATCGAGGGAACATGATATTCTGTAACCTTCTATTGCAAGGTCATAACGTGAAAGATATAGTTTACTTCCAACATTTTGAATGGACAGTGTTTGACACAGTGGAAGAGGACACCAGGTTTAAGTCTTTGGTGTCTGCTGATCTTGGTTAGGTTGCTAAATCTCAATTAGGACATTTGGAACAGTTACAGTTGGCTTTACTATCCCTCAGAGATGCAACTGTTTCCCGAAATCCTGTCCTATGTGGCAATGAACAGTAGGGATGCCAACCATGATGACTTGCCTCCCATATACTCCAACCATTAGTTGGCCAACATATCCATTCTTATGATGTATTTCCTTCTTAGTCAATTGGAATACAAAAGAATCCCATGACCCAATTGGACGACGCTTGTCTGTGAGCAAAATGAACACCCCCTCCCCCCAGCCCCCTATCCAGAAATGTTACACTTTTTAAAAAAACATGTCCTGATAACATTTTTCCAGGGTTACATACAGCAGTGTCCTGGAGATTGATCTTCAATTCCTCTAGACTCCAATGCTACCCTGGTGAACGGGCATGCAGAAGTTGCAGGGAAATTTATTAACATTTGAAACTGATAAGCTGATATTACCAGGATTGAAAGGGACTTTCACTTTAACTGCCTGGTTCACTAAAATCTTCTAACCTGTTGTTTTGGATTGGGTATTTCCCCAATGTGTGGCACGGTAGCACAGTGGTTAGCACTGTCATTTCACAGCATCAGTCACCCAGTTTTGATTCCCAGCTTGGGTCGCTGTCTGTAAGGAGTCTGCACATTCTCCTCATGTCTGCGTGGGTTTCCTCCGGGTGCTCCCACAAGTCCTGAAAGATGTGCTTGTTAGGTGAATTGGACATTGAGTTCTCCCTCAGTGTACCCGAACAGGCGCAGGAATGTGGCGACCAGGGGATTTTCACAGTTACTCCATTGTAATATTAATGTAAGTCTGCTTGTGACACTAATAAAGATTATTAGATTATTATTAAATGAATAAATGAGCCAGTAACCTCCCAACCCTAAACTATTTGGCTCTGGGCCATGTTACTGGGGAGATGAAGGAAAGTAATTATTCTTAAATCCATCTAGGCTCACTTCCCTAATCCCCCCCCCCCCCCCCCCCCCCCCAACCCGGACTTAGCTGGCTGTAGGATTCATTTGGGCTGAGACTTTCTTCCTGGTTGCCATCCCAGCAGCTAATGTTCTCTTGGGACTGGTGGAACTAGATTGGCCAGCAGCTTCCCAGGTGGGACTTCCTCCACAGTGAGGGGTGGAAGGCCTGCGCTGCTCATTAGCCCACCCGCAGCCTGTTATCGCTGTGGCACGGGTTGGCTTGGTGCCGACTTCGCTTCTGAGGGGGGTAGGGGAGGAGATGGGCGGGGTGGGGTTGGGCAGTAGCAGAGAACTGTTCCTGCTGCTGTGATATTCTGCCCTCTGTTTTTTGTTCTCTTCTTAACGCTGGTTTAATTTTTTTTCAATTTATTTGTCTCCGTTCAGTGCCATTGAAAAGATTGTACCACAACTTTAAACCCTACGGTCATCTTTTCTACAGTACAATGCTGTTTCCACAACCACTGCAAGTTGAATAGAACTATGTGACTGGAATTGACCCACTGAAAATCCTGACATGTGTATATGATATCGCATGACTTTTGCACCAATTTGTTTACACAAAATAATATTCTTCTGTGAAGTGAGAAATGTTACTGCACAATGTTGCAGATTGTTGATAGTGAAAACAATTCCAAAGCATGCTTTGTGTTGCTGCAGATCTGGCTTCCTCTCAATGGGCTTTAACATGCTCTGAGATTAATTCCTGATCTGCAGGTATGTGTTTGCAGAGACTAACAACTGATCTTGCTTGACCACTTCCTGGTGACGAAGTTGCTTAGACAGGCCAAATACTTTCCAGTTCAGCAAATCTCTGCTGTCCAATGCTCATCATCCAGAGCTCGATAACAGGGCGTATCTTGAGTTGGGGAAAGTTCCTAGAGCAGAACTCTTTTGGCCAAGAGTGACTCTTACATGGAGGCAGTAGCAAAGAGATGTGGATTTATTGCCAGAGTTCCTGCATCTTCCAGACAGGCACAATCTTTCAGAGGGTGGGAGGATCAATATGGGCATCTCTGACTAGGTCCAATCTCTAACTATTGCCAATCCCTAATTGCCTTTGAGAATGAGGTGCTGAGCTGCTTTCTTGAGTACAATCTAGTGTCTTACTAGGATATTTCCAACAGCAGTTACATGTCAGACACATTTTGGTGGGTTACATCGCTGCTTACCCATCATCCTGCTCACTGTAGGAAAATATGGAGGTTTATAAACAGTGAAATCTGTGCACTGTTGTCACAAATAGGCTTCAATGAAGTTACTGTGAAAAGCCCCTAGTCATCACATTCCGGCGCCTGTTCGGGGAGGCCGGTATGGGAATTGAACCCGAGCTGCTGCCTTGTTCTGCATTACAAGCCAGCTGTTTAGTCCACTGTGCTAAACCAGCCCCTATCTCCAATCACCAATCTCACGTTATTCTGGAAAATCCGGACCTTTTGTTCACCGGGAAAATGGTACGCCAGTGGAGGCGGGCAACGGGTGTGGTGTACGAGTATGGGGAGAAGGCCAGTTGTCTGCTGGCAGGGCAGCTCCGCCGGCAAGCAGCTTCACAAGAAATTGTTCAGATCCGGGATGGGGCGAAGGGGCTGGTGCTGGCACTGAAGCAGATGAGCAAGGCATTTGAGAAGCCTCTGGGGATGAGTCAGATATGAGGGCGTTTTTGGAGTCACTGGAGTGTCCTAAAGTAGGAGAGGAGAGGGCAGGGTTGGAGGAAGTTTGGACGGCGATAGGGAAGATGCAAACGGCTAAAGCGCCGAGGCCAGATAGAATTCCACCGGGAACCGATCAGATGTTTTTGGATAGCCTCGTGCCGCTGTTGGTAGAGATGATTGAGGATGCGGTGGCTAAAGGAGACAATGGGACAGGCATCTATTAGCTGGTGATTTTAAAAAAAGGATAAGGACCCGGTGGAGTGGGGTTGTATCAGCCAATGGGCGGAATTCTCCGCTCCCCACGCGGCCTGGGAGAATCGCGGGAGGGCCCCCCGACATTTTTTGCACCCCCGCAATTCTCTCCTCTCCTCCTCTTTCACCCCCCCCCCTTGGAAACGGCGACCGGCAATTCTCCGACCTAGATGGGCAGAGCGGCCTGCCGTTCACGACCGTTTCACGACGGCGGCAAACACACCTGGTCGCTGCCGTCGTGAAACGGGCGCCAGATGCCCGTTTGGGGCTTCTAGGCGGCCGATCTGGGCAAGAGCACCACGACTGTGCTCGGGAGGGGACAGGCCCGCGATCGGTGCCCACCGATCGTCGGGCCAGCGTCCAAATGGGACGCATTATTTCCCCTCCACCGCCCCGCAAGATCAAGCCACCATGTCTTACGGGGTGGCTGAGGGGAAAGACGGCCACCGTGCATGCACTGGTTCGTGCCGTCAGCGTCATGACGTCAGCCGCGCATGCACGGGTTGGAGCCGGCCAACCTGCGCATGCGCGGCTGACGTCATTAGGCGCGCCGGCCACGTCATTCTTGGCTCCTAGCCCCGCCGGGAGGGGAGAATAGAGGGTGAGGAGCGGTCTCCGAGGCCGTCGTGAAACTCGGCCGAGTTCACGACGACCCTCCCGATTTTTCCTGGGAGCGGAGAATTCCGCCCAATATCTCTGCTGAATGTGGATGCCAAGATTCTTGCAAAAGTGTTGGCACTTAGGTTAGAGGAGTGCCTTTCGCAGGTTATTGGGGAGGATCAGACCGGGCTTATAATGGGGCTGCTCAGGCGAATTGGGGATACAAATTTAATTTGGTGAGGGAGCTGGCTTGGGGTATTGACGATTTTTGTGTGGCGACTACTCAATTCAGGTGCCTGGGCGTGCCAGTGGCTCGGGACTAGGCGCAGCACTGTAAATTGAATTTTACGAGCCTGGTGGGTAGGGTCAAGGCAGATTTGTCGAGGTGGGACAGCTTTCCCCCTTTCATTGGCAGGCCGGGCAAAGGCAGTAAAGATGAATATTCTGCAGCGTATTTTTATTGGGGTGGAACAGTTGATTTTGTAATTTGTTGGGTGGGTAAGGTGGTGAGGATTCGGAAGACGATGCTTCAGAGAGGGCAACTGTCAGGGGGTTTGACACTTTTGAATTAGATGTATTACTATTGGGCGGCGAACGCCAAGGAGGAGCAGGGCTGGGGTAGGGAGCTGGAGGCGATGTGGATGAGAATGGAGGAAGGCTCCTGAAGGGAGTTGCGGTTGTGGGCGCTGGCAATGGCGCCGCTTCTGTTTGCCCCTTGGAAATAGTTGGGTAGTTTGGTGGTAGTAACCACGTTGAAGATTTGGAGGCAATTTTGGCAGCATTTTGTTAGGGCGGGCCGTAGCTGATGCCTGTTCGAGGGAACCATGTTTGAGCCGGTGAGACTGGATGCTACGTTGGGGATGGGAGGAGCGTGGGGTGATGGAAACGAAGGGCTTATTTTTGGGAGGATGCTTTGCGAGTTTAGAGTTGCTGACGGAGAAGTTTGGGATTGTGTAGGGGAGGGCCTTTAGGTATATGCCGGTACAGGACTTTGCAGGATGAATGCCACAACCTCGCGTGCGAGACTGGGGTTAATACAGTTAAAGATGGTGCACGTGGCGCACCTGACGAGGTCAAGGATGAGCTCATTGTTTGAGGCGATGGAGGATACTTGCGAGCAGCGTGGGAGAGGTCTGGCCAACCATGTACATATGTTCTATCCTGCCCGAAATTGGAGACATTTTGGGGGTCTTTTTTCAGCACCCAGTTGGCGATCTTGCACATGGACGTGGAGCCCAGTCCCCTGGGTACCATATTAGGGGTGTCGGACTTGCTGGAGCTGCAGACGGGAGCGGGGGCAGATGTTTTAGTCTTCACCTCGCTGATTGCTCGCAGGCAGCTTCTTTTGGGGTGGAAGTCAGCCGTTTTTTTTATTCGTTCATGGGATGTGGGCATCACAGGCAGGGACACCATTTATTGCCTATCCCTAATTGCCCTTGAGGGGGCAGTTAAGAGTCAACCAGGTTGCTGTGATCTGGAGTCACATAGTCACATGTTAAAATCACCAAGTGTCTTTATATATTATAATCTTTATTGTCACAAGTAGGCTTACATTAACATTGCAGTGAAGTTACTGTGAAAATCCCCTAGTCGCCACATTCCGGCGTCTGTTCGGGTACACACAGGGAGAATTCAGAATGCCCAATTCACCTAACAGGACGTCTTTTGGGACTTGTGGGAGGAAACCGGAACACCCGGAGGAAACCCACGCAGACATGGGGAGAACGTGCAGACTCCTCACTAGAGTGACCCAAGCCGGGAATCGAACCTGGGACCCTGGCGCTGTGAAGCAACAGTGCTAAAAGACCAAAATAGATAGGTTCTTGATTAATAAAGGGGTCAGGGGTTTTGGGGAGAAGGCAGGAGAATGGGGATGAAAACAAATCAGCCATGATTGAAGGCGGAGCAGACAAAATGGACCTAAATCTTCTTCTCCTAGGTCTTATAGGCCAAACCGGGTAAGGGCAGACATTAAGTGAACCAGTTCGGTTTTTACGACAATCGTGGTCATCATTATACTTCTAATTCTAGATATTTATTGAATTCAAATTTCACCATCTGCAGTGGCGGGGCGTGATTTGAACCTGGATTCCCATTACTCCAGTCTCTGGTTTACTAGTCCACTATGCCACCGCCTCTCCACTCAGTGCCTCAGTATGGCTTGGGGACCTGATGGAGTTCCTGTATTTGGCGAAGGTTTTACCTTGAGAGGAGCGATTTGAGGGGTTTCACAAGAGATGTGGTTTGTTTATTAATTTAAAGAGCTGGTTACTGACAACTGCTGGGGGTGGGGGTAGGGATGGAGGGAGCTGTTCTTTAAGTCATTGGGGTGTTGGTGGTAAAGTGGGGGTGGGGGTGGGGTGGTTGTTGCTCTTGTTGTTTTGCATTGTGCTGTATTTTGTTTTATGTGTAAAATGTTAAAAACAAAATAAAAATATAAACAAAACAGAAAATATTGAACAATGTCAGCAGGTCTGGCAGTATCTGTGGAGAGAGAAGGGAGCTAACGTTTAAGCATGACTCTTTGTCCAAGCTAGAGAGACCTGGAAGTCTGATCAGATTAATATTGTTGTTTGTTGGGGGCCGGGGGCGGGGGGGCAGGAGGGTTTTATAGAGGGCCTGAAGAGGGAAGAGATCATACCTTGTTTACAAGATCAGTTTTAGGTTTGTTTTTATTTATATAAAATACAACCCTCGTGTTTGCGTAGATGCCAGCATTGCCTAATTGATAGTGCAACATCATTTGGCTCCAGTGGTTCAAGAAGGTGACTCACACTGCCCCCCCCCCCACCCCAACACACACACTACCACCTTACAAGGGCGTTTAGGAATGGGGAGATGCTGAGTGCATCACCCACATCTCATGCGTGGATTTTAGAAAGTAATTAACGTCAGTGAATTCAAGCCTCAGTGTAAGATTTGAGTGGAATGATCTTGTTTGCCCTTTTATTAGAGTACGGAGGGAGTGTCACATGGGAGGTATCATCTTTTGCCGAAATGTAAAACTGAGACCCCAATAGTGGGACGTTCTATGGTGTCTTGGTTTAACCAACCCTGCAAAAACAAAAACAAGTCAGCTGGACAATTTGTCACTTTTCTCTTCACAAAGACTTGATGTAGTTAACACAACCAATGTGCATAGGTAACAACAGTGTCCTAACTTCAAAACCACTTATTTATTTTGCTTCAGTACAGCCGAGGATGTGAAAGGCAGTACCTAAATTCAGATTTGTTGTTTCTCTTTTTCCTTCCACCCTAATAGATTACAATAAGATCTGTCTGATACACAATTATATATGCAGTCTTGCATTTTTCCCTTTTAAATTCCTAAAGTGAACATTCCTCTACTGTCACCTTCCTTTGTGAACCTCTTTGAAGTAGAGGTTAGAGATGAAGGTAAAAAATAAAAAAATGAACGTTCACTGCAAGTCCTCCATTACCCACACACAATGTACTTAATATGATGCTGTAATTTGCTCCATTAACCACAACAGAAGCGAGCTATTACCTAATGCCTGAATTGACAGCGGATTAAATCACAAACACCTATAGCAAACAAATTGCCATGTTTTAAAATGTTCTTTAAGTCAAACATTACACAGGCAAATGGACTTGCCTATACTTGCAGACAAACCCATCCATTAGAAAAGAACTACTTTGAAGTGACTATGCATTCACACCAAATGCACAATGGAAAAGACACATCACATCAACTGTAGAGACTTCTCAACTTGGATTTACATAATCCTGAAAATCAAATGTATTTATGATCTCTCCTAATCTGCCCTTTGCTCGTATGAATATATGAAGATACTGTAGTCAATCTGTCTGTTTTCAGGGTGTTCTTAACCTGAGCTCCTGCTGTCTTTTCCCATCTTCCTCTTTCTTGAGTCTGTTGATCTTTTTTTTGTATGTGCAAGTTCATTTCCAGGGACACCAGCTGTTACTTCCTCATCCTAATGTCTAAACTCTGTAAGCCCAGGTGAATACCTCTTTGATCTTACCTTCAGCCATTTAGTTTCCAGCATCAATTACAAAAGAGTGACTGAAACCAAGCATCTTGGTAAACTTCTATCGACAAACCAAAAAAGGTTAATGACACTTTTGTACCAGCTTTTGCCTTGACTGTGATCAGTTAGTTTAGCAGAGTCAGAATTAAACCTAAAATCTTCCTGCCTTATATAATTTGGTGCCACAAAAGACTTTGAATTTACTCATCCAGCCATCATTTGTTGGTTCCAATGCACATGTAGAAAGGTTACAGGCAGTAATGGCCGAACTTGCTCATCGATGAAGTACTGAGAGAATAAATACTTAATGACTGGACTTGTAACACTGGATTTATGCCCTACTCAATTTTACACTCAATTAACTTGGGTTAAAATGGCCTCCATTGACACTCCAGTATACTTCTACAATGTTTATAACTAGAATAACAAACCACAAAACCAGGAGAGAATACAGTGGTCAGCAAGATCCCATGATGTGGAGATGCCGGCGTTGGACTGGGGTGAGCACAGTATGAAGTCTTACAACACCAGGTTAAAGTCCAGCGGGTTTGTTTCGAGTCACTAGCTTTTGGAGCGCAGCTTCTTCCTCAGGTAAGGAACATCCCAAGTTCAACCAGGAATTAAGTATTAAGATTACTCATTGAGGGGGCAGAGTTCCAACTTTGCAGGAAACTGATCTGATTGCAATTTTGGTGTTTAAAACTATTACCTCAGCAATGCAGGTAAATTCGTCATCCTCCTTTATGAATTTGTGAATCTTGACTTTCTGCTGACACCCAAAACAAATCTTTGGGGACAAGTTATGAAACCCAGTGAGTGATTAAATGTAGTTTCTTCTCAACTGATTATTATTCCATGAAACAATGGTATAACAAACCAGGATCTGGTCATTGCTAGAGGATTTCTATTGGCTATTAAATTAGTGCCTGTGTAAGTTTCAGTGAGGCTCAGTAAGTATAATACTGTCTAAATCAGAAGGTTGTGTGTTCAGGCCCTACTGGGGGCACATGAGCACCTAACCTAGGCTGACTCTCAGCAGAGTATGTGGTGATATGTATCACTGGAAATACACAAGGGGTTAATGTAAGTACATGTAGACTAGCTAGACACTAGAGGGAGCACCAGAGACATGACACACACACTCAACCAATAGATCAGTTAGATAGGACACGACCAATGGGCATTCACGATACACACAGAGGTGACACTAGCACAGGGGGGCATTACACCAACCCATATAAAAAGGGCACAACACACATGATCTTCCTCTTTCCAGTGGAGACACTCAGTGAGTAGAGACACAGGGTTGATTCAATATCGCACCCATCACGTGGATTGTAGCAGACTGGTTTGTCAGTCTGAGTAGCTATAGAAGGATTAAGAGTAGTGGCTAACCCGAGTAGGAGAATTGTAAATAGTTTAATAAACGTGTTGAAGTTATCTCCATGTCTGAACCTTCCTTTGTCAGAGTGAACATCAAGGAAGCTGCTTATGCTATGCCAAGAGCATATCAATACATGGTACCAGTGAGTAACTGTCTCGATCCATATGGCTACAACTCAGCAAACAGTGACAACCAGCAACAATACCCAGGCAAGATTTTCGAGATCCCGGTTCCGCAGCGGCTCCAGTGCCATGGCAATCTCCGCGAAAACTGGAGGGCATTCCGGCAAAGATTTGAGATCTTCCTGGTAGCAGCCAACCTACAAGACGTGGCCGATGCTGAAAAGACAGAGCTTCTGCTCACCATTGCTGGTGCCAGAGCAGAAGAAATCTTTAAAACGTTCACGTTCTCCAAAGGGTGCAACAGGAGCGACTTCCAGGCAGTCCTGGACAAATGCAGTAAATATTGCGAGGAAAACACAGTCAAACCAACAGAAAACAGTAAGAGAGGCGCCAGTACTTACCACGAGGCCGAGATCCCGGAGCAGAGAACAATTTTGATTGTCGGCCATCTTTATAAAGGTACTGCACATGCGCAGTTGCGCGAGAAGCGCACAGAACGGAAAGGTCCGTTTGCGCATGCGCGAGAAGCCGCGCATGCGCAATTGCAAAAATGGTCCCCAGTACAGGAACAGCGATATGCGCATGCGCAAATGCTTCCTACGACTGACTGACACACAGACACTCAACCAATAGATCAGTTAGATAGGACATGATCAATGGGCATTCACGATACACATAGAGGTGACACTACCACAGGGGACATTACACCAACCCATATAAAAAGGACACAACGCACATGATCATCCTCTTTCCAGTGGAGACACTCGGTGAGTAGAGACACAGGGTTGATTCAATATCACACCCATTGCGTGGATTGTAGCAGACTGGTTTGTCAGTCTGAGTAGCTATAGAAGGAGTAACAGTAGTGGCGAACCCGAGTAGGAGAATTGCAAATAGTTTAATAAATGTGTTGAAGTTATCTCCATGTCTGAACCTTCCTCTGTCAGAGTGGACATCAAGGAAGCCACTTATGCTACGCCACGAGCATAACAAGACAGAGTACAAAGTGAACACTGCACTGTTTTGGATGAGGTGTTGAACAAGGGCTCCCATCTGCATGCTCAGGTAGACAGAAACAGAGTAATGACGCCATTCAGTGATAACTTGGGGAATTTTCTCTGCCTTGGCCAATGTTTATTCATCAGCAAACAGCAAAGCAGATTAACAGGGCACTGATATCACTATTGTTATCACTATATCAAAGTAACTATGCTCTGTGCTGTACCTGCTTTGGAATGTCCTGAGTGTGTGAAATGCTATCCTCGTTCTTCGTTTCTGTTGGTTTAAAGATTGACTCCATTTCAAGTTATATTTTCAACTCCGTGGGATGATTAATGATCAGTCAGAATAATACTACTCTTTTGCCCAAGTCTCTAACGAGAGGACCAATATCATTTGCAATTTTACATTGTTGGGATCAATAGGAATTTTTAAATTTCATTCCTTCCTTCCTGGGGGTGTTGTTTCCTGTTCGGCTGTAATCACACAGAAACTGTCCACCCTCTGGTACCCCACAACAGAATGAGCCTTGGCAGTGAGTGTTGGCCATCCAAATTGACTCCTTCCCCTATATTCCCTACATCAGAGATACACTCTGAATAATGGTCGAGTTTGGAAATTTGCATCTACGCACCCCCCCCCCCCCCCCCCCCCCCCCGGGAACCAGCACATAGGCTAATTATGGAGCCATAATTTGTGCTCCGGTTTCTGTCTTATTGTTCTTGCGATATGTCCTGGAACCTGTTTGTTTAGATTCAAAGCAAGCTGTTGCCATTCTTTTACATCGAGTCCTATCCAATTGCTGCAACTTCCCTCATCCTTTGAGGTTTGAGATGTATTACTGGGTATTTGAGTAAATGTTTCATGCCACCATTATTCATATTGGGTCCAAACTCACCAGTAACTCTTTATCTACAGTGGTCATAACTACTACATCATACCAAATACATCACCAATTCACACAGCAGATGTTTATTTTCCTACAAAAGCCTTTTCAACTTCAAATTAATTCCAGAACAAGATTCCATCTCCGTGTTAATGTTTTCACGTGCTTATGTCTAATGGCATTGTCTGTGTCAAGGGTAATTGGTAATCAGTTACAGTTTGTTCAAACATTAGAATGTATTGGGAATGTACAAGTACTGTTGCATAAAATTACTTTTGGATGTTGTAATTGTCAAGTATCATTACAATAATGCAAAACCTGTAATATCAGGTTTTACAGCATGGATTAATGTACATCTTCATCCTGGGGGGTTACCATTGACCAGAAACGGTACTGGACCAGCCACATTAATACTGTGGCTACAAAAACAGGTTGGAGGCTGGGAATTCTACGATGAGTAACCCACCTCCAGGTTCACCAGACCCTGCTCATCTGCAAAGCACAAGTCAGAAGTGTGATGGAATATTCTACGCTTGCCTGGATGAGTGCAGCCCCAACAACACTCAAGAAGCTCAACACCATCCAGGACAAAGCAAAACGTTTGATTGGGACCCCTTCCACAAACATTTACTACCCCCAACTCCAGATGCACTTCATGCTCCACCCCAGCGAGATGCTCCACCTCACCTGAGGCGGAAGTCTCGTGGGTGTGAATTAGTGCAAGTATTTACAGGCGAGGACTGGGCGCAATAGCTGCGGAGGACGAGCGGGAGGTTTTAAAAATTCTGAAAAATCCTAAAATATTGTCAGGCTTGCTGGGGTGGCTGCCCAGGCCAGGGCAGTAGCGTGGAATAACTTGGTGTCAAGTCTGTGGACTTGGGGTGTCCTCCTTGGGATCGGGCTGTGCTGGCTCAGACCGCCATTGCTGCAGTCAGTGATTTAAACACACCCCTCTGCTGCTGCTCAAAGGCTCCTGGCAGCTCACACTGCTAACCGCTCACTGTGTCCTGTGGATGTTCAGAGAGCCTCTGGTCAACTGGGAGACCAACCAAGCTGCCACTCTGGAAACCCTCAGACCCCAGCTGTATCATCAAGCATGGCCAAGCTCAATCAGTGGCCCACCAGGTGTTGGCACTCCTCAGAAGCGCTGCCCCATTGCAAAGGAAGTGGGGATCAGCAGTGCTTACCCCAACTAAAGGATACCTGCACCATGGCCTTTGGAACCCTCCTGATTCTCTACCTCTCTCAGGGTAGAGGCCTTAATGGTGACTCCTACCCCTCAGGATCACCAACTGTTTCCTCCTGGTGAGGCTGGCTGCGCTGACTGCCTCTGCCACCACCTCCCAGGAGCTATTCAAGAGGGTGGGTTTGAGTCTGCAGCCCACCGTGGGGAAGAGGGTGGCTACAGTGAGCATGTGGTAAGTGGAGAGCTTAAACACAGCTCCAGCTTAGACGTTTCACGCTAATTCCAGCTCCAGCAGTTGTAAAGCCCGCTATTCCAGGAATTACTCTCAAAGGCGGAGTGCTGGCTCATTTGCACGTCCTTGCTCACTTACCAAGTAATGCGCCCAACAGAAATGTAATCGCACGCTATTCAGTCCCGGCAGAAACACTTAGTCTCCCAAATAGAGAATTCCGGCCAACATCTTTCAAACCAATGACCCCTACCATCTAGAATGACGAGGGCAGCAGATACCTGGGAACACCAAGTTCCCCTCCAAGCCACTCACCATCCTGACTTGGAAATATATCACCATTCCTTCACTGACCCTGGTATTCGCCCTGACACTTACTGCCTAATGGCACTTTGGGTGTAGCTACACCACATGGACTGTTGTGGTTCAAGAAGGCAGCTCACCACCACCTTCTCGAGGGCAGTTAGGGATGGGCAATAAATATTGGCCTAGCCAACAATGCCCACATCACATAAATTAATTTTTTTAAAAAGAGTAGGTTATTTGGCCCCTCAAGCCTGCTCTATCATTCAATAATATCATGGCTGATCTTATTGTGGACTCAATTGCACTTTTCTGTCAGTCCCCATAACCCTTGAACCATTGACACTCTTGCCTCTCAAGAATCTAGTTCACTCTGCTTTGAATATATTCAATAACCTAGCCTCCATTGCCTTCTTGGGAAGAGAAATCCACAGAGTAATGACCCTCAGAGAAAAAAAAATTCTCATCTGCCTTCAGTGGGAGCTCTCTTATCTTTGAACTTTGTTGCTTCATTTCAGTCTCCCCCTGGCGAAGTGGGTTAGTGCTGAGGTCCCAGGTTCGTTCCCGGCTCTGGGTCATTGTCCGTGTGGAGTTTACACATTCTCCCCGTGTTTGTGTGGGTTTCACCCCCACAACCCAAAGATGTGCAGGGTAGGTGGATTGGCCACGCTTAATTGCCCCTTAATTGGAAAAAATGAATTGGGTACTCAAATTTTTTTTAAAAATGTCAGTCTCCCTTACGAGAAGAAAAGGCCTTAAATCCCGGCCCATAAGTCTTCCTGATTTTTTTTTTGTACCTTTTCTTGAATGATTTTGGTAAAACAGATACCTGAACCCCTTGCTGCTCTGTAGATCCTACTCTGTCCCACATTGAACTCCTTGTACAATAATTGTGTCCACACTGCCCCTTTGCAATGTCCGCTTACCAACCACATATCGTATTGTGCCTGCCGACATTGTGTCTGTAAGGCTGCATATGCAATTTGCTACTTAATCCAAGAAATATGGAGGGATATTTAATTGATTTACTTAATATTTAAATCATGCACTATTTTTTCTTTACATAGCTGTAAAAACAGCTATGTTTGGGCAGCACGGTAGCATGGTGGTTAGCATCAATGCTTCACAGCTCCAGGGTCCCAGGTTCGATTCCCGGCTGGGTCACTGTCTGTGTGGAGTCTGCACGTCCTCCCCGTGTGTGCGTGGGTTTCCTCCGGGTGCTCCGGTTTCCTCCCACAGTCCAAAGATGTGCGGGTTAGGTGGATTGGCCAGGCTAAATTGCCCTTAGTGTCCTCAAAAATAAGGTTAATGGGGATTGTTGGGTTACTGGTATAGGGTGGATACGTGGGCTTGAGTAGGGTGATCATTGCTCAGCACAACATCGAGGGCCGAAGGGCCTGTTCTGTGCTGTACTGTTCTAATTCTAACACATATTTATCCTGTTCCTTTTAACTGATTTATTGCTTATCTTTAATGTAGAGCTACTTTGTTTGTCAAGGACAGTAATATTTACAATGTGATAAATTCAGTCTTGCTGACAAGCTAGCTACTATCTCCTATTTTAAGTTGTATTGCATATTTATGTGGTTTTCTTTTGAATCTTTGTGAAAATAGCCTTGGACAAAATTTAAAACATAAAGGTTAATGATTGCTTAGGCAGAAGGTGATATCATTTGTTTGTGTTTGACAGCCAGATCTGTGTATTTAGTGCCTTGGGTTCATTTGCATCATCTCTTGCTGTTGTAATTCTGGAGGGTCTGGTCCTCGAGGAGATATAAGGTGTGTGTTACTGTATGCTCAATTTTATCAACTGACGATCCACTGCCATCCATTCATTTCCATAATTCGTTTACACTCATGCCATCTTATTTTCGTTTTCCAAACCAAAAGTTAAAGGGAAAGAATGAACCAGATCTGCAGACAACCAGCCTCTCATACAATACTCGATGCAAAACCATAGTTTAACTATGTCCTTGGCCTTTGACCAGTGCTGGGCGAGCTGAGCTGACAGTAGGGATGTTGCAAATACTGCTAATTTCAATGTTTGAGCTGTGTGCGGAGTGCAATCTGCCAGTGTTCTATCCCTCCAATGGCCATTTTTGTATCTCGAGAAAATTTGGATCCTAGGTTGCAACTAACAACAACGTTTGCATCCTTTTTGTTGCTGCATAGAGCAGTGAGAATACACGATTACCACCTACAAATGCACCTCTAGGTATGGACTTGGATTTTGGGTACCCACTGACCACTAATCCATGTGGTCAAGTCTCTTTCCGTAGAACTTTAGGCACACTTGTCCCAGAAAGGTGTAATTGAATAAAGATCTTTTTGTAAGAATGTTTTGTAATGCCAGAGACCACATGCCTTTTGTGACAAGGGAAAGAGATGGAAGAAGGCTGTTGTATTGGAGATGAACTCCAGCAGTGGGTCGCTCCAGAGCAACCTTCAGCCACTGCATGGAATAAGACCATAAGGCATAGGAGTGGAAGTAAGGCCATTCGGCCCATCGAGTCCACTCCGCCATTCAATCATGGCTGATGGGCATTTCAACTCCACCTACCAGCATTCTCCCCGTAGCCCTTAATTCCTCGCGACATCAAGAATTTATCTATCTCTGCCTTGAAGCCATTTAGCGTCCCGGCCTCCACTGCACTCCGCGGCAATGAATTCCACAGGCCCACCACTCTCTAGCTGAAGAAATGTCTCCGCATTTCTGTTCTGAATTTACCCGCTCTAATTCTAAGGCTGTGCCCACGGGTCCTCGTCTCCTCGCCTAACGGAAACAGTTTCTTTGCGTCCACCCTTTCTAAGCCATGTATTATCTTGTAAGTTTCTATTAGATCTCCCCTTAACCTTCTAAACTCCAATGAATACAATCCCAGGATCCTCAGCCGTTCCTCATATGTTAGACCCGCCATTCCAGGGATCATCCGTGTGAATCTCCGCTGGACACGCTCCAGTGCCAGTATGTCCTTCCTGAGATGTGGGGCCCAAAACTGGACATAGTACTCCAAATGGGGCCTAACCAGAGCCTTATAAAGGCTCAGTAGCACATCGCTGCTTTTATATTCCAACCCTCTTGAGATAAATGACAACATTGCATTCGCTTTCTTAATCACGGATTCAACCTGCATGTTTACCTTTAGGGAATCCTCGACTAGCACTCCCAGATCCCTTTGTACTTTGGCATTATGAATTTTCTCACCGTTTAGAAAGTAGTCTATGCTTGGATTCTTTTTTCCAAAGTGCAAGACCTCACATTTTCTCACGTTGAATTGCATCAGCCATTTCCTGCACCACTCTCCCTAAACTGTCTAGATCCTTCTGCAGCCTCCCCACTTCCTCAGCACTACCTGCCTGACCACCTAACTTCGTATCATCGGCAAACTTCGCTAGAATGCCCCCAGTCCCTTCATCCAAATCATTAATATATATGGTGAACAGCTGCGGCCCCAACACTGAACCCTGTGGTACACCGCTGGTCACCGGCTGCCATTCCAAAAAAGAACCTTTTATCCCAACTCTCTGCCTTCTGTCAGACAGCCAATCCTCAACCCATGCCAGTAGCTCACCTCGAACACCATGGGCCCTCACCTTACTCAGCAGCCTCCTGTGTGGCACCTTATCAAAGGCCTTTTGGAAATCCAGATAGACCACATCCACTGGGTTTCCCTGGTCTAACCTATTTGTCACCTCCTCAAAGAATTCTAACAGGTTCGTCAGGCACGACCTCCCCTTACTAAATCCATGTTGACTTGTTCTAATCCGACCCTGCTCTTCCAAGAATTTAGAAATCCCATCCTTAACAATCGATTCTAGAATTTTACTAACAACCGAGGTTAGGCTAATTGGCCTATAATTTTCCATCTTTTGTCTTGAACCTTTCTTGAACAAGGGGGTTACAACAGCGATCTTCCAATCGTCCGGAACTTTCCCTTACTCCAGTGATTTTTGAAAGATCTCAACCAACGCTTCTGCTATTTCTTCAGCCACCTCCCTCAGAACTCTAGGATGTAGCCCATCGGGGCCAGGAGATTTGTCAATTTTAAGACCTTTTAGCTTTTTTAGCACCATCTCTTTTGTAATGGCAACCATACTCAACTCAGCCCCCTGACCCTTTATAATTTTTGGGATATTACTCATGTCTTCCACTGTGAAGACAGACGCAAAGTACTTATTAAGTTCTCCAGCCATTTCCTCGTCTCCCATCACTAGCCTTCCAGAATCAGTTTGAATTGGCCCAATGTCTACTTTGGCCTGTCGTTTGTTTCTTATGTATTGAAAGAAACTTTTACTATCATTTCTTATATTACTGGCTAGCCTGCCTTCATATTTGATCCTCTCCTTCCTTATTTGTCTCTTTGTTAACCTCTGTTTGTTTTTGTAGCCTTCCCAATCTTCTGATTTCCCAGTGCTTTTGGCCACTTTATAGGATCTCTCTTTTTCTTTGATACATTTCCTGACCTCCTTTGTCAGCCATGGCTGTCTAATCCCTCCCCGGATAATCTTTCTTTTCTTGGGGATGAACCTCTGTACAGTGTCCTCAATTATGCATACAAACTCCTGCCATTTTTGCTCTACTGTCTTCCCCACTAGGGTCTGCTTCCAGTCGATTTTCGCCAGTTCCTCTCTCATGGCTTCGTAATTACCTTTATTTAACTGTAACACCATTACATCCGATTTTGCCTTCTCTCTTTCAAACTGCAGACTGAACTCAACCATATTATGATCGCTGCTTCCTAAGTGTTCCCTTACTTTAAGATCTTTTATAAAGTCTGGTTCATTACATAGCACTAGGTCCAGAATAGCCTGCTCCCTTGTGGGCTCCATGACAAGCTGTTCCAAAAAGCCATCTTGTAAGCATTCCATGAATTCCTTTTCTTTGGATCCACTGGCTACGTTATTTACCCAATCCACCTGCATATTGAAGTCACCCATGATCACCGTGACCTTGCCTTTCTGACATGCCTTTTCTATTTCCCGGTACATGTTGCGCCCCTGGTCCTGACCACTGTTAGGAGGTCTGTATATAACTCGCATTATGGTTTTTTTGCCTTTGTGGTTCCTCAATTCTACCCACACAGACTCCACATCATCCGACCCTATGTCGTTTAGTGCCATAGATTTAATTTTGTTCTTAACTAACAAGGCAACCCCATCCCCTCGGCCCACCTTCCTGTCTTTTCGATAGGTTGTATATCCTTGGATGTTTAACTGCCAGTCCTGAACCCCCTGCAGCCATGTCTCTGTGATGCCTACCACATCATAATCATTAACGATGATCTGTGCCATTAGTTCGTCTACTTTGTTACAAATGCTACGAGCATTCAGGTAAAGTGCCTTAATGCTAACTTTCTTATCATTACAGATATTGGAAGTCCTAAGATGTCCAAAGTTATCCTTCCTTTTGTTGCATTCCTAGTCTGCCTCAAGCTCAAATCCACCTGCCTACATGTTATCCTCCTGCGTATCTTGCCATTTAACTCCATGCTCCCTGTCACTTTCACTTTCCCTTGAGTAGATCTCAACATGCTCTCGTTGTAAATTGTCAATGACGTTGTCAAAACGTAATGTTTTGTATGAATAAACCAATGGGAAGAAAAGCTATACACATTGATCTTTCTTTCAGGATAAAGCTTCCATCCCATTAAATACGTACCTGTAATTCTGTGCATTGAGCAACAAACCCAATCCCACATAATACAATATCGAATTCTCATGCAGAGTCACCCTGTGTCACCCTAGGTAATGAGCTGTTCATTGTTGCTCTTGAAAGCTATTCCCTGTCTCCTGTCAGCCTGCAGTATCATGACCCAGCTACAAACCACAGGAAATAACACTCTGGAAGCTGGCACTTCCGCTGAGTAATAAAGCAGCCTTGCTTTACACCACATTCAAGTACATGCATAAAGGCAGAGCTTAAGACATCTCCTTTCCTGGACTGCCAAATGGCAATCATAAAATATATCTGTGCTACAACTCCCATAACCATCACAAATATGTAGATTTAGTGTCCATCTGATAAGTGGCTTGTGTGCAGAAACCATATATGATGGCCACCAGTACCCATCTGAACATTCATACTGGTCTGCGCATAGGTGGTAAATCATTGATATCATTTACAGAGCCAACCCTGTAAAAGCTGCTGTATTATGTGCTAAAATGTAAATGCCTCATGGTTCTTATGATATATTGGACAATATTTTGAATTATTGACAGCTGGAAAAGTGTGAACGAGGAGGCCCAAGTGCAGCAGGCTCATCATGTTGACATTACTCCATTGGCAGTAGGAAGCAGGTCGATTATCAAGGATTTCATAGCACAGCATTTGGAAAGCAGTGGTATAATCAGACAACGTCAACATGGATTTATGACAGATTCGACTTCCGGGCGGCGAGCGAGGAGGTCGCAGGGAGAGGGGCTCCCGCAAGCGCCAGGAAGGAACCCCCCCGACAGGCCGGACGGCGGAGGAGGAGCGGGCGGCAACGGCGGAGGAGGAGCGGGCGGCAACGGCGGAGGAGCGGGCGACAACGGAGGAGCGGCGGGCGGCAGCGGCGGGCGGCAGCGGCGGGCGGCAGCGGAGGAGAAGCGGAGGAGGAGCGGGCGGCAGCTGAGGAGGAGCGGGCGGCGGCGGAAGGCGGAGGCGAGGAGCGACGGCGACAGGGAGGCCCAGCAGCGGCAGGTCCAACCCCTCTCTCCCCCCCCCCCCCCCACGCGGGCCGGGAACGGTGCGGTAGCGGCGGGCCCTCTTCCCCCCCCCAAACCAGCAGCGGGACACCACCTTCCCCCCCCAATCAGCAGCGGGGACACCAACTCCTCCCCCCCCCCCCCCCCCCAACCAGCAGCGAGGACACCAACCCCCCCCCCCCCCCCCCCAACCAGCAGCGAGGACACCAACCCCCCCCCCCCCCCCCCCAACCAGCAGCGGGGACACAAACCCCCCCCCCCCAACCCCCCAACCAGCAGCCCCACTCGCCCCTCCCCCTCCCCCCAACTGCAGTGACCACCACGTGGCAAGGACAAAGGGGGACTCTCTCTCTCTCTCCTGGGCGAGTGGAGAGAGAAAACAAAAAAAAAAAGAGACTTATATTTCTGTTCTTTTTTTTAAAATAAAAACCCAAAAGAAAACTGGTAAAGAGAAAAGGGGTGAAATAAAGGGGTAAAGGAAAGAAGGGGGGAAATAAATTTTTCATTTTAAAAAAAAAATATATACATATATTTTATATATATATAAATAAAATTAAAATAGGGTGCGGAAAAGGGGGAAAAGAAGAACAAGGAGAGAAGAAACGATGAAGGGGAAGGGGGAGAAAAAAATGCCAGAAGGGACCCAAGAGAAAGGGGGCACCGGAGGTGGACGGGGCAAAGGGCAAACCAGCTTGGGCGAACGAGTCAACACGCGAAGCAGCGGGAAGAATGTATCGCCGCATCCAAAAGGGCTGGACGGGCGGGCAACCTCTCCCCTGGGGTTAGAGGGGGGCGTGAATTGGAAGGAAGCCATTGCAGAGGTGGTGAGGGAGCAGCTGCAGGCAATCAAGGCAGAGTTAAAAGCAGACACAGAGGCCGCAGCACAGGCAGCAGTGACCAGGGCCATGTCAGGGGTGCAGCAGGCTCTGACCAGAATGGAGGAGAAAGTGGATGCCCAAGGGAAGATACTGGAAGCCCACGGGGCAACCATTAAAGAGCTGGAGAAGGCAGCGACTGACGTGAGCGACCGGGTCATGTCCCTGGAGAGGGAAATGGCGAAACTGAGTGCAACACAGGGGAGCCTGAAGGGCAGGGTAGACGACCAGGAGATCAACTCGAGAAGGCAAAACATTAAGATAGTGGGCCTGCCAGAGGGGATAGAGGGTAGAAATCCCACAACATTCGTGGCTGCGATGCTGGGCTCCTTGGTGGGGCGGGAAACTTTTCCCACCCCACCGGAAATGGACAGAGCTCATCGGTCACTGCGCCCGAAGCCCAAGGAAGGGGAAAAACCGAGAGCAGTTATAGCCAGACTGCACCGGTACCGGGATAGGGAGACAATCCTGCGCTGGGCCAAGGAGAATAGAGCCTGCAATTGGGACGGGCACGCCATCAGAATCTATGAGGATTTTGGAGCGGACATAGCTAAGAGACGGGCGGAGTTCAACAGAGCGAAAGCAGCTCTCTATAAGAACAAAGTACGTTTTGGTATGCTGTACCCAGCAAAACTCTGGGTCACATACCAACACAAGGAATATTTCTTTACAGCCCCTGCCGAGGCGAATAGATTCGTTGAGGAGCACGGGCTGGAAAAACGCCATGGGAAGTAGGGACGAGGGGCCCATGGCAAGGAGATACGTCATGCCGACGGGGGGGTGGGGAGGGGCGAGGCAAAGCCAGCCCCCTCCCCCCTGGCAGGAGCACCCAGGAAAAACAACCCAATGCCCAAGGGCCCGCTCCAGGTGGGAGGCCAGGCCCCGGCACGAGGGAACGGGAGTACTGGAGAGGGGAGAGGGGAAGGGGGACAGCAACCTCCGAGCGGGGAGCCACCGTGCTAGCAGGAAAGCTAGCGAAGGGGGCGCGCAACAGAGCAGGGCCGCAGCGCACCCCCAACAGGGGGGAAGGCGCCAGGCAGGGGAGGGGGAGGATCACCCATCAAAGGTGGGAGAGCAAATGGGGACAGGAATGGGGGAGAGAGGGGCAATGGAGGGGTACACAGGGGTATCCCCGAAAGGGATAGAGCGGGGGGGGGGGGCACTCGGGGGGCGAGAGACCAGGGAGGGGAAATGCAGGGACGAAGGGACAAAAGAGGCCAGAAAGGGAATAGGGCCACAAAGTGCCACAGACAAGGGCTCGAAACAGGGAACTGCTGCAAACACCCACCCAGTACGGTCTGTGGGTGAAGGGGCCCCCCGGAGTGCAGGGGGCTACCCGCGTGGCGGACACACAGTGGACGGCCATGGCGGGTGTCCCCGGGACAAGGGGGAACCCCGGAGCGCAGGGACCCGACCGCATGGGGAGAGCAGTGATAGTGGACATCCTGGACGGCCCCCTAACAAAGGGAAACCCCAGAGGGCAGGGGCGCGTCCACCGGACAAATATGGTTAACCCCACAGGAGCAAGGGGGCAGAAGCCCCCCACCAGAATAGTCACCTGGAACGTAAGGGGACTTAATGGCCCAGTGAAGAGATCTAGAGTCCTCACCCACCTTAGAAACATGAGGGCCGACATAGTCTTCCTCCAAGAGACGCACTTGAGGGAGCAGGACCAACTGCGGGTAAGAAAGGGCTGGGTGGGACAAACCTATCATTCCTGTTATGGGGCAAGGGCCAGGGGGGTGGCGATCCTGATTGGCAAGAGGACAATGTTTAGGGCGACAAAGACGGTTACGGACCCAGGGGGACGGTATGTCATGGTCAGCGGGGCCCTGGATGGGGCGCCGGTAGTCCTAGTTAACGTGTATGCGCCCAACTGGGACGACACGAGCTTCATCCAAAAGACCATGGCAGAAATCCCGGACATAGCGACGCACCGACTAATCATGGGGGGGGACTTCAACTGTGTACAGGACCCAACGACGGACAGATCAAACCCCAGAACGGGGAAAACCTCAAACATGGCAAGGGAACTCAGTCACTATATGGAGCAGATGGGAGCAGTAGACCCCTGGAGATTCGCCCACCCGGGGGAGAAAGAATTCTCTTTCTTCTCCCCAGTACACAACGTGTACACCAGAATTGACTTCTTTGTGGTGGGGAAAACGGTGCTTCCAGAGATAGACAAGGTGGAATACTCCGCAATTGTGATATCAGACCACGCCCCACACTACATGGATGTGCGGCTAGAGACGGGAAGGGCCCAGCGCCCCAAATGGAGGTTGGACGGTGCCTTACTAGCTGACAAGGCCTTCAGCGAAAGGATAGCGCGGGCCATAGCGGAGTACACTGAGATCAACCAAAACGGGGAGGTCTCACCCTCCACGTTCTGGGAAGCGCTTAAGGCCGTACTAAGAGGGGAAATCATAGCCTACAAAGCGCAAAGAGATAGGGAGGAAAGGGTGGCTAGGCAGAAGCTGGTCGACTCCATACTGGAGGTAGACCATAAATACTCCGAGGCCCCGACCGTAGAACTCCTGGCGGAGAGGAAAGAATTACAAAGGAACTTTGACCTGCTCTCCACCAGGAAAGCAGTACACCAACTCCGCCAGGCACGCGGGGCCCTATACGAACACGGAGACAAAGCCAGCCGCCTGTTGGCCCACCAGCTGAGAAAGCAGGCAGCCAGCAGAGAAATTGCGCAAATCAGAGATACCAGAGGCACGTTGGAAACAGAACCAGAGAGGATTAACAAAACCTTCAAGGCCTTCTACCAAGAGCTGTACACCTCAGAGCCCCCAACGGGGAAGGCTGGGATGAACCGGTTTCTTGACGGACTGGACATACCAGTTGTGGGAGAGGGCAGAAAACGGGATCTGGAAGCACCACTAGCACTGGGAGAGATCATGGACAGCATTAGCTCCATGCAGGCGGGGAAGGCGCCGGGACCGGACGGATTCCCGGCGGACTTCTACAAAAAATTTGCGACAGCGCTGGCCCCGCACCTGCGGGAGATGTTCACAGACTCGCTAGCTAGGGGCACATTGCCACCCACGTTAGCACAGGCCTCAATCTCGCTGATACCTAAGAAAGACAAAGACCCAACGGAATGTGGGTCATACAGACCCATATCTCTGCTGAATGCAGACGCCAAAATACTGGCCAAAATCCTAGCCAAGAGGCTAGAAGACTGTGTACCTGAGGTGGTCACAGAGGACCAGACGGGCTTTGTCAAAGGTAGACAGCTTACCGCGAACATCAGGCGCCTGCTGAACGTGATAATGACCCCCTCCGGGGAGAGAACACAAGAGGTGATCGTCTCCCTGGACGCAGAAAAGGCCTTCGACAGAGTCGAGTGGAAATACCTCATAGAGGTACTGGAGCGGTTCGGGCTTGGAACAGGGTTCACCGCTTGGGTAAAGCTCCTGTACAACGCACCCATGGCGAGTGTACAGACCAACAATACCAACTCCCAATACTTCCAGCTGCACAGGGGCACCAGACAAGGATGCCCACTGTCCCCGCTGCTGTTCGCACTAGCAATTGAACCGCTAGCAATCGCGCTCAGGGCAGCAAAAAATTGGAGGGGGATCCGAAGGGGAGGTAGAGAGCACAGAGTCTCACTCTATGCGGATGATCTGCTCCTCTATATCTCGGACCCACAAAGCAGCATGGACGGAATCATCGCGCTCCTGAAAGAGTTTGGAGCCTTCTCGGGCTACAAACTCAACATGAGCAAAAGTGAGATCTTCCCAGTACACCCGCAAGGGGGGGGGGGGGGCAGCACTAAAGGGGCTGCCGTTCAATCAAGCCCGACATAAATTCCGCTACCTGGGGATCCAAATAGCCCATGACTGGAAAGGGATCCACAAATGGAACCTCACCAGCCTGACGGAGGAAGTTAAAAAGGACCTGCAAAGATGGAACACACTCCCGCTCTCCCTCGCGGGGAGAGTTCAGACGATCAAAATGAACGTACTGCCCAGGTTCCTCTTCCTGTTTAGATCCATTCCGATCTACATCCCCAAGGCCTTTTTCAAAGCGCTGGACAAACTCATCATGGCGTTCGTATGGGGGGGTAAAAATGCTAGGATCCCAAAGAAGGTCTTACAAAAAACAAAAACCAGGGGAGGGCTAGCCCTCCCGAATCTACAATTCTACCACTGGGCAGCAACAGCCGAGCGAGTAAGGGGATGGATCCAGGAGCCAGAGGCTGAGTGGGTGCGTGCGGAGGAGGCCTCCTGCATGGGAACCTCCCTCCGGGCCCTCGCCACGGCAGCACTCCCATCCCCACCCAAAAAACACTCCAGCAGCCCAGTGGTGACAGCCACCCTCCAATCCTGGAACCAACTGCGGCAGCAACTTGGCCTGACCAAAATGTCGAACAGGGCTCCCATCTGCAACAACCATAGGTTCACACCAGCACTGACTGACGCCACCTTCAAAAGGTGGAGGCAGGACGGGGGGACACTGACAGTCAGGGACCTATACACGGACGACAGGATCGCAACACTGGACGAACTGACAGAGAAGTTTCAGCTAGCTGGGGGGAACGAGCTACGGTACCTGCAGCTCAAAAACTTCCTACGAAAGGAGACAAGGACGTACCCACAACCGCCACGACAGACACTACTGGAAGACCTACTGGACGCAAGTATCCTAGAGAAAGGGAACTGTAGTGACATGTATGACCGACTGGTAGATAGGGACGACACCGTACTGGACGCAACAAGAAGGAAATGGGAGGACGACCTGGGGATGGAGATAGGGTGGGGACTCTGGAGCGAAGCACTGCATAGGGTCAACTCCACCTCCACGTGCGCAAGGCTCAGCCTGACGCAACTAAAAGTGGTACATAGAGCCCACTTAACAAGAACCCGTATGAGTAGGTTCTTCCCGGAGGTGGAAGACAGATGTGAACGGTGCCAAAGAGGCCCGGCCAACCACGCCCACATGTTCTGGTCTTGCCCCAGACTCGTGGAGTACTGGACAGCCTTCTTCGAGGTTATGTCCAAAGTGGTGGGAGTGAGGGTGGAGCCATGCCCGATAGTGGCGGTCTTCGGGGTTTCAGAACAGCCAGATCTATTCCTGGGGAGGAGGGCGGACGCCCTTGCCTTTGCCTCCCTGATCGCCCGCCGTAGAATCCTGTTTGGCTGGCGGTCAGCAGCACCGCCCAGAGCTGCGGATTGGCTGTCCGACCTCTCGGAATCTCTCCAAATGGAGAAAATCAAATTTGCCATCCGAGGGTCGGACGACGGCTTCCACAGAACGTGGGAGCCATTCATGCAACTGTTCCGGGACCTATTTGTGGCCAAGGTACAAGAGGAAGAATAGTCGGGGGAAGGTAGCGGGAGGGGCTACAGGTTCGGTACGGGGGTTCGATGGCTAGCTAAGGCCCAAAACCAAACTAAATAAACATGTTGGGGGGGGGGGGGGGGGGGGCGGGCGCAGTTACTACTACGAAGATGCTTACCTGTAAATATGTATGTTAATTTTTGCGTGTTTGTTTGATGTTTTTTTTTTTCTTTCTCCTAACAATTTGTAATTTGTTCAATATAAAATATGAAAACTGAATAAAAACATTTATAAAAAAAAAACATGGATTTATGAAAGGGAAATCATGCTTGACAAATTTACTGGAATTCTTTGAAAATGCAACTAGTGGAGCCAATCAGGGTGAGCACTGGTGGATGTGGTTTATTTAGACTTTCAGAAGGCTTTTGACAAGGTCTCACATAGCGGATTACTATGTAAAATTAAAGCGCATGGAATTTGTGGGCTGTATCTTGAGATGGATAGAAAGTTAGTAAGCAGACAGGAAGCAGAGAGTTGGAATAAATGGGTCTTTTTCCGATTGGCAGACAGTGATTAGTGGGGTACTGCAGGGATCTGTGCCAGGACCCTAACTGTTCACATTATATAGTAATGATTTGGACAAGGGAACTAAATGTATTATCTCCAAATTTGCAGATGATACAAAGTTGGGTGGGAGGGTGAGCTGTGAGGAGGATGCAGATATGCTTCAGCAGGAATTGGACAGACTAGGCAAGTGGGCATATGCATGGCACATGCAGTATAATGTGGATAAATGTGAGGTTATCCACTCGGTAGCAAAAATAGGAAGGCAGATTATTATTTGAGCATGAATAAATTGAGAGAGATGGATACTCAACGAGACCTTGTGCATCAGTCGCTGAAAGTAAGCATGCAGGTACAGCTGGCAGTAGAGAAGGCAACTGACATGTTTGCCTTCATAGTGAGAGGATTTGAGTATAGGAATAGGGCAGTTTTACTGCAATTGTATCGGGTGTTGGTGAGGCCACACCTGGAGTATTGTGCACCGTTTTGGTGTCCTTGGCTGCAGAAGGATGTCCTTGCAATGGAGGGAGTGCAGCAAAGGTTTACCAGACTGATTCCTGGGATGGTGGGATTGTCATATAAGGAGAAGCTCAAATGGTTAGGATTATATTCATTGGAGTTTAGAAGAGTGAGAGGGATCTTATTGAAACTTTAAAAATTCTAACAGGATCAGATGGTATATTCAGAAAGAATGTTCCCGATGGTGGATGAGTCCAGAACTAGGGATCATAATTTGAGGATAAGGGGTAAACTTTTAAAGACTGAGATAAGGAGAAATTTCTTCACCAAAAGAGTGATGAATCTGTGGAATTTACTACCACAAAACGTAGTTGAGGCCAAAACATTGTGTGATTTCAAGGAGGAATTAGATATCGCTCATTGGGCTAAAAGGATCAAGAGATGTGTATGGGGGTGGGGGAGATGGGATCAGGGTATTGAATTTTATGATCAACCATGATCATAATGAATGGTGGAGCTGACTCGACAGGCCGAATGGCCAGCTCCTGCTTCTATGTTACTCTGGAGTGCTGAGATCTCCTCTTTTGGTGGGGCTGTTGCCTCCTCGGCACGGTCTTGGCCACATCCCTCACTATTTCTTATGTCTTCGTGTCAAGAAAATCTTGCATATATTCCTATTTTGCATGTATAATTTCATTGTGTACAAATTTTATTTTTTTAGAAATAATAGAACAATTAATGAACGCCATATAATGAATTTTCACTTTGGAAATTAGCATTTTTCAAGCCCCATTCTGTATTATGAAGTTAATAATTGTACATTGCCATCAAGGTGCAGTCAATTAGTGTGACATTAATCATGTCGAGGCGCATGGCCATTTTAACCTGCCTCCCAGTTGAGGTTAACTGCTCCAAGTAAACTATAACCGGACATAACTAGTTAAACAAGTTGGAAAATCGGTTTGAAATGTGTTCTGGTTGGTTTCTGGGCCCAGGTTCATGCCAGTTATTTAAGTTAGGATCTGACCTTGTTACAACTGTTTTTTTTCCCTTCTGTTGTGCAAGACCTACAGTGAACCAACCACACACTAATTCAGCAGAATGTAGCTCAACGGATGTACTGCTACAAAGGCTGTTTGTCCGAGAGGATTAAAATTACAGATTTCACCCTGAAAGTATTGAACAATGTCCAGGTGTTTCATTGTGAGTGGCACTGTTGGTAGACTATTGGACTTTTGCAATCGTTTCACAATCGCAATGGAGCCATTGTGTTAATCCAGACCACATTGTGTCACTGGACAGTTACTAGGAGCAGCAATCTTGGTTAATTTTCCACTGCCCGTTCCTGAGGATAAGACAGGAGTGAGCTTCCCTACGTCGTGTTTCTCACTGGTAGTAGGGGGCCCGCCAGCGGCAGGATCTCCTGCTCCCACCACTGTCAATGGGATTTTCCATTGAATCCACCCCACACTGCCGAGAAACATGTGCCAGTGATATGCTGTTGGCAGTACCGAAAGATCCGCCAGCATCAAGAGTTGGAAGATCTCGCCCAAGGTATCTCACCACTAAGAGTAAATACTGGATATTTTGGTAGTCAGTGTAACCCCGTCCAATACTGCCTTTATGTCCTGAACTCTATTTGAACCCACCGGTGCAGGCTTGTTTTGGGGGTGAATTTGATTAATCTCTTCAGTCCCTCCCATTGTAAATGTTTGTCTGACTAAGCCACTGTAAATGGGGGAGCTGTGGAGATTCAACCTCGGCAAATCTCAGCTTGCGATTAAATACCAAGAATACAATCGAGCTGGAAAACAGTCAATTGTAACTCCTACAATTTGGTGGTCATTGTTGCACAGAACCACAGCAGGGTTAGAAATAATAATCTGATCTGTAATTCTTGAGCTGCCAAATTAAACGCCAAAAATCAGGCTGACCAGCAATAAGTGGCGTGATTCTAATGTGTTGTGTGCAGCTGGCTTGCACTCCCAGATCTATGCTGGTACATGCACCTAATTTCAAACAGTCCCATTCAAAGAGCATTGCGTCATTCACAGCACCATGAGTCAGCTTCAGTTTCAATGCAGATAAAATGTTTATTTCTAAATATTCAAATCTTTGAAGGATTATAATGTATTTTTTTTTGAGAGATTAGCAAACTCCAGCATTTTCTTCCCAGGCCCCACACTCCATTTGTAGCTGACAGCAACTAGCCATAGGGTGCTCTAAATTGGCTGCGGAGGCTCTTGTGGGCACTGTTTCATTTTTGACATATCCGATCCTTGGTTGCCTCTTCCCATGGTTAAGATCGATGTATCTGAATGAGAATGAAAATTAAGCCTGTATTTTCGACCCTTTATGTCACTGGAAACTTCTCAATTATTTTGTTAAACTTTTTGCGCAGATTGATGTACTGAATTTTTAATTCAACCAATCTTGATAACTCATGCTCTTTCCAAGTTGGGAAGAGAGTGTACTAGTGACTGCTATCGTGTATATATTACAAGAAAGGGAGGTTTTAAAATGCTTATAAAATCGCTGATCCTTATTTGCTTGCTCAAATTAAAAACCTGGTCCTAGATCTTTCCTCTCTCCGTCCATATCTAGTTCAGGGCAATTTTAATTTATAAGGATTTGATCATCTTAAAACCATAAAATGTAGGGGCAGAAGTAGGCCGCTCAGCCCACTGAGTCTGCTCCATGATGCAATGAGATTATGGCTGAACTGATCTAATCCTCAACTCTACTTTCCTGCCTTATCCACATAACCTTTGATTCTCTTAATGATTAAAATTCTGTCTATCTCAGCCTTGAACATAGCTTTTTTTAATATAAGTTTAGAGTATCCAATTTATTTTTTCCAATTAAAGGGCAATTTAGGGTGGCCAATCCACCTACTCTGCACATTTTTGGCTTGTGGGGGTGAAACCCACACAAACACAGGGAGGATGTGCAAACTCCACACGGACAGTAGTGACCCAGAGCCGGGATTGAACCTGGGACCTCGGCGCCATGAGGCAGCAATGCTAACCACTGCGCCGCTGTGCTGTCCAGCCTTGAACATATTTAATGACCCAGCCTCCACAGCTCTCTGGGGTAAAGTATTGGACAGATTCATTATCCTGTGACAGAACAAATTTCTCCTCATCTCTGTCTCAAATGGGTGACCAGGAAGGGATGTCTTATGTCTCCCCCTGTTGTTCGTGCTTGCGATTGAGCCTTTGGCCATCACGTTGAGGAGTTTGGAGGTGTGGAGAGGGATAATGCGGGTGGGTGGGGGTGGGGGGGGGGGGGGAGAACATAGGGTCTCTTTGTATGCAGACGACTTGCTGTTGCATGTATAGGATCCGAGTGTGTCGATGTGTGGTATATTGGAGCTGCTCCGGGTGTTTGGTTTTTTTTCGGGGTATAAGCTAAATTTAGATAAAAGGGAATATTTTGTGGTGTCTCAGCCAGGGGTGGGAGGGCTACCATTCCGTAGGGCGGTGACTCACTTTAGAAATTTGAGGGTGCAGGTGGCATAGGATTGGGGGGTGCTCAGTAGGTACAATATTACTAGTTTGGTGGGGAGAGTGAAAGCGGATCTGGCAAGGTGGGACCTGTCGCTGGCAGGTTGGGTACAGACAATTAAAATTAATGTATTGACGCAATTTTTGTTTATTTTTCAGTGCCTGCAGATCTTCCTGCCAAAGGCATTTTTCAAGGAGGTTCAAAAGATGATTACCTCGCTTATATGGGGTGGGGGAGAAGCTGGGCCAGGATTAGGAAGTTGCAGTTGCAGAGAGGGTAGCAGTCAGGGGTGTTGGGTCCCCTCGAAATTACTGTATCATTACTAGGCGGCAAATGCTGAGAAGGTGAGGAGCTGTGTTTGGGGGGGGGGGGGGGGGGGGGGCGGCTCCCACTGGGTTAGACTGGAGGCAAGTCTGTGCAGGAGGTCGAGACTGAGGGCATTGGCCGCTCCCGATGACCACGGGGAAATACTCAGGGAGTCCAGTGGTAGGAGCGACATTGAAAATTTGGAGGGAGTTGTGCCAGCACTTTAGGCTGGGGCTGGAGTCAAGGAAAATGCCAATTCGGGGGAATCATAGATTTGAGCAAGGGAAGAGGGATGGGAGTTAGAACATAGAACATAGAACAGTACAGTACAGAACAGGCCCTTCGGCCCTCGATGTTGTGCCAAGCTTTGTCCGAAACCAGATCAAGCTATCCCACTCCCTGTCATTGTGGTGTGCTCCATGTGCCTATCTAATAACGGCTTGAAAGTTCCTCAAGTGTCCGACTCCACTATCACAGCAGGCAGTCCATTCCACACCCTAACCACTTTCTGAGTAAAGAACCTACCTTGGACATCCTTCCTATATCTCCCACCCTGAATCTTATAGTTATGCACCGTTGTAACAGCTACATCCACCCGAGGAAATAGTCTCTGAACGTCCATTCTATCTCACATCGGAGATGTGAGGAGAAGGGAGTCAGGGCACTAAAGGATTTGTTTCTGGTGGGCTGGTTTGCGGGACTGGAGGAGCTTGGGGCGAAATATGGGTTGGGGCAGGGGGAAATGTTTAAGTATATGCAGGTGAGATTTCGCTAAGAAGGAGATGCAGAGCTTTAGGTGGTACCGGCCCACACTGTTTGCGGAGGTGCTGATGACAGGGGGAGTGGAGAGGGGGGTGGGGGTATCGGCGATTTATGGAGAGATTCTGGGAGAAGACAAGGCACCCTGGAGGGGATAAAGATAAAATGGGAAGAAGAGTTGGGAGAGGACATGGAGGAGGGGTTGTGGTGTGAGGTGCTCCGGAGGGTGAATGCTTCAACTTTGTGTGCGAGGTTGGGGCCGATACAGCTGGAGATGGAGTACAGGGTGCACCTCACAATGGCGAGGATGAGCCGACTCTTTGAGGGGGTAGAGGATGTTTGTGAACGTTGTGGGGGAGGGGGGTGTGGTGCTAATCACGTTCATATGTTTTGGTCATGTCCAAAGCTGGAGGGGTATTGGAGGGAGGTCTTCAGGGTAGTCTCGAAGGTGGTACATGTGAAGCTTCAAACGGTCCTCTGGAAGTCATATTCAGGGGATTGGATCGGCCGGGGTTGGAAGCGTGTGCGGAGGCAAATGATTTAGCCTTCGCCTTGCTGATTGTCCGAAGGCAGGTCCTGTTGAGGTGGAGGTCAACTTCTCCACCCTATGCCCTGGCATGGCAGGGGATCTGTTGGAGTTTTTAAACACTCGAGAAGGTGAAGTTTGAGTTGAGGGGAAGGATGGAAGGGTTCTACAATTCATGGGCTTTGTTTATTATGCACTTTCAAGAATTGGATGACATCGAACATCGGAGGGGGAGTTGAGGAGGGGGAGCCCTTGGTCAGTCTATGTTGTTGGTGACTTTGTATGGGAACATGGTTGATTCCTGAATCTTTTTCTTTGCGTTTAAAATGTTGAGGGTTGGGCAGCACAGTGACGCAGTGGTTAACACAGCTGCCTCACGGCGCCGAGGTCCCATCTTCGATCCCGGCTCTCGGTGACTGTCCGTGTGGAGGTTTGCACATTCTCCCCATGTCTGCGTGGGTTTCGTCCCCACAACCCAAAGATGTGCAGGGTAGGTGGATTGGCCATGATAAATTGGCCCCTAATTGGAAAAATTGAATTGAGTACTCTAAATTTATATTTTAAAATGTTGACGGTTGTTTTTTGGTTGGTGGGAGGAAGGGATTGTATTTGTTACTGTTGATTGTTTGTTAGTGGGTGTAAATTTGGATGAAAATGTGAAAAAGAAGGAGAATAAAAATATATATTTTTTAAATACCTGAAATCAACCTAGTCATAGAGACATGGAATCATACAGTAGAGAAAAGGCCCTTCCAACCATCGTGTCTGCGTGATGAAAAACAACCACCGAACCATTCTAATCCCATTTTCCAGCACTTGGCCCATAGCCTTGTACACCCTGGGATCGCAAGTGCACATCTAAATACTACTTAAATGTTATGAGGGTCTCTGACTCCACCACCCTTTCAGGCAGTGAATTCCAAACTCCCACCACCCTCTGGATGAAAATATTTTTCCTCATATCCCTCTAAACCATCAGCACCGTACCATAACATCTATGCCCTCTAGTGAACCTTCTCTGAACTGCCTCCAATATCAGTATATCCTTTCTTAGATAGGGGACAAAAACTGTTCCAGGTGTGGTCTAACTAGTGTCTTGTGTAGTTTTGGCAGTTTTCCCCTATTTTTATACTCCATTCCCTTTGAAATAAAGGCCAACATTCCATTTGCCTTGCCAATTACCTGTTGAATTTTCATGCTAGCTTTTTGTGATTTATGCACAACGGACCCTCACATTCCTCTGTCCTGCAGTTTTCTTCAATCTTTTTTCATTTGAATAATATTCAGGACTTTTATTCTTCCTAAAAAAGTGCATAATTTCACATTTTTCTACATTATATTCCATCTGCCATGTTTTTGCCAATATCACTCTGTGTCATCCTCATCACTTGCCTTCCCACCTATTTTTGTGTCATCAACAAACTTGGCAATAGCCCATTCACTTCCCTTGTCCAAGTCATTAATATATATTGTGAGTAATTGTACCCCAGCATGGATTCCTGTGGGCCTCTACAAGTTACAGGTTGTCATCTTGAAAATGTTCCTCCTCTCCCAACACACTGTCGTCTATCAGTTAACCAATCCTCTATCCATGCTAATATACTACTGTGGTGAATGTGATTCACACTATATATAGTTGCCAATATATTCCATGTATATATGTTCATTATCTACCCATTGTAAGATCAATGCTGTATATAGTTGCCAATATAACTCCGTGTATATATGTTCACTATCCACCATTGTAAGTACAGTTGCACTATCCGACCACCAGGGGGAGTCACTCTGGGAGTACGTGAGAGTTTGTACTGGACTCCTCCCCCTGGGACCGATGTATAAAGATCAGTGCCTTAGAGCCAGCCTGCAGTCATCTGGAGTTCAACAACGAATAGGCTGGCTCTGTTGTAAGTGTATTAAAGCCTCTGTTCAGATCCAACTACACGTGTTCGCTGAATTGATGGTTCCATCAATTTAATACACTTAAGAAGCTGCCGAAGTAAAGCATGGAATCCGCTCTAAAATCAGGACGTCTAGAACTCGATCCGCAGGATGCAGAGGCGAAAGAAACCTGCCACTGGCTGAAATGTTTTAAGGCCTACCTGGCCGAAATCAGCACCGCTGAAACTACGGAGGAACAAAAGCTCAGCCTACTGCACGGGAGGGTAAGCCACAGAATTTCTACACAACTAAATCCAGCCGGTTCCTACACCGCAGCGCTGGCGATTTTGGACAAAATGTATATTAGGCCCATGAACGAGGTCTTTGCCTGCCATGTGTTCACGACTCGCCGACAACGGGCTACTGAAACTTTAGCTGAATTTGCACGTTTGTTGAACAATCTGTCAAATGACTGCAATTACCAGGCCGTAACCGCGGCCGAACATAGGGAGCTTGCTGTGCGGGATGTTTTTGTAGCGGACCTTCGATCTAGCTATGTACGCCAGAGACTATTAGAAAATGGGGCCCAGGGCTTAGAGACTACCGTAGAGGCTGCTATTACAATGGAAGTTTCCTTCTGCAGCCTCAACTCGTTTCCCGCGGACCCCGCTAACCCCGCATGGGCCCCCGACCTGAGGAACCCCCAAGCCTGTGCTGCAAGGCCCCCCAGCTATCGCGCTGCCACAGCCGGCCGCCCTACTATCCCAGTCAACTACTCAAACTATCCAGCTGCTCCAGCTAATTACTCAGCTCCCCCAGCCAGCTACTTAGCTCGCCAAACTAGTTATTCAACTGCTCCAGCCTGCCACTATTCAACTCCCCAAACCAGTTATTCAACTGCTCCAGCCTGCCACTTCTGTGGACAAAGCCAGCACCCGCGGTAGCACTGCTCAGCCCGATCCGCGACCTGCAGCAGCTGCGGGAAGAAAGGCCACTATGCTAAAGTGTGCCTCGGCAGAAGGGCCCCAGCCCTCAACACCCCAACAGTCCAAAAATATCGCCCCCAGCACCAGCAGGCCCACGGGGCCCGAAACGCTGCGGCCTACGCTCAGGCTCTGCCTCCTCCCGCCACGTGCGATCCATGGGGGCCGCCATCTTGGACGCCATCTTCATCACCACCCTCCACGTGCGATCCACGGGCCCTAGCTGCATCCCCAGACTTGAACAGCTCATTGGAAGAGTACGACCTCCCCGGGCAGTCACCACATGGCCCGCAACTCAGCGCAGTGTTCCTGCATCAAGCTCGCCAGAACGCAGCGGCATCTACTCGACAGGACGCCCGATCGGAAGAATTCGATTCCCCCGGGCACCCACCACGCGGCCCACAACTCAACACTGTCACCCTCGATCAATCTCGCCCCAAGCATCTGAGAAATTCGATGACGGAGGTCAAGATCAACGGGTACAACACGTCGTGCCTCTTCGACTCCGGGAGCACAGAGAGCTTCATACGCCCAGAGCTGGTAAGACGCTGTTCCCTCCCTATTTATCCCGTCAACCAAACTATCGCCCTCGCTTCGGGCTCCCATTTCATCTAAATCCAAGGCCGCACTACAGCAACGCTAACGATTTGAGGCGCTAGCTATTCCAAATTTAAACTGTATGTCTTGCCTGACCTCTGCGCGCCACTCCTCTTAGGCTTGGATTTCCAATGTAATCTCAAGAGTCTCACCCTCAGCTTCGCGGGCCCCTGCCCCCACTCACCATCTGCAGCCTCGCCACGCTGCGCATCGCCCCCCCCCCCCCTCCTCTCTTCGCCAACCTCACCCTGGATTGCAAACTGGTAGCCACCCGCAGCAGGCGGTACAGCCTGCAGGATAGGGTATTTATCAGAACGGAGGTCCGAAGGCTGCTCAGTGAGGGGATCATAGAGGCCAGTAACAGTCCCTGGAGAGCTCAGGTGGTGGTCGTCAAGACCGGGGGAAAATTCCGCATGGTCGTCTATTATAGCCAGACCATCAATCGTTTTACGCTCCTAGACGCGTATCCCCTCCCCAGAATTGCAGACATAGAACATAGAACAGTAAAGCACAGAACAGGCCCTTCGGCCCTCGATGTTGTGCCGAGCAATGATCACCCTACTCAAACCCACGGATCCACCCTATACCCGTAACCCAACAACCCCCCCTTTAACCTTACTTTTTAGGACACTACGGGCAATTTAGCATGGCCAATCCACCTAACCCGCACATCTTTGGACTGTGGGAGGAAACCGGAGCACCCGGCGGAAACCCACGCACACACGGGGAGGACGTGCAGACTCCACACAGACAGTGACCCAGCCGGGAATCGAACCTGGGACCCTGGAGCTGTGAAGCATTTATGCTAACCACCATGCTACCGTGCTGCCCATGGTAAACCAGATCGCCCAATATCGGGTATTTTCCACGGTGGATCTGAAGTCTGCATACCACCAGCTCCCAATCCGCCCGGAGGACCGCCACTACACGGCGTTCAAGGCCGATGGCCGTCTCTTCCATTTTCTCCGGGTTCCCTTCGGCGTCACTAACGGGGTTTCGGTGTTCCAACGAGCAATGGACCGAATGGTAGACCAATACGGGCTGCGGGCCACGTTTCCGTATCTGGATAATGTTACCATCTGCGGCCATGACCAGCAGGACCATGACGCCAACCTCCACCGTTTTCTCCAGACGGCCCAAAAATTAAACCTTGCATATAACAAGGAGAAATGCGTGTTCGGCACAAACAGACTAGCCATCCTCGGCTCCGTCGTGGAGAACGGAGTCCTGGGCCCAGACCCGGACCGCATGCGCCCCCTCTTAGAACTTCCCCTCCCCATGGCCCCAAGGCCCTCAAACGGTGCTTGGGGCTCTTTTCGTACTACGCCCAGTGGGTCCCCCAATATGCGGACAAAGCCCGCACACTCTTTAAGGCCACACTATTTCCCTGTCTGCTGAGGCGCGCCAAGCCTTCAGCTGCATCAGGGACGACATCACCAAAGCAGCCATGCGGGCGGTGGATGAATCCACTCCCTTTCAGGTTGAGAGCGACGCCTCGAGGTAGCGCTGGCAGCCACTTTAAACCAAGCAAGGCGGCCCGTTGCATTTTTCTCCCGTACCCTATCCGCTTCAGAACTCCGACACTCCTCAGTCGAGAAGGAAGCACAAGCCATCGTGGAGGCTGTCCGATACTGGAGGCACTACCTCGCAGGTAGGAGGTTCACCCTCATTACCGACCAACGGTCGGTCGCCTTCATGTTCAACAACTCGCAAAGGGGCAAAATTTGGTGGATTGAACTCTCCACCTACAATTACGACATCAAATAGCGACTGGGGAAGCTCAACGAGCCCTCGGATGCCCTATCCCGCGGGACATGCGCCAGCGCGCAGATCAGCCGCCTAAAAGCCATCCACGATGACCTCTGCCACCCAGGGGTCACCCAGCTCGCCCACTACATCAGAGCCCGAAACCTGCCTTTCTCCAACGAGGAGGTAAAAGCGGTCACCAGGGACTGCCCGATCTGTGCTGAGTGCAAACCGCACTTCTATAGACCAGACAGGGCCCACCTGTCAAGGCTTCTAGGCCCTTTGAACGCCTTGCGATCGATTTGAAAGGGCCACTCCCCTCCACTAACAAAAACATTTACTTCCTTAACATTATTGACGAGTTCTCCCGATTCCCCTTCGCCATCCCATGCCCCGATATGACCTCCCACACAGTCATTAGGGCCCTGCATAGTGTCTTCACCCTGTTCGGTTTCCCCAGCTACGTGCACAGCGATCGGGGTGCGTCCTTTATGCGTGATGAGCTGCGTCAGTACCTGCTCGGCAAGGGCATCGCCCCAAGCAGGACTACCAGTTACAACCCCAGGGGGAACGGACAGGTGGAGAGGGAGAACGCGACGGTCTGGAAGACCATCCTACTGACCCTCAGGTCCAGAAAGCTCCAAATTTCCCAATGGCAGGAAGTCCTCCCTGACGCACTCCACGCAATTAGATCCCTCCTGTGTACAGCTACCAACCAAACCCCTCACGAGCGGCTCTTCATTTTTTCCAGGGGCACTACCACAGGGGTCTCACTTCCAGCGTGGCTGAGGACGCCAGGCCCGGTTCTCCTAAGGAAGCACGTCAGGGCGCACAAAACCGACCCCATTGTTGAAAAGGTGCGCCTGCTTCATTCCAACCCACAGTACGCATTTGTTGAGTTCCCGGACGGTCGCCAGGACACAGTATCCCTCCGGGACCTGGCACCCGCTGGATCCAGCCCCCCATCTACCCCCACCGAGGAACTCCTTTCCCCGTTCCTTATGCGGGCGCCCCCGATTCTGCGAGCTCACCCCACCAGTCCCAAGCCCCAGCACCAGCCCGCCCCCTGTGCCCCCAGTCTCCATTCGACCAGGAGGTGTATGAGGCTCGGACAAGACTCGCCCCGGAGCTGGCAACTGTATCCCAGACCTTGATGCCCGCCCAGCCACCGCAAGAGGCTGCAACCCCGGTGCTCCACAGATCAAAACCGACAATTCGTCCACCGGACAGACTGACTATTTGCCCCATCACCCCCGCTGGACTTGATTTTTTTAACAGGGGGTGAATGTGGTGAATGTGATTCACACTATATATAGTTGCCAATATCACTCCATGTATATATGTTCGTTATCTACCCGTTGTAAGATCAATGCTGTATATAGTTGCCAATATAACTCCGTGTATATATGTTCACTATCCACCATTGTAAGTGCAGTTGCACTATCCGACCACCAGCAGGAGTCGCTCTGGGAGTACGCTAGAGTTTGTACTGGGCTCCTCCCTTGGCTCCGCCCAGGACTCCTCCCCCTGGGACCGATGTATAAAGATCAGTGCCTTAGAGCCAGCCTGCAGTCATCTGGAGTTCAATGACGAATAGGCTGGCTCTGTTGTAAGTGTATTAAAGCCTCTGTTCAGATCCAACTACACGTGTTCGCTGAATTGATGGTTCCATCAACTACCACAACACCACAGACTCTTATCTTATTAGGTAGACTTTTGCGTTTATCCTATCGAATGCTTTTCAGAGATCCAAGTATATTACATCTACTGGTTCCCCTGCTCATTACCATTTCAAAGAATTCTAATAAATTGGACAGGCCTGATTTTCCCCTTCATGAACTGTGTTGACTCTGTTGATTATATTTTGCATTTCTAAATGCTCTGCTATTACATCCCTTGTAATGGACTCTCACATTTTCCTAATGACAGAAGCTAAGCTAACTGGCGTAAGATTTATCTTCTCCCTCTTTATTATCTTTTGGTCATCTTTTGTTGGGTTTTAAAACTTTCCCAATCCTCTGACTTGCCACTATTCTTTACCACATTCTCTTTTTTTTATTTTAGTTTAATACTATTCTTCACTTCCTTGGTTAACCATGGTAGATTTGAGGGCAGCACGATGACACAGTGGTTAGCACGGCTGCTGAGGTCTCGGGTTCGATCCTGGCTCTGGGTCACTGTCCGTGTGAAGTTTGCACGTTCTCCCTTATATTTGCGTGTGTTCCGTCCCCACAACCCAAAGATGTGCAGAGTAGGTGACTAAATTGCCCCTTAATTAGAAAAAATGAATTGGGTAATCCAAATTTATTTTTAAAAACTTGGTTGATTTATCCCCTTCTTTTCAACCTTCCTCACTGGATATATATTTGTTAGAATCATAGAATCCTTACAGTGCAGCAGGAGGTCATTCTGCCCATCGAAGCTGCACTGATCCTTCAAATGAGCATTCTACACAGGCCCACTCCCTGCCCCGTAACCTAACCTGCACATCTCGGGATACTAACGGGCAATTTAGCATGGCGAATCCACCTAGCCGGCACATCTTTAGACTGTGGAAGGAAACCAGAGCATCCAGAGTAAACCCACGCAGACACTGGGAGAACGTACAAAATCCACACAGTGACCCAAGTCTGGAATTGAACCCAGGCCCCTGGCACAGTGAGGCAGCATTGCTAACCTCTGCGCCACCCTGTTGTGAATCATGAACTACTTTCAGAAATGTCTGCCATAGTGGACCAACAGACTTTCCTGCTAAACGCCTTCCCAGTCCACTCCAGCCAACTTTGCCCTCATTCCTTTATAATTACACTTACAGGGCAGCACGGTGGCCTAGTGGTTAGCACAACCGCCTCACGGCGCTGAGGTCCCAGGTTCGATCCCGGCTCTGGGTCACTGTCCGTGTGGAGTTTGCACATTTGCCCCGTGTCTGCGTGGATTTCGCCCCCACAACCCAAAAATGTGCAGAGTAGGTGGATTGGCCACGCTAAATTGCCCCTTAATTAGAAAAAATAATTGGCTAATCTAAATTTATAAAAAAAATAATAATTACGCTTACTTAAGTGTAGCACAGTTGTTTCTGACCCAGGTTTCTCACACTCAAATTAAATGCTAAATTCTGCCATGTAATTGTCACTGCTTCCTAGTGGATCGCTTACTCTAAGATTTTTTAACATAAACCTGCCTCGTTGCACTCCTCATTTGGATTTCGACCCCAAGGAAGAGGCACAAATAGGCAGTGTACCTACTGGACAGGATCTCACATCTAAATCTGCCAGACAGAGTTGCTCAGGAGAATCTTCGGCAGGACAGTGCAGTGCTAAACAGAGCTCCAGGGTCTCTGGTGAACAGCCTACAAAGAAGAAACTTACTCGGGAACAATGCAGTATAGAGATTATTTCTTGAGGTATGGTTTTGCCAATTATGCCAGTGCAAATAAGGATGCAAAGCCCATGTGCGTTATATATATAAGCAGGCAAATACTGGAAAATGAGAGAAGTTTCAGATTTTGAAAGCGAAGTGGTGGAAAATTTTGAGACCCTAGAGTCTGTTATTAACTGACATCTGACTCCAAACGAAAAGACTATGCCACTGTACCTGACCTGTAACAGCACATTAAAAACAAGCCAAAACATCCATGAGCCTACTTGTGACAATAAGCGATTTGCATTTCATTCCTTACGCACCAAGTGACCAGAGGTGATACATTTGACTTCACAGCAATTACTGATCCTAGACTTAGGCTGAAGGGTTTTTATATCCAACATTGAAATACAAAAACACTCAAAACAGCTTCCGGTTTCATCCAACATTTGTAAAATAAGGCCGAGTTGGATTGGCCATGTCATCACAGCCTGTCAATCGGGTCATGCTGCCTACTGGAAGGTGGAAGACGACAGTGGCCAAAGGTAAATTGGTGTTAGACTATCAGTCAAGATTTCCAACTGGTCAACAGACACTGGGATGACACAAGAACATAGCTTGTGGAGAGGAAAGACAAGTGCTGCTTCATCTGTCTCTTGATGCAGGTGTTATTAATACCAAGTCTAAGTCAGGCACGGAACTTTAAAGCGTTTTTGAAACTTTTTTTCTCCCGTGACACACTCTTGCCAATCCGCCGACATTCAAGACCCACGCCGGCAGACCTTCACGACCCACCTTTAATGCGAAAGGGGAGTTTGGTTGTTCCTCACGATTTCACTCTAATAATAATAATCTTTTATTGTCACAAGTATGAAGTTACTGTGAAAAGCCCCTTGTCGCCACTTTCCGGCACCTGTTTGGGTAATCTGGTAGGGGAATTGAACTTGCGCTGCTGGCCTTGTTCTGCTTACAAACTAGCTGTCTAGCCCATTGAGCTAAACCAGCTCTAATCAGGTTCACAGGAGGAGAGGGCAAGTGTATATGGGGTATAGAGTTCTGCCAGTTCTTTTGTGCAGTCGTCATCTTTGTCAGAACAGAAAATCCAATCTTTCACATGTAGGCCATTGTGAAGGGCAACGGCACAAAAATGTTTGTTTTACTCAGCACTGGATAGTCCTGGGTGATGCTACTCCAGAATGCTGACAGCCTCATGGACTTTTTGGCTTGTTACAGAAATTACAGGTCAGGGACAGTAGCATAGTCTTTTCGTTTGGAGTCAGCTGTAAGTTAATAACAGACTCTAGGGTCTCAACTCAAAAGGAATTTCTCACCCACCACTTCGCTTTCAAAATCTTAAACTTCTCTCATTTTTCAGTCCTTCCCTGCTTATATATAACGTACATGGGCTTTGCATCCTTATTTGCACTGGCACAATTGGCAAAACCATACCTCAAGAAATCATCTTTATACTGCATTGTTCCCGAGTAAGTTTCTTCGTTGTAGGCTGTTCACCAGAGATTATCATAGAATTTACAGTGCAGAAGGAGGCCACTCGGCCCATCGAGTCTGCACCGGCTCTTGGAAAGAGCACCCTACCCGAGGTCAACACCTCCACCCTATCCCCATAACCCAGTAACCCCACCCAGATCCTGGAGCTCTGTTTAGCACTGCACTGTCCTGCCGTAGATTCTCCTGAGCAACTCTGTCCAGCAGATTTAGATGTGAGATCCTGTCCAGTAGGTACACTGCCTATTTGTGCCTCTTCCTTGGGGTCAAAATCCAAATGAGGAGTGCAACAAGGCAGATTTATGTTAAAAAATCTTAGAGTAAAAGAGCCAAAAGGAAGCAGTGACAATTACATGGTAGAATTTAGCATTAATTTTGAGTGTCAGAAACCTGGGTCAGAAACAACTGTGCTACACTTAAGGAAGCGTAATTATAAAGGAAAGAGGGCTAAGTTGGCTGGAGTTGATCAAGCAGATACTGTCCCCTGGTGGTTTTGCTCCTTGATCTAACCAAAACTGGCACCTGCAGGTTCATGATGCATAGGATCTGCGGGGAGGTTCAATTCCAGCTGCTTGTTCAAGACCTTTGAAAGTAATCACCCAGTGTCGTCTGGTATGCTCAAAATCTTCAATGACCGACACATTGCTGAATACTGTGGTTGATAATCAAAATTGATCACAATATAAGAACATAGGAAATTGGAGTTGGCTATTTGACCTTTTGAGTCTGTTCTGCCGTTCAGCGAAATCATAGCAAATCTTCAACTCAACTTCACCTTCCTGCACTTGGATAACCCATAATTCCATTAGTACCCAAAAACCTGTCAACCTCTGTCTTCAAGTGACTCAGTAACTGAGTGCACAGCTCTCTGAGGGAGAGAATTCCAAAGAATCGTAACCATTTGAGGGAAGAAATTTCTCCTAATCGTGGGCATAAATGGCTGACCCCTTTATTCTAGTGACCCCCAAGCTCCGGATTTCCTAGACACTGGAAACACATTATCAGCATCTACCTGTCAAACCACTTCAGAATTGTATATGTTTCAATTATCGTTCTTATAAACTACAGGGGTTATAGATCTAGTCTACTCAATTGTTCCACCTGAAAAATCCCAGGAAACAACCCAGTAAATCTTCATGATCTAATTTCACGTTCAGTTCAATTTTGGCTAAACAAAGTCACACCACCATCGAATGGTGGAATAGCCCAAACTATTCTTGAGGATAAGGTAATTCGAGGACGTGTTTGGTAGGACTTCATTAATCAAGGTCCAGCAGGCAAACCCAGAGTTACATAGATTAGCACAGTCAGCTCTCTCAGAAATTGAGGCTGAGGGATTCCAGAGTGCTACTACATTTAGAACGGAGTGGCAACATCATCTGAGACCTGCTGACGAGGAATGGATGGTTGTTCATTGGTTAGTTGTGCCACCCAAATATCGTAGGGAAATGCTGCGGGTAGCACAGCAGATACCAATGGCAGAACATGTGGGAATTCGAAAAACTCGGGCACCAGTCAACAGACAATTTTCCTGGCCAGGATTGCATAAGGATGTAGTGCAATTCTGTAGAACCTATCATATCCATCAGGTAATAGGTAAACCATAACATGTGATTAGATCAGCACCTTTGATACTCATACCAGTATTTGAAGAATAATTCAGTCGGGTATTGGTAGATTGTGTAGGATCATGCAGGGCATCAGTACATTCTTACGGTCATGGATATACCTACCCGATTACTAGTATCAATACCTTAAAGAACAATTGTAGCTAAGGTAGTCGTGGAAAAGTTGACATTTTTGACATGCTACGCTTAAAAGTACAATCTGACCAGGGTTCTAACTTCATCTAAAATATTCCAGGGGATAATTTGTAGTTTATGTATCAAATGGCTAAAGTCTACTGTCACCCACAAACTCGGGACGCTTTGGAGAGATATCATCAGACTCTCAAACCCATAATTATGCCTTTATTTCCATGAATGTCAAAAGATTGGAACAAGGGATTGGATCTTTACTATTTGCCATGAGGGATTCTCCAAACTAATCCATTGTGTTTATCCCAATTGAATTGGTCTATGGCTGTGAAATACAGGGTCCATTTAAAGTTGATGAAAGAGAAGTTTCTAAAACAAAACAAATCCTCAATGTTGGATTATGTGTCCATATTTCTGTTGGGGAGGGTTTGATATTGCAAGGGGACGGGAACCGATACAGGAAGTCGAAGGGAAGTAAGGTGGGGACAGAAACAAAAGGCAGTAAAGAGAAAAGTGGGAGGCAGAGAAACCAAAGACAAAAATCAAAAATGGCCACATTTCATCTTAATTCTAAAAAGGCACTAAATGTTAAAAAGAATAAGCCTGAAGGCTCTGGATCTCAGTGCGAGGAGCATTTGTAATAAGATTGCTGACTTAACTGCGCTGACAATCATTAACGGATATGATGTCATTGGGATCACAGAGAACTGGCTCCAGGGTGTTTAAGGATCAGAAATCAATATCCAGGGATATTCAATATTCAGGAAAGATAGAAGGAAAGGAAAGGGAGGTGGGGTAGTATCACTGGTTAAAGAGGAGATTAATGCAATGTGGAATCTGTATGGTCAAGCTGCGGAACACCAAAAGGCAAAAACGTTAGTGGTAGTTGTGTACAGACCACCAAACAGTAGTTGTGAGGTTGGGGATGATATCAAACAGGAAATTAAAGATGGGCGCATAAGAGTACAGCAGTTATTATGGGTGACTTCAATCTCGTATTGATTGGGCTAATCAAACTGGTAGCAATACGATGGAGGAAGATTTCCTGGAATTTACAAGGGATGGTTTTCTCTACCAATATGTTGAGGATCAGCACAGTAGCAGCGGGCAGCAACGTAGCAGTGTGCAGCATGGTCACACAGTGGGAAGCACAGTTGCTTCACAGCTCCAGGGTCCCAGGTTCGATTCCCGGCTTTGGTCACTATGTGTGGGGAGTCTGCCCGTTCTCATCGTGTCTGTGTTGGTTTCCTCCGGGTGCTCCGATTTCCTCCCACAAGTCCCGAAAGACGTGCTGTTAGGTAATTTGAACATTTGAATTCTCCCTCTGTGTACCCAAACATGCGCCGAAATGTGGTGACGAGGGGCTTTTCACAGTAACTTCATTGCAGTGTTAATGTAAGCCTACTTGTGACAAAGTTTATTTATTTAAGAATTTATTTAATATTTAGAGAGCAGGCCATCCTTGACTAGGTATTGTCTGATGAGAAGATTAATTAGCAACGTTGTGGTGTGAAGAGTGACCATAATATGATACAACTCTTCATTAAGACAGAGAGTGACACAGTTAAGTCTGAGACTATGGTTCTGAACCTAAAGAAAGCTAACTTTGATGGTACGAGACATTGATGGATTGGATAGGATAAGCTGGCAAAGGATACTTAATGGGTTGATGGTGGGTCGACAATTTAAAGAACACATGGGTGAACTTCAACAATTGTACATTTCTGTCTGGTGCAAGAGTAAAATGAGGAAAGTGGCTCGACTATAGCTAACAAGGGAAATTGGGGATCGTGTTAACGCCAAAGAGGAGGCATATAAATTGGCCAGAAAACGCAGCACGCCTGAGGGCTGGGAGAAATTTAAAATTCAGCAGAGGAGGACAAATGGTTTAATTCAGAAGGGGAAAATAGAATACAAGAGTAAGCTTGCAGAAAACATATAAACTAAATGCAACAGCTTCTATAGATATGTGAAAAGAAAAAGACTCGTAAAGACAAATGTAGGTCTCTTACGGTTAGAATCAGGTGAATTCAGCGGACTACAAAGAGATAGTAGACCAGTTGAACAATTACTTTGGATCTGTCTTCACTAAGGAGGACACAAATAACCTTCTAGAAATACTCGGGGACAGTGGGTCTATCATGAAGGAAGTACCAAAGGAAATCCTTATTAGTCGGAAAATTGTACTGGGGAAATTGATGGGATTAAAACCTGATAAGTCCCCAGGGCCTATGCTCTGCATCCAGAGTACTTGAATAAGTGGCGCTAAAAATAATAGACGCATTGGTAATTATTTTTCAGCATTCTATAGACTCTGGAAGAGTTCCAAAAGATTGAAGAGTAACTAATATAACCCCACTTTTGTTTTTAAAATGGAGGAGAGAGAAAATGGGGAATTATAGACCGGATAGCCTGACACCGGTGGTGGGGAAAAAGCTGGAGTCAATTATTGAGGATAAAATAACTGCGCATTTGGAAGGTGGGGACAGGATCGGCCCAAGTCAGCATGGATTCATTAAAGGGAAATCATGCTTGAAAAATCTCCTGGAGTTTCTTAAGGATGTGACCAGTAGAGTGAACAAGGGTGAGCCAGTGGATGTTGTGTATCTGGACTTACAAAGGGCTTTTGACAAGGCCCCACAGATGAGATTAGTGAGCAAAATTAAAGCTCATGTTATTGGGGGTAATGTATTGACATGGATAAGTGGGAATAAATGGTCCTTTTCAGAGTGGCAGGCAGTGACTAGTAGGATACCACAGGGTTCAGTGCTCAGACCCCAGCTGTTCACAATATATATTAATGATTTGAATTAAGGAATTGCATGCAATATCTCTAAATTTACAGACAACACTAAGCTGGGTGACAGTGTGTGCTGTGAGGAGGATAGAGGCTGCAAGATGACTTGGGCAGGCTAGCTGAGTAGGCAAATACTTGAAAATGCAAAATAATGTGGATAAATGTGAGGTTATCCACTTTGGTGGCAAAAACAGGAAGGTATATTATTATCTGAATGGTGGCAGTTTAGGAAAGGGGGAAGTGCATGAGCAACAGTCATTGAAGGTTGACATGCAGGTGCAGCAGGCGGTGAGGAAAGCTAATGGCATGCTGGCCTTCATTGCGAGAGGATTTGAGTATAGGAGTAGGAATGTCTTGTTGCAGTTATGCAGGGCCTTGGTGAGGCCACACCTGGAGTATTGTGTGCAGTTTTGGTCTCCTAGTTTAAGGAAGGGTGGCACGGTATCACAGTGGTTAGCACAGTTGCTTAAGAGCGCCAGGGTCCCAGGTTCGATTCCTGGCTTGGGTCACTGTCTGTGCAGAGTCTGCACATTCTCTTCGTGTCTGCATGGCTTTCCTCCGGGTGCTCCGGTTTCCTCCCACAATCCAAAGATGTGCAGGTTAGGTGGACTGGCCATGCTAAATTTCCCTTAGTGTCCAAAAAAAAAAGGTTAGGTGGGGTTACTGTGCTATGGGGATAGGGTGGAGGTATGGGCTAAAGTTGGGTGCTCTTTCCAAGGGCCGCTGCAGACTTGATGGGCCGAATGGCTTCCTTCTGCACTGTAAATTCTATGATTCTGATTCTTGCTATTGAGGGTGTCCAGCGATGGTTCACCAGCTTAATTCCAGGGATGGCAGGACTGACATATGAAGAAAGACTGGATCGACTGGGCTTGTACTCACTGGAGTCTAGAAGAATGAGAGGGGATCTGATAGAAACATGTAAAACACTGATGGGACTGGACAGGCTAGATGCGGGACGAATGTTTCCGATGTTTGGGATGTCCAGAACTAGGAGTCACAGCCTAAGAATATGAGGTAAGCCATTCAGGACTGAGGATAGGAAGAATATCTCCTCTCAGAGTTGTAAACTTGTGGAATTCTCTACCACAGAAAGGTGTTGGGGCCAGTTCATTGGATGTATTCAAGAGGGAGCTGGACATGGCCCTTGCGATTAAAGGGATCAAGGATTATGAAGAGAAAGTGGGACTGGGATACTGAATTTGCATGATCAAATTATTCCTTTCCAGATGATTATACATCCTATCTCTTATAAACCTTTCCAAGACTTTGCCCACAACAGAAGTAAGGCTCACTGGTCTATAGTTACCGGGGTTGTCTCTACTCCCCTTCTTGAACAAAGGGACAACATTTGCTATCCTCCAGTCTTCTGGCACTATTCCTGTAGACAAAGATGACTTAAAGATCAAAGCCAAAGGCTCAGCAATCTCCTCCCTAGCTTCCCAGAGAATCCTAGGATAAATCCCATCCGGCCCAGGGAACTTATCTATTTTCACACTTTCCAGAGTTGCTAACACCTCCTCCTTATGAACCTCAAGCCCTTCTAGTCTAGTAGCCTGAATCTCAGTATTCTCCTCGACAAAATTGTCTTTTTCCTGTGTGAATACCGACGTAAAATATTCATTTAGCACCTCTCCTATCTCCTCGGACTCCACGCACAACTTCCCACTACTGTCCTTGACTGGTCCTACACTTACCCTTGTCATTCTTTTATTCCTGACATATCTATAGAAAGCTTTAGGGTTATCCTTGATCCTACCTGCCAAAGACTTCTCATGTCCCCTCCTGGCTCTTCTTAGCTCTCTCTTTAGGTCCTTCCTAGCTAACGTGTAACTCTCGAGCGCCCAAACTGAACCTTCACGTCTCATCTTTACATGAGCCTCCTTCTTCCTCTTGACAAGTGTTTCAACTGCTTTAGTAAACCACGGTTCCCTCGCTCGACCACTTCCTCCCGCCTGACAGGTACATACTTATCAAGGACACGCAGTAGCTGTTCCTTGAACAAGGTCCACATTTCCATTGTGCTCATCCCCTGCAGTTTTCCTTTCCATCCCATGCATCCCAAGTCTTGCCTCATCGCATCATAATTGCCTTTCCCCCAGATATAACTCTTGCCCTGCTGTATATACCTATCCCTTTCCATCACTAAAGTAAACGTAGTGCTCATCTACCTCCAAATCTAACACCTGCCCTGGTTCATTATCCAGTACCAAATCTAATATGGCCTCGCCTCTCGTTGGCATATCTACATACTGTGTCAGGAAACCCTCCTGCACACATTGGACAAAAACGGACCCATCTAAAGTACTCAAACTATAGCGTTTCCAGTCAATATTTGGAAAGTTAAAGTCCCCCATAACAACTACCCTGTTGCTTTTGCTCCTATCCAGAAGCATCCTTGCAATCCTTACCTCTACATCTCTGGAACTTTTCGGAGGCCTATAGAAAACCCCTAACAGGGTGGCCTCTCCTTTCCTGTTTCTAACCTCAGCCCATACTACCTCAGTAGACGAGTCCTCATCAAACTTCCTTTCTGCCACCGTAATACTGTCCTTAACTAACAATGCCACCCCTCCCCCTCTTTTACCACCTTCCTTGAGCTTACTGAAATATCTAAACCCAGGAACCTGCAACAACCATTCCTGTCCCTGCTCTATCCATGTCTCCGAAATGGCCACAACATCGAAGTCCCAGGTACCAACCCATGCCACAAGTTCACCCACCTTATTCCGGATGCTCCTGGCATTGAAGAAGACACACTTTAAACCACCTTCCTGCCTGCCGGTACACTCCTGCAACTTTGAAACTTTACTCATGACCTTACTACTCTCAACCTCCTGTATACTGGAGCTACAATTCAGGTTCCCAACCCCCTGCTGAACTAGTTTAAACCCTCCCGAAGAGCATTAGCAAATTTCCCCCCCAGGATATTGGTACCCCTCTGGTCCAGGTGTAGACCATCCTGTTTGTAGAGGTCCCACCTGCCCCAATTATCCAGGAATCTGAAACCCTCCCTCCAGTACCATCCCTGTAGCCACATGTTCAACTGCTCTCTCTTCCTATTCCTCATCTCGCTAGAACGTGGCATGGGGTAGGTCACACCAACCCGATAAAACAGCATCCATATCAACTGAACTCGCAGAAACTATCTCAGTTAGAAGGGGAAATCCAATACATGTTGGAGAATCATTTAATTAAGTCAAGTAAGAGTAGCTGCAGATCGTGTTAGTACCTAAAGGGCAGCAGGGTAGCATGGTGGTTAGCATAAATGCTTCAAAGCTCCAGGGTCCCAGGTTCGATTCCCGGCTGGGTCACTGTCTGTGCGGAGTCTGAGCGTCCTCCCCCTGTGTGCGTGGGTTTCCTCCGGGTACTCCGGTTTCCTCCCACAGTCCAAAGATGTGCGGGTTAGGTGGATTGGCCATGCTAAATTGCCCGTAGTGTCCTAATAAAAGTAAGGTTAAGGGGGGGGTTGTTGGGTTACGGGTATAGGGTGGATACGTGGGTTTGAGTAGGGTGATCATGGCTCGGCACAACATTGAGGGCCGAAGGGCCTGTTCTGTGCTGTACTGTTCTATGTTCTATGTTCTAAACCAGATGGGCAACTCGGTTCTGTATAGACTACCGGAAGATCAATGCCATCACCAAATCGGATTTGTTTCCAATTCCTGGGTTGGAGGACTGTATCAATAGGTTAGGCAATGCCTCATCCCTTTTGAAAATAAATTTGTTAAAGAGGTATTATCAGGTTCCTTTAACTTCCTGGGCTAAAAAGATATCCGCCTTTGTGATTCCAAGGGGATAGTATCAGTGTGAAGTGATGCCATCCAGATTTAAAATGCACCAGCTACATTTCAATCGCCCATACATCACATAGTGGTTAGGGTGCCTAACTGCGGGGTCTATTTAGTCGACGTGGTAGTGACATATGGAAGGAGCATGTAGGACAATTGGAGAAGTTATTTAAACAACTGCAGTTTAGTCATCAATTTGGCCAAAAGCAAGTTTGTCAAAGCAAAAGTGCCCTATTGTACTGCACTCCCGCGGGTCCTACATATCTTATTGGACAGGGACAAGTGGTATCCAGAGCAACCACGGTAAGGGCATTACTAGATTTTCCCGTTCCCAAGATGAAACGGGAGATTGAGGTTCCTCATAGAATCCCTACAGAGCAGAAATAGGACATTCGGTCTGTCGAGTCTGCACGACTCTCCGAAAGAGCACCCTGCCTTGGCCTACTCCCCTGCCCTGCCCCCGTGACCCCATCTAACCTGCACATTCTTGAACACTAAAGGGAAATTTACTTTGCCAATCCACCTAACCTGCACATCTTTGGACTTCGGGAGGAAACGAGCACCCAGAGGAAATCCACAAAAAAACTGAGAGAATGTGCAAACTCCACACAGGCCCCAAGACCGAAATTGAACCCGGGTTCCTGGTGCTCTGAGGCAGCAGTGGTTGCTACTGTGCTGCCATGTGTGGGTTCTATAGAAAATTTGTACGTAACTTTAGTCCCAGCTTTTGTGAAATTGAGGGCCATATTGGCAAGCGAACCAGTGTTGGCTGCCTTCTGATTTTCCCAAACCCTTTAAAATGGCCACGGATACCAGTGACCTGGGTATGAAGGCACTGTTACTACCAGATCATGGGTCAGGAATAGAGAGGCCAGTGGGACACTTTTCCAAGAAACTTGTGTCTGTGCCAAAGAAAGCACTCCACCACTAAGAAGGAAGCCTTAGCATTGTCATTAGCCCTTCAGCATTTGTAGTTCACCTCCAGCATGATAAGCAAAGCCTAGTCAAAACTTACCATAATGCATTTGTGCTTGTGGAAAAATTTAAAACTCTCAACAAAAGATTGTTCCATTGGAGTTTATTGTTGCAATCTTTCAACGTCAAAATTGTGCATATTTCTGGAAAGGACAATATTATTACGGATGCATTGTCATGAGTTTAAGTGTTGGTAAGTTGTACATACAAGAATTGGGGGAACTTAATTAGTGGGAAAGGATGAGTGCATGCGTGTTTTGTGGTTTGTGCCACATACCTTGTGATGAAATGTCTTTGCAATGACACTTCATCCCTCTAAGGGGATGCTATGTAAGAGCCTTCCTGTTTATTTCCTTTGTTCCCATTTCTTTTATGTTGTTTTATTAATTTGATCCGTGGACCCATAAGCGAACTGTACCTTCTAAATTGAAGACTCAAGTTGAAGCAGCCTGCTCGTCAGGACACTGTGTTCCCAGGTTTTGTATTTTGGAGAGAGGAAACCAGACGTTTCGGCACCGAGTGGATCTTCAGAACCAGGTTGGAGGGCGTTGGATCGATTGGTTGGCTGGTAATCGGTAGGTTGGCCACGGGCAGTGTTTTGCCTGACAACCAACAATGATTGGTTCCTGCGTGATGCTTTCTGAGAGAACAGGGCAAAAGCGTTTAGACTTTGGAAGTGAAAGGAATGTTTGTTCTCTCTTACACTCACTCTCACTCTCATTGTGCCCTTTGCTGTGATCCTGGAATGGTAATGGGATGGGGAAAATAGTTGTTCCTTGGGCAGCCCATTGCAGGAGAGTTGACAACTTCAGGAGAGAAGAGAAATCGCAGTGGAAACAGGGGATGTGACACACTGGATGCAGAATTATATCTTCCTTCAATCCCTATTTGTTTCACTGATTCCAGCCTTGACCACTTACTCTTATCAGTGTCCTTTTTTTCCTGAATTTAGTTTTGTGCTTGGTGCTGCGATATTTCATGGCCTATCTTTCTGCTTGTAACATTTGCAGCTGCTATACAACACTCTTTCCTTGCATATCACCTTCTGTCTCTGCAGCTTCCAACTCCCACTCTCTCACATGCTCTTGCTTTTGCTCCAATGTTCTGCAGCTGCACAGTGCCCGCACTTCAGACACCCACATTTTTGTCTTACCGGATATATTAAAGTACACATTGTCCTCTTCCACAGTATTAAGTGCACTCAAAGTATTTTGCTCAACTGTAATCTGCTGTTTCACAGTGAAACCTTTCTGTCTTTACGTAACGTGGTATAAGGAAGATGCCAGCCTCTGGCTGCTTGATCTGCTTTGAAATGAATAGAACCTGTTTCATACTTAATATGTTTTAATCAATTCATGCTTGAGAGATATCACTATAGTAAACATTTCCTGTTTTCATCCCTTTGCTATGTCATGCCTGGGTATTTTTCCATAATTACAGTAGCAAGTACCCAAGAAGCTGAATCTGATGCAGGAGAAATCTTTTTTTACACCATTAGTTATGATCTGGAATATGCAAATGAAAGGGTTGTGAAAGCAGATACAGTAGCGACTTTTACAGGCATTGGATAATACTCTATATACTCTCAGAGCTCGGGAAAGGAGGAGGGGGAGTGAGGTGAATTGGATAGTTTCTTCAAAGAGCCAACATGAATACAATAGGCTGAATGGCCTCCTTCTCTGTTGGGCTATTGTAGAAGATCAATATTAAGTTAATTTAAGTTGAGCATTACTGAACTTGCATCCTATTGTGATCGTGGGCCAGACCCCAATTTATATTAGGAAACTGGACGAGACCCCAACAATTTTCTTTAATTTGTAAAATTGTGAGAAAAAGAATACTTCACTCCAGGAGTGATTCCACACTCAAATGGGGATATGTATAACAAAACCAACTTTATTATTACCACAGTATTAAACTATCTTAATATGAAAGAAATGGCTTACAGTTAAAGAATTCTTAACAATAAAAGGAAACTCTGTTTACTCCTAATTTATACCTCCCTTACTCAATCCCATTACAGGTCAAAAGCCACTTATAAATAAAGTTAGCGAACAAAGTGATACTTGCTGTGGAGTGATGCTTTGGAAAGCCTGCTTGCAGAGAGAGATCCTTCTATCAATGTCAGACTATTGCTTAACCTCACAGCATTTAGAATGGAATGGAATAGAATAGAATTCCTGCAGTGCAGAAGGAGGCCTTTTGGCCCATCGAGTCTGCAACAACCCTCTGAAAGAGCACCCTTCCTAGGCCTTGCCCTGTCCTCATAACCCCACCTAATCTACACATCTTTGGTCACAAAGGGGTAAATTAGCATAGACAGTCACCCAAGGCTGGAATTGAACCGGGGCCTCTGGTGCGGTGAGGCAGTAATGCGAAGCACTGTCCATTTGGCAAAAGCTGCTGTTCAGCTCACAGTTCCTGGCAGAGCTGAGCTCAAAATTCACTGTTACAGACCTGCCCCTCCCATTACTACATCATTTTTATCCCAATCCCATGAGCTGATAGTTTTCTGGAACATACCTCTTCATTCACCGGAGGACGGAGCAGTGCTCCGAAAGCTCGTGTTTGAAACAAATTTGTTGGACTTTAACCTGGTGTTGTAAGACTTTTTACTGTGCTCACCCCAGTCCAACGCCGGCATCTCCACATCCTAAAAAAAATTAGCCTTCTTTTAAAGATAAGCATGGTTTTAAATAACAATGATCTCACTGTTACTACATCTTAATGATACCTCCTGTGGCCACAGTATCTCTCTCTGTCTTTTAAACCAGGATTTTTGAAAACATTACTACATCAGATACATACACATCCTAATCCAGGCTTTTAGAATCATTACTGCCCCAAATATATATAATACAATATACATAAGAAATTCCTGCATTTGTCTCAACCCTTTTTCCTTCTGTCAGGACTTTCTAAATAAAGATGATGATTCTTGAATTCTCTTTCCGAAGGCAGGTCAATGGCGAGCAGCGGCAAAGTGCTATGTTTCTTTACTAGGTGTAGAACGAAGAGGGCAAGCCCCAGTCTACCTCAGCCAAAATGGAATCGAAACCTCACCCAATTTCAGTTAATGTGATCCACACAGGAGCCATTAAGCCAACTGAGCTACCCGACCTGACCGCTCCCTCACCTGTTTTAATAGCGATTAGGGGTATGAAATTCAACTTTGGCAAGACTGTAAATCGGATGGTAGTGAATTGGCCATTTGTGATGTTATCAGCCTGATTTATAACCTCTGGCAAGATATATAATGGGCAACTGACCCACTGCTGTCATACTTACCTCAACCAAAGTTGAATTTCACATCCGAAGGAGGGGCAACCCAATTATTTACCCTTTTTCCCCCATTCTCTAGCTGGCAAATTTTTTGAAAAAGAGGTGATGTCCCTTTTAATAAACTTGCATCTAATATAAAATATTTAAAAGCTTTCCAAAAGAAATACACTCAGACTGCTGGAGATAAAACAACTGCCATGTAGCATAGGGGAACATGTCCCAAGATTCCCCAGAGATATTGGATCCACTTTTTTTAAACTGTAAAGGAGAATATTTGATTTCACTTTGTTTCTGAGACCAAGTCTGCTGATGTAATGCTAATGCCAGATTTTAAGATTGGCAATTTTTTAAAGATGGTCCTAAGTTAAAAGGGAGCTGTGCAACTTTCGAGGATTCAAAGAAATACAAATGGTAAAGAAGGCTTTCATTTTTATAGCACCTTTCATGAGCACTTTGCAGCTAATGAAGTGCTGTCAAAGTGTAGTAACCGTTGCAATGTAGGAAACGGAGCAGCCAATTTGTGCAGGGAAAGCTCCCACTAACAGCAATGTGGTAATCACCTGATAATATGTTTTTGTAATGTCGATTTGAGGGATAAGTATAGGCCAGGTCACATGAAACTAACTCCCCTACTCTTCATAGAAATAATGTCCTGCATCCACATGACGCAGGCAGGGTTGGGGTCCTTGGTTGAACATTTCATCCAAAAATGCAGCATCAATGACAGTGCAGCACTCCCTCAGTCTTGCACAAGATTGGTAGTTTTGATTTTTGTGCTTAAGTCTATGGAGTAGGACATGAAACCAGAACAGTTCGACTCAGAAACAAACACGTCAGCCACAACTGAGCCCTTGAAAACAATCATATTGGTCGAGGCCAGATTAGAGCAAATGCAATTCTACTGGTTTGAGGAAAATAACTCGGCAGAACAGGGATAAATAATGAACTCGGCTGAGGCCAATGAATCTCCTGTCAGGGCAGCCAAAAGGACATCTTTGAAGAGTATAGTGGAATTGGTGTGATAAAGCGAGGTCTTCACCTTTGAGGATTCAGCGAGCCATTGAAAACATTTGAATATGATGGATTACTGATGGTGGATTCAGGATATACAGAGGTTTTAAATGATTACTCGGTATGGTCTTCATTGCTGAAAATGATCCTAGGTAACTGATGAACTAACAAAAGGTTGAGGCAATAATTGTACATTATGCAATAAATGCAGATTTAATCCTGGATAGAATTGGTGATCAGTGATCAAACTACTGAAACTGGCATTTACCGAAGAGCGTCCAAGGGGTGTGAAGGTCATATGCTCTTCAACCATTAAATATCTTGAAGTGGTCAGGTCTGAAGAGAAGTCAATGTCCTAAGAATTAAAGGCAATACATCAAGTTCAGATGTTTGACTTTGGTCATAGACAAATTAAAATCATCATAGATACCCTCTAAAACAACTTGAAAGGTGAAGGGCGTTACTAAAGATTCTTAACATTGCTTCAGGGTGACCATTCCTGTATTTTAAGAGATTGCTCCTTATTTTGACTGTCTTAGGAGATGCCTTTGCCTCTTACTTCTAGCACAGCCTGTGGAAGACTTGAGGATATCCACCAGGGAATATCCACCTATCTTTGCCTCTTTGTTTATTCTTCTGAGCATGCGTACTGTGGGTATTGGCCACCAGGAGGAGTTGAGGTCACCAGCCTACCTGCACCCATACCTGGGTAACTGTGGAGTTTGCACATTCTTCCCATGTCTGCGTGGATTTCTTCCAAGTGCTCTGGTTTCCTCCCACAACCCAAAGATGTGCAGGTTAGGTGGATTGGCCATGCTAAATTGCCCCTTAGTGCCCAGATAGGGCGGGGGAGTGGGCCGAAGTAGGGTGCACTTTCAGAGGGTTCAGTGCAGACTCAATGGGCTGAATGGCCTCCTTCTGCACTGTAAGAATTCTACATTATCCATGCAAGAAAGCTGGGATAATTTGCTGCACCCTGTCCAACTGACACAAACAATTGTGCAGCAAGCCTCCACTCCTGGCCCCAGCCCATTGCAGTCTCTCCCGCTGCAACTCGGGTGGTGTCCCACTCTTGAAGGCCCTCCTGTAAATGAACTCCACCAGGTCGTTTTTGGCTGCCCCATCTTTTTGACCACAGTTCCTCCAGGCCCGTGTGGGGACAATGTCCTTTTTTGTTGTTGCAAATATAAACTTTATTCATAAGATATCTGAAAGAACTTCTCTGAGTAAGTACAGTTGTGTCTGCTAAATTGGGATATGCTGATGCTCGAAGAAGGCGTGGCTTCTTTTTTCCTCTTAACCACATATTAAAAAAGTGCTGTTGCCAGCAAGACATTATTGGCTGATGACACAGCCAATAGAAAGCCGCAGGTTGGCCTTGGCGCGTATGGTTGGTCACATTTGACACAAAGTGTATTTGATTTGATATTTTGTATCCACCGTCAGCTTGTCACTATCAATTCTGTATCCACCGTCAGCTTGTCACTATCAGTTCTGCTGCCCCGAACTCTGGGTTAAACTATTGGCACAGCTAGCAATGCTCCTTATACAATTAGTTTCAGGAGGTGTGCATCGACAGTTTTGTTGCTTGATCTCAGTCTAAGACACTTGTTTTGCCTGTTGTATTGGTAATAAACTTTAAAAGTTCTAGTCTTCGCCACAACCCACACACACGACCAACTCCGCTCTTTCAGATGATATGAAGTAAAAGCACATTATGTCCTTATGTTATTAAGAGATTTGGTGAGGAAAGAAAGTAGTTTTTCCGTTTTTTTAAATGTGTAAAAAGCGAGACAAACTCATTAAATGTAATTTTGAAATTTAAAAAGCGTTGTTGTCTGCAGTGGAACAAAATACAGTGAATGAGAAGGTTTGTAGGTGGTTTGGTCAGTTTGGAGAGTGGGGGGGGGTACTGTGTGTGTGGGGTGGGGGGGTACTGTGTGTGTGGGGTGGGGGGTACTGTGTGTGGGGAGGGGGGGTACTGTGTGTGTGGGGTGGGGGGGTACTGTGTGTGTAGGGTGGGGGTACTGTGTGTGTGGGGTGGGGGGGTACTGTGTGTGTGGGGTGGGGGGGTACTGTGTGTGTGGGGTGGGGGGTACTGTGTGTGTGGGGGGGGGGTACTGTGTGTGGGGGGGGGGGTACTGTGTGTGTGGGGTGGGGGGGTACTGTGTGTGTGGGGTGGGGGTACTGTGTGTGTGGGGTGGGGGGTACTGTGTGTGTGGGGTGGGGGGGGTACTGTGTGTGTGGGGTGGGGGGGTACTGTGTGTGGGGTGGGGGGGTACTGTGTGTGTGGGGTGGGGGGGTACTGTGTGTGTGGGGTGGGGGGGTACTGTGTGTGGGGTGGGGGGTACTGTCTGTGGGGTGGGGGGGTACTGTGTGTGTGGGGTACGGTGTGTGTGGGATGGGGGGTACGGTGTGTGTGGGGTGGGGGGTACGGTGTGTGGGGGTGGGGGGGTACGGTGTGTGGGGGGGCGGGGGGGAAGTGTGGGGGGGCAGGGGGGGAAGTGTGGGGGGGCAGGGGGGGAAGTGTGGGGGGGCAGGGGGGAAGTGTGTGGGGGGGCGGGGAAGTGTGCGGGGGTAGGGGGGGGAAGTGTGCGGGGGTAGGGGGGGAAGTGTGCGGGGGTAGGGGGGAGGTGTGCGGGGGGGAAGTGTGCGGGGGTAGGGGGGACGTGTGCGGGGGTAGGGGGGGGAAGTGTGCGGGGGTAGGGGGGGAAGTGTGCGGGGGTAGGGGGGGAAGTGTGCGGGGGTAGGGGGGGAAGTGTGCGGGGGTAGGGAGGGAAGTGTGCGGGGGTAGGGGGGGAAGTGTGCTGGGGTAGGGGGGGT